>NC_088889.1:25378463-25687603 GCF_037157495.1 Lathamus discolor | reverse complement strand
TGGAACTATTTGTGCCATCTGGCAGCTGTCAGCTTTCTCTATTCACTTCCCCCCTACTAATGCAAAACACAGAAACTGGACCTTTTACATCTTGCTACGTGAAAAAGGTTGGTGTCTAGAGGCTTTTTAAGGCCAAACCATTGCACTGTTCTGGTGCCTGCTATCTGGGCACACATTACAAACATTAGTAGTGACTTACCCTGATCAGCAACAATCATATGTATTCCTCCTTCCTCTAATATTCGTTTATGGAAGCTTTTCTTCCAAGAACATTGCACTGAAGATACCTGAAATTCACCTCGTACACTGCTTCAGAAGAATTTAAAAAACAGCTGGTGTTTATCTCATAGCTATATCTCCATTTTTAGCTGCAGTTTACTGACCTTCATAATGTTTATGGAAGATTATACTTTTTTTCTTTTTTTCCAGAACACTTACAGCTATTCTCAAATCTGTCTTAATTGGTGCTGACACTTTGCTACAAGCCACCTGTAACATGAAGTGATTAATTTGTGTTGTGTCCTTGCGTCCTGTGAGGACAGGCACTTGGGTCAGGCAGGACCTGCAGGTGGTTATGGAGACAGGTGCTTTCCCTGGAGGACAGAGCAGGGGCAGAGGCTTGGTAGCAAGAGAACAAGTCAAGGCAGCAGGTAGGGATAGCTGTAGCAAGTAGCCAGGAACTTGCTCTGCAAACAGACTGCTGAGAAGGCAGTGAGCAAGCTGCAGATGAACCTTCATGGTGAGGGAAAGACACACTCACTGAGAGCAAAATGGTCTCTGCAGAATCTGAGCTGGTGGAAACTAAGCCAAGAAAAAAGGTTGCTCCCGTAAAGAGACAGCGAGCAAATGCAGCATGGTTTATAAATCCCTTTATTCAATTGTGGAGTAACTAGATTTCTATATGTCTAGAAGTGGAACATTAGAAACCTAGCTTTTTCAGATTAAAGGTATTTTTCTTTGTTACTTGTATGTTTTGTCATTGTGAGAGTGCATATGTATAGGGAAAAATTCAATATACACTTGTCCTAAAGCTCTGATTGTTGTAGGCATGGTCCTGCTTTGCAGTGCAAGAATAAGAAAAGGCATGATTTCTATGGTGGCATTGACTTCTGCAGGTTGGATGTCAGTATGAAATGTGCCATGAGGGTTGTGGTGAGGCAGTGGAACAGGTTGTCCAAAGAAGTTGTGGCTGCCCCATCCCTGGAAGTACTCAAGACCAGGTTGGATGGGGCTTCAAGCAACCTGGTCTAATGGAAGGTGTCTGTGCCCATGGCAGAGGAGCTGGAGCTAGATGATCTTTAAGGTCCTTTCCAATTCAAACTATTCTGTGATTCTATGTTTTCAATATCGCAGTAAAAAATAAAGCATGAGGAGCTGCACAGAACAACATGCTCTGAATTGACATTTCATTACTGGGATCATCCCTGCCTATCAAAGGTGTGCTGGTTCTGCTCTCTGAAGGCAGCTCTGAAGTCAAAGGCTTTTGATGTTCATTGTGTGAATTAAAGTCTCATGTATTTCACAAACACAGTGACCTTACAGCACCTCTTTTTGCCCTGAGGTGCTCAGCTACCTGGAGGGCCCAGCTCAGTGCACAACTGAGCTTGCCCTAATATCTGTCAGAGAAAGAGAAATCTCATTGTATTTTTTCTCTGCTGCTATATGTTTCAGATGGGAATAGTGTAGGGTAAACAGCAGCAAATAAATCCCTGTTGTTTTTCAGAAGAAAGGTAAGATGGCGCATGAACCTTACTTTTTGGAGTTTTGTGCCTTTAGATTGGAACTAGCATTCGTGGAGCACTGCAGAGTGGTGAGATTTTCTGCATCAGGATGTCACAGTGCTGTGAGCACGCATCGTAGGCAATTGGTTGCCAATCCTGACAACAGTGCCAGTTTCAGAAATGAAAGATGTTGGGGGGGTGCTGCTAACCACACATCTTACGTTCCAAAAAAATAACATATTACCTGGGCGAAGTCCATCTGCTGAAGCTGTAAAAATTCTGAGCTCTCAAAGGCCATAACAAACCTCACTGTGGAAACTTGATTCTCCAGTATTCACAGAAATTTTCCCTGTTCAGCATCTTGCCAGATGCATACAAGGTTCTGGCTTTACAAATTTCTGTAGGTTCTTTCTTGGTTCCATTTTACTTTTATCCTACTCCTCCAAGACATCAGGTCATCCCTGCTTACAGCGTTTCCTATTTTTCCATTGTTACCTGATTTCTGAATAGCTGTTCTCTGAATATTGCTGCTTAATTGTAACATAGCATTATCTCTACTACTCAACCGAGACCAGGGTCCCATTGCAACACACTGTATGGAAACAAAGAAGGAGAAAAATCATTGTCCCAAATGCATATAAACACGCCATAACAGAATGAAGAGTAAGAAAGTGGGAAGAGTTCTAGAAGGTGGATGAGATTTGATTAACAGACAAGTGTGACCCAGGAAACAAGTTTGAGCTGGATAATAACGGCTGCTATCTTACACCCAGAGTCTAGTGGCATAATCCCAGCCTTCTCTGCTAACATGGTGTGGCAGCTTTATAAGATCCCCAAGGATTGGCTCCATGCAGCATTATTTGAACCAAGACTGTGAATATGCCATTCTGATTCTAGACTTCCACAGCACTCCTCTGTGATTATCTCCTCAAAAGCAGAACTAAAAGAATTCAGCCTGATAGAAACTATTTTATTCTATTTCATATGTGAGCAGCTCATACCTCCCAAGAATCTGTTCAGCTTGCTAAAAAATGAAATTGCTACAGATGGATATTTCTTTCAATTACTGTAAAAACATGTAACAAAGCCTCTGGCATGCGAAGAACCAGGCATCAAAGTTCAAGAGCTTACATTTTCTATTAAGTAGTTTAATATTGTAGAGAAGAACAGAAAAAATACAGTGTTTTGTCCCTCATGGCCTTCTTTAGGAGACCTCAGGGGGACCCAAAAAGTTGCAGTTTTCCTGTCTCCCTGCTCTAATATTAAACCACTTAATAGAATATGTAAGCACTTGAGCTTTGATGCCTGGTTCTTGGCATAGCAAGTACAGTTCATACTGGTTTGATGATTTGGGGTGGTCTGTGGGAGATTATTTTCCCCTCCTGTTGAGAAACCACAGGACTGGCACACAGACTTTTCATTTTTGTCTTGGGGTATAGCTTGCTATTACTTTTCCTTGCACTACTACTTGTTACCTCATGAAAACTTTTCATTCAAAGGGAATAACTGCAGCAAAGGTAGATGGATGGGCTCAGAGCTGCTATTCTACAAGAAACCTTCTCTTATGTGGGCCCATTTTGAGGGTGCGGACTGAGCCACCCATAGGGTTATAAAATGATAGAATGATTTGTGTTGGAAGGGACCTTAAAGATTAACTAACTCCAGCTCCCTTGACATGGGCACGGACATATCCCACTAGACCAGGTTGCTCAGAGCCCCATCCAACCTGGCCTTGAACACTTCCAGGGATGGGGCTATCACAACTTCTTTGGGCAACCAGTTCCAGTGTCTCATCGCCTGCACAATAGAGAACCTTTTCCTAATATTTAATCTAAATCTACCCTTTCTCAGTTTAAAGCATCTACCTCTTGTCCTATCACTACATGCCCTTGCAAATGTCCCTTTCCTGGTTCCTTGTAGGCCCCTTTTAGGTACTGGATAGCTGCTAGAAAGTCTCCCTGGAGCCTTCTCTTCTCCAGGAGACTGAACAACTCCAACTCTCTCTCAGCCTGTCTTCATAGGAGAGTTGCTTCAGCCCTCTGACCATTTTCATGGCCCTCATCTGGACTCTTCCCAACAGGTTCATGTCCTTCTTATGT
This sequence comes from Lathamus discolor, assembly GCF_037157495.1. NCBI lineage: Eukaryota > Metazoa > Chordata > Aves > Psittaciformes > Psittacidae > Lathamus > Lathamus discolor. Next base: position 25,683,783 of record NC_088889.1, on the reverse strand, counting down.
TAGAGACCCCAGAGCTGGACACAGTACTCCAGGTGGGGTCTCACAGGAGCAGAGTAGAGGGGGAGAATCACCTCCCTCGACCTGCTGGCCACGTTTTTGATACAGCTCAGCACACAGTTGGCTTTCTGGGCTGGAAGCACGCACTGATGGCTTGTGTTGAGCTTCTCATCAACCAACACCCCCAAGTCCTTCTCTTCAGGGCTGCTCTCAATCCATTCTCTGACCAGCCTGTATTTGTGCTTGGGATTGCCCTCACCCATGTGCAGGACTTTGCACTTGGCCCTGTTGAACTTAGTGGGTTTTGCACAGGTCCACCTCTCAAGCCTGCCAGGTCTTTTCCCTAGACTTTCTTTTATCACCAAAATAGAAGCTTTGCTTGTTGCCCTTGACATCCCTGGCTGCTCAAAGGATTTCTCTGTATCTCTCCCAGGCTAGCTGTCCCTGTTTCCACCCTCTGTAAGTTTCTTTTTTGTATTTAATTTTGTCCAGGAGCTCCTCATTCATCTATGCGGGCCTCCTAGTGTTTTTGCCTGACTTCTTCTTTGTCAGGATGCATTGCTCCTGAACTTGGTGGAAGTGATCCTTGAACATTATCCAGCTTTCTTGGACCCCTCTTCCCTCCAGAGCTTTATCTCATGGTACTTTGTTGTCTCAACAGTCTGGGACTCAGTGCCCGTATACCCCAGGATGGATGCTCAGCCATGCATCAGTGACATGGCTCCCATGTTGTGCCACATGGTTCAGAAGTAAATCATGATATTGCTAATGGAAAAAATCCCCTAACTTGAAACAGGATTTGCTCTAACTTGAAAAAGCATTGACGAGAAGCCTGGACATTAGGCCCAACTGCACTTCTGCAGAGATAATTATATCATAGCAAAGTGCTCGGTTAATATAGCAGAAAGGGAAACAGGACTGCAGCCCTTACGGGGGCATTGGCCAAGAGGGAAACAAAATGTAGCACCCTATTGGAATTAAATATTGTAGACCAGGTTAAGGAATGAAAAATACACTAGTGTGGGCAAAAGAAATATTTAATTATTGATATTTTGAGGCAACATTAATTATTCTCACAGAGTCATCTGTATTACTAAAATTTCAGCTCACTTTGACAGAAAATTTTTTCACCTGTCTCTTTTTTGAAACTAAGCTCAAGAGACTTGCTCTGAGAAGCTTTGATCATGATACTTTGTCTTTAGTCCATCTCTCCTTTTAATGTCAGATTCTTCTCTCACTCTTACTGTGTCTAGATTAGTACAACTTTAGGCACTTGAACACCTAACAAAGACACAAATTGGTCTATGACCTGAAAATATGCCAATATCTTCTATTTTTAACAGAAGGAATAGCAAGCATTTCCTAAGCCTGCATTCCCCTTCTACCAGCTCAACACTGGTCTAAATGAATCTCTCTTCAAACATTTTGTGATTGCTTTAATGAAATATTCTGGCTGTGTACTAGATGTGGAAACGTTCTTAAGCCTTGTTTCTAATTTTAGAAGGTGTATTAAAAAGGAATTTTTATTCCTTGTTTAATTTAAATCTGATTTAATAGCAGTAGAAGAGGCTATTGAAGGAGGTCACCAAAATACTCAGCTGAGCTTTGATAAGCCTGTATTTCCCTTATTAACATGGGGGGAATTCATTGTTCATGAAGTTTTTTTCTTCCTCCAGCTGCAATTTAGGCCAGTTCATAGCTTTAGTGTGTATTGCTCTCAAAGAGTTCTTAGCTACACTACTGACTATATACAACAACAACACACATATAGACCTTCATACACCATCTCTGGAGCTCTTAAAAAACTTGCAGCCAAATTCTTGTCTGTTCCAGAAAACCTGTGATAAAATCACAGGTCAGCGAATAGCTAAGGTTGGAAGGAACCTCTGGAGCTCATTTGGTCATCCGACCCTGCTGCTTAAGCAGGGCCACCTAAAGTCAGTTTCCTAGAACCATGTCCAGGCAGATTTTCAATACCCACAAGGTGGGAGAATCCATAACTTCCCTGGGCAATGTGTACCAGTGTTCATTCATCCTTAGAGTAAAAAAGTGTTTCCTGATGTTTGGGAGGAACCTTCTGTGCTTCAGCTGGTGGCCATTGTTTATTATCCTGTCACTGAGCACCACTGAAAAGAGCCTGGCTCTACTTTCTTTACAACCTCCCTTCAGGCATTTACATACATTGACAAGGCTAAAAAGTCCCATCTCTCTCAGCCTTTTCTCATGAGAAAAATCCTCTGAACTTTTAATCATCTTTGTGGCCCTTTGTTGGACGCCTCAGTACATCCATGCCTCTCTTGTACTGAGGACCCCAGATGGATACAGTGGTCCAGGTGTGGCCACACCAGTGCTGAGCAGAGGGGAAGGATCACCTCCATTGACTTGCTGGCAAAAATTTAAATGCAGCCTTGGTTATCTTTTGCCTTCTTAGCAGCTAAGGCACACAGTGCTGGTTCATGTTCAACTTCATGTCCACCAGGTCCCGGTCCTTTTCTGCAAAGCTGTTTTCCAACTAGGTGGGCCTCAGCATACATTGGTGTATGGGTTTGTTCCTCCCCAAGGCACAGGTCTTCATACTTTCTTGGTCAATTTCATGTCAGCCGATTTCTTCAGCCTTTTGAGGTCCCTCTGGATGGCATCATAACTGCCTCTGGTGTATCAGCCTTTCCTCCCAGTTTTGTGTGATCTGCAGATTTTCTTAGGGTACCCTCTGTCCCATTATGCAAAATATTAACAAAATATGTAATAAGGGATCAGGCCCACTATTGACCCCTGGTTTAGACTGCTAGTTACCAGTCTCCAACTAGATTTTGTGTCATGGATCATCACCCTCCAGCCAGTTTTAAATCCTCCTCACCATCTACTCATCTACCTCATATATCAACAGATTGCCTGTGAGTATCTTTCGGAAGACAGCGTCAAAGGCCCTACTGAAGTCCAGCAATACAATATCTACCACTCTCCGCTTGCCTACCAGGTCAGTCATTTCATCCTGACTTCCCTTTGGCGAGTCCATGCTGACTACTCCTGATGGTTTTCCTGTCAGTCATCTGCCTGGAAATGGTTTCCAGGATTAGCTGCTCCATCACCTTCTGTAGTTTCCTGGGACCTCTTTCTTGCCCTTCTTGCAGATAGGATTAAACATTTTTCTGAATCAATTCTGCTCCCCCCTAAATTTCACAAAAAGTCCCTGGCCTTACCTGGAGATGACCTACAGAAGTAGAATATGTATACCAGAACAAGGATGCCTTTAATTGTTTTTCACCAGACATAGAAGTTGATTCACAGTTGGTGCTGGGTAGCTAAGTTAGTAAAATGCTGAATCCATGTGAATATATTCTGCTGTGTTATGGAATACCTCTTTGGCTAGTTTGGGTCAGGTATCCTGTCTCTGCTTCCTCCCAGCTTCCCCTCCTCCCTGGCAGAGCATGAGACTCAAAGTCCTTGGTTGGAGTAAACATTACTGAGCAACAACTGAAGACATTGGTGTTATCAGCGCTGTTCCCAGGCTGAAAGTCAAAACCACAGCACTGCACCAGCTACTAAGAAGGAGAAAAATGACTGCTACTGCTGAACCCAGGATAGGCAGGGTAGACATATGGTGACTTGCACTTCTGGAGGACAGAGGTATCACAGAAGATTTAGTGGCACAGTAATGCTTGGTACAAGCACTTTCACGAGGTTGTTGGCAAACAAAGCTTCAAGCTGAAAGAAAAGTCATAGCTATTCAGAAGTTAGAAGATGAAGCCAGCTGAACACACAGGAATCTATTTTCTTTTTTTGTAAATGAAGCAAGTAATCTCTGAAACAATGTTCTAGTTTTGCAATGTATTCTGTATCCCTTTAATTATTCACACAAAGGTTAGATATCCAAGGAGACTGTCGCTTGTTTACCTGTCATAATATATGCTTATATTAAGAATGAAAGAAGGGATTGTGCAAAGAACGGATTAGTTTGGCTTTTCAGGCACCTAAGTAACACAGAACTAATATAGAATAGAACACTCTAGGACACTATAGAATGGTTAGGGTTAGAAAGGATCTTAAGATCATCTAGTTCTAAACCCCCTCCCAAGGGCAGGGACACCTCATACTAGACCATGTTGCCCAAGGCTCTATTCAACCTAGCCTTGAAGACTTACGGGGATGGAGCATTTACCACCCCTTTGGGCAACCTGTTCCAGTACTCACAGTAAAGAACTTTTTCCTTACATCTGACCTGAACTTTCCCTGTTTAAGTTTGAAGCCATTACCCCTTGTCCTATTGCTACAGCCCCTGAGGAAGAGTCCCTCTCCGGCACCCTTGTAGGTCCCCTTCAAATACTGGAAGGTTGCTATGAGGTCTCCATGCATCCTTCTCCAGGCTGTACAGCCCCAATTTTCTCAGCCTGTCTTCATACGGGAGGTGCTCCAGTCCCCTGATCATCATGTAATGCATACTCATTATCATACGAATACTATGCAAAGAATCCTCCATGATAATGACTTATATTCTAAAATAGAAACATGAAATAATGAGCTGTTATGATTGTAGTACCTTATTGTGCAAGTTTAAAATGTTATAAATTAGATAAGATGGATTTTTAAAATAAATTTCTTTTAAGTCACTTATGTTTTTCTGTCTTTCAAGATTTAAAGTTTGATGGTGCCAAGTAAGGTAATACTGTACAAGAAGAACAGTGGAAATGAAATAGCAGAAAACAGATTCAGTATACATTGTAGAGCACATTGTATCCTAATATACTTTCTGATGTACGTATTAAAAACCCAGAATGTTCTATGTTGTTGAGTGCTGGTGCTGGTTAGGCCTTTCTGGAAGTCTTAAAACCATCCATGTACACTAGCTCATAATAATTACTGCTTCAGTATATTAGTGAGTGAGCATAATTTTTTTTAATCATCACTTAGCAGCTTTCATGTTTGTTTTACCTACTTCTTAGACACACTAATACCTCTTAATAAACCCTTGCAATTCACTATTACAGGACTTTCATGGAGAAGCCCTCAAAGCAATTTACAAATTCCATTCACAAAACCTTGTGGATAAAGATTATCCTCATTGTAGAGATCAGTAAATTAAGAAACAGGGTTTCAATAATCCGCTTAAGGTGGAGTACAACTCTCAGCTCTTAATTTTAGCTCTTGTTCTAATAATTTCCTTTCATATCCTCATTTATGTTTTCTAAAAAAAATGTTTCCAATGGCAGGTGATATCTGGACATCTCCTAAATGATAAAATCATAGAATCATAGAATAGTTAGGGTTGGAAAGGACTTTAAGATCATCTAGTTCCAAACCCCCTGCCATGGGCAGGGACACCTCACACTAAACCATCCCACCCAAGGCTCTGTCCAACCTGGCCTTGAACACTGCCAGAGGTCGAGCATTCACAGCTTCCCTGGGCAACCCATTCCAGTGCCTCAACACCCCCACAGTAAAAAACTTCCTCCTTATATCCAATCTAAACTTCCCCTGTTTAAGTTTTAACCCGTTACCCCTTGTCCTATCACCACAGTCCCTAAAGAGCCCCTCCCCAGCATCCTTATAGGTCCCCTTCAGATACTGGAAGGCTGCTATGAGGTCTCCACGCAGCCTTCTCTCCTCCAGGCTGAACAGCCCCAACTTTCTCAGCCTGCCTTCATATGGAAGATGCTCCAGTCCCCTGATCATCCTCGTGGCCCTCCTCTGGACTTGTTCCAGCAGTTCCATGTCCTTTTTATGTTGAGGACACCAGAACTGCACACAATGCTCCAAGGTCTCATGAGAGCAGAGTAGAGGGGCAGGATCACCTCCTTCGATCTGCTGGGCACGCTCCTTTTGATGCAGCCATAGGTGTCATATTAATAACCAATTGGACTTGTCTTTGGCATTGAGTTCAAGAGTACCACATCCAAACAGTGCAATAGTGAGAAGTGCTCTTGCTTCCCCAGCCTACAGCAGCATGTCCCTTCAGGTGGTGTTCAGAACTGTTGGAAGCTCTCTTGTAGACCCTTACCTGGCATTTCAGTTGGTCCTTTTAGTGTACTTTTCTCCACTTGTTTAGTTATTAATTTCTTCTTCTCCTCCTGTCTCTCTCAGACAGTTTTTCTCAAAACAATTTTGTTCCATTTCCATGTTCCCCACTCTTTTCCATATCTGAGGAGAGAGGCTCAAGAAGATTAAAGCCCAGCTATCATTAAAAGGGGATCATAGGATGGAATATCACCTTGTCTTCCCACAATGGATCTCGGCCCACCATGTCTTTAAACTCACCATCACAGAATCACAGTTCAGTATATTACCAGAGCAAAACCTTACATGTATGATTAGAAGAGACAGAATATACTGATCATAACATTTAGAAGTCATGCAATAGCCATGCTATGTGTCATTTGCTAAGATTACACGGATTTCCCAAGCATAACATTGGAGATGCGGCCACTGCATTCGCATTCTAGAGTACTGTATCTTTAATGTGTCCTTAAATAACTTGCAAAACCAGCCTAGAAAGAAGATCAGATAGTGAAAAAATTTCTATTATGTAAGACATCAGTATTCTTTCAGTCTAGCCTTTTTTTGTGGCTGAGCTAAAACAAAAGAATACATATTTCAAGAGAAAGGAAGCAAAAAGCAGATTGTAATTTAGAAATCCAGCAAGACTAAATGCCCCTGGGTTTTTGTATGGGATTTTTTTGTTGTTTTTTTTTAGTTGCTGAAGAGTTGTACATTACTTTTTGTAGCTAATACCCTACATCCAGGAACTATCACAGGCTGAAAGACTTCAAGATTGTATGTCTAAGTATTGACGGATTGTTAAATGTAAGGTGTTACTGAGTAGTCCAGACCTTTACAGAAACACTAAGAGCCTGATACTACAGTTGTTGTTGCTGTTGTTAAACAAAATACTCTCCTAAGTAGACAAAATGTCTCCTAAGAAATGGATTCTGTCACCTACACTCCTGTGTAGTACTTCTGTCTCTAAATATTCCTTCTAAAATCAATGGAACAGTCATATGTCCCAGACTTGACAAAACAAAAAAGCAGTTTCAACCAGTTGGTTTGGTTTACCATCTTCCAGCTAAGATTTCTGGTTACATGATCATAATTCTGTGTTACCTCTATGCCTGACCTCTCCTAACATCGTAACACACCCCCCAGGGTAAGGCATGTACTGGAGTACTGTAGAAGTAACTCTGGAATACTCTCAATCTGCATTGGTCTCATAATGTTTTGTTTTTTTCTCCAGTTCCTTGAGAAAGGAACATGTTTAGTGCTATGATTTGGAGCAGCAGGAAGTGTCTTATTGATTAATATCCAGGAACAATGCCCAATTGTCTAGGTACTCTGACTCAATAACTTGCTATGTCTGGTCTCCTTGACCTTGTACTAACACGTGTAAGGCTGTCCTGAGTAAGCTCACTATGATATACTGAACTGTACAGCATACCAGGTATTTAAATAGTATAATCGAAACACACTTTTTTTTTGTAGCAGTATACATGGCAGAAAGATGACATTAGTATTTAGAAGATCTGAAAGAGGCAGACTGCATTTCTAGCAGGAGATGAAATGGTTTGGCAGAAGGCAAATAAAGACAAGAAATCTTTTCTTACATTAAATAAAAATTTGAGAGTTGGCAAGGAGCTGAATATAGAGACCCCCTTAAGCTATACTAAACTTTTTTCTTGTAATTTCTCCATCCTTTAAGATGAACTGTTTGAAAGTCCAATTAGTCCCTTAATAATCATGACTGTTATCTAATGATGAATAAACCATCTGCAGAAAATATTGCAATCACAGACACAGCTGTTACCATATGCTGAAATTTTCTTACATGACCTTGGTTGCTACAGTACCTACCAGCTGAAATAAGACATGGAAATATTGCCAGCTTCAATTAGGCTAGCAAGCTGTTCCTTTCCCAAGGCTGTTTAGGCACTTCAGCCATTAACATAAAACAGAAACCAAGCAGTTATTACAAATTTTGACTACCCATTCCTAAGCTGAAGAGGTGAAATTCTGGAAAGAATTTCAGTTCATCATTATTAATGTGGCTAAAAATAGAAAGCTCAAGTACTTGATTTCAAAAGATCCCCAATTATCTGTTGCTTCTAGAAATGGAATCTTAAGCTGGAGGGGTGGAGATGGGGGGGACACAACACAGGAAGCAGAGGGGCCCTGGCAATGAGCTGCCTTGGGTTTAGTTAGAACAAAGGCACAAAAGGGGATTTTTGGCAAAGAAGCCTGGCATGCTTTTCTCTATTCAACAGGTAGGAAGTATGTGACCTTGTTTACTGTTTGTCTACCAAGAGGTCTATTTCTAGCAACCTGAGATATTTTAATAAAAGTAATCCTTTAAAACCTTTCCAAATCTAAACTTTCAAACATGCATTCGTAGTATGGGGATGCCAGCTTCATTATGTATGCCTTTGTCTAGTAGCAAATATTTTAATCTTTCGGAGATTTTATGTTAGCCTTCCTAATCCATGTAACCCTTTCTATATTACACCAATATTAAAATGCTGAATTTAGATAGAAACCTTACCAAGTCTAATGAAACCCACATAATTTCTTAGGCCAGGAAAATTATTTTGCCTTTTAATTGCTTAAATTATCCTTTCAGCTAATATAATGCAATAAACGAATAAAAGAGATGGAGAGAATGAAGACTGTGTGTTGAATTACAGTGCCTGCGAGCATTCCCAGACCTATTTTATTTTTTAGATTGCTCACTAGCAGTTCAGTATGTGATAGTACTATTTAAAATCCAGATTCTCCAGTAATTTTTGTGGCATGACTAGGTCATATGGCCTTTTTCTGCTCCCAGAAATCTGAAACTAATTTTGTAAGGGGGTTCTGTGGTCAAGATACTGACTCTTCTGACTCATTTTCCATGGACATTCTATAGTATCTACTTTTAAAGTAATGTTTCTGAAAATAATTCAGTTGTTGAAATTATTCATTGCAACAGGGATACTAGAATTGCTCATGGGATGCCTGGTCATGATTTGTGGCTTTTCATTCTTTCTTCTATCTGCTAATAGGATCACCTGAACTTAAAAGGATATTAAATGTATAACTACAAGTATTTCCATAACCTGCAAACATTTCATATTGCTTTGACAGAGAAAAGAGATGGTCTACACTAAGATATGGTCCAACTTCTCAGGAGGTAAGGGAGAGTGGGAAAAACAGAATTAGACAGTCAGAGAAATTGCCTGGCCCCTACCTCCACCACCATCTCCTTTTTCTTTCAGCACATTTGCAATTCTCCTCTTTTCCCCACTTACTCAAAAAAATTCCTATTTTCGATTTCAGTAGCCCTTTAAAGCATGTTCCAAGTGTTATACTGAAGAAACACAAAATGTCTCTGCTGTACCAAACTACGAGCTCATTTACCTTTACACAGTGTGGTACTACAGGCCTTACAGGTCTGTGCTCCAGGAATACACCAAAAAACACTGAAGGAAAGGGAGCTATTAGAATCTGAGCTAAAAACCTTGTTGTGTGTCCTGCTAAAGAAAACAGTCCCTCTCAATAGATAGTAAACAATTAACAGGATCTTGCTAATAACGTTTTATAGTAAGGGAAACCCTAACTTAGGGAGTTTTGCTACTGCCTTTGCAGAAGCCAAGACTTTCCTCACTGTGATTACAATGGAATTAATCTGTCATACACTTTATAATGCTTGTAATTATCAGTAGTTTATATGATTTAAAAGCTCAACACATCAATCAGATTATTTACTGTGCAGTTGGAAGAGTTTATGTTTTTGCAAGTATGCTGATGTACAACCAAGCATACTGAAGCTGGAATATTAAGTAAGACATATATTAACCTTAAAGCTATACGAATTGGTGGCAATCTCCTACCAACACAACAAAACCCAAACTGCAGTCACAAAGTGACTGCAGTTTGAGAAGTCTGTATCCTTATTACAAAGTCTACTAATGTTATGTCAGGCTTCTGCAGAAATTAGTCCATGCCTTCTTTAAAAATGACAATAAAATTTCTAAATGAATAACCACCTCAGACAGCCTAAATTGACTTTTAATTGGAAGGGAAATTGGTTTTGTATAACTGATAGGCTTGTTCTAATGCTTTCAGGGTTTTGAAAAGTAGAAAAATGTCCCAAGCTAGTTTCTAGACATAGGTAGAATAGCTTTTGGCAAGACTTAAGACATGTCTGCTTGGGCTAGAACAGGAATGGCATTTCAGACTAGGAAGCCCTTTTCAGTCTTCAATTTCTAATTGTAGTTAGTGAATATGTGTTTACAACCTACAAAAAATCTTTTGAAAATGGTTTTACAGATGTGTATCTTATCAAATTGATTTCACCAGTCTCATGGGAGACGAAAGAAGCAACAATGGTCTAGTTATAATATAAATTAAAGAGGCAGATTTGTATCCCTTCAAACAGCCCATATTTTTTCAGGGACCATAAACATTTTAGGTTGATAGGTGATTTATGTTATCTCTATCCTGCCTAGAAGAGTCCTGTGCGCTCACCATTATCATCTGTTTGAAAACTAGTGCATTAGAAATTGCATCCAAGGTCATGCTGAGTGAGGAGCACATTAGAAGGTAGAGACAGGAGTTAAAATATTATTTTTTCTGTTTGTTTCTTCAAAATTCTGTCATTGTCTTTCTTAGTAATGTGTTTCCTTTGCTATGGCACTCAATTGTTTACTGCCTAAACCTGGCATCTACACTGCTGCCTCAGCAATCTTTCATATTTGGCTGCTTCACAAATTTATTTCTATTTGGGTGAAAAATTGTTTCCAAAGCATGTTCTGGATCTATCTTTTCTTTCTGCATATTCCCTCCGTTTCAACCATCTGTGCAAATAAGCAATGCTGAAATGTTTATTAGAGATTTCTTCCCCCCTCGATTAACACTTTTCACATTTAGTGAAGTCTCTTATAAACCGTAGAACAAAAGTTCACACAGCCTTCATCACCTGGACCCAGGTTTAAGAAGAAACTTAGACACGATGATGCAGACATTTGCATCACTTCAAGTCTGAGGCTTCGAAACACCCAGAACAGTGAGTGAACGAGAGAGGTGCAATGCCAGTGTGTGATCTGGCAGACTGCGTAAAACAGCCTGTCGGAAAAGGTAAAGCATTCTGCAGTCATGTCTCAAATCCTGCCTGTCTCATGGCTTTAGGCCTCTAACTGTAAACACAGACTGGTCGACACCATGAAACCTGGATTCACAAATCTCAGGTTTTTAGGAATGTAAACAGGTATGCAGAGATTTAGGCTGAGGAGAGCTGTGAACATAAAGGAACTACATTATCTGGTTTCACCTTCATCAGGTACCCTGCTGTCATCAGAGCTGAGTGTGGAGGTGGACTGGCACTAACAGCTACCAGGAGGGATCCCCAACAGGGACATGTCCATCAGGGGCATTGTCTGGAAAAGGAGGACTGGAGACTCAGAATCAGAGATTGTGGAGCAAGAGCCAGGGTCAGGTACCCTCTTACAGGACAGCCCACATTGTGGTTTCTTCATTCAAGTTTGGGACATCTGTTCAGACATGATGCACTTTGAGCAGCACATTTACTTTCTAAAACCATCTAGTCAAATCAAACTTTTATCACTTCACATTGTGAAAATTAAAGTTCAATGATAATATGATCAAACCTTGAGTTGTATTGTAATGCCAGATGCTTGAAATAGACCTGAATCTTTCCTCCCTTCTTCTCCCTCTGGCAGTATTGGTGAGACAGAAGGAAGGAATTGAGGGACTCAGAATAATGCTGCAGGAGAGATGCTACAGGCAAAACAGGGGGACTGTACTCAGAATTGGTTTCATATTTACTTATAAGCCTGGAATATAATCCCAAGGAAAATTTTGGGGAGCCAATATAGTCACTGTCAGACAATGAGAAAGATCTATTTTTTTTTTCTGTAAAAATCAATTTAGACTAATTTTTAATCTATAAACCTAACACCTTAGAAAGTCTTTGTTGGTTTTGGTTTTGGTTTTGGTTTTTTTTTTACTTAGGAAGTGAAAACACATCTTTTAGTGCCAGGGGCTGTAATTCTGGTTGACAGCCTGATTCTAAACATCCCCTCTTTAGGCCAGTGTTTCTTAATTTCATTTAATTGAATGACTGTAAGAATGTTTTTAGGGAAAATAACCCACAGAACATCTCTACAGTGTTCTCACAATTGTCTTCATTTATAAGAAAAGTAAAAATTAGGCTAAATTAGGCTAAGTTTGAATATTCATTTGTTACAAAATGGAATAAAGTCTATTTGTTTGGAATTAATGTAGAGTATGTGTGGTTTCTTTCTAATTCCACAGACCAATGTATTAAACTCTGGCAGTGATGCATGGAGCAGAGTTTGAGAAACACAACCCAAAAGGGCTATTGAACATATTGTATTGGATGCAGACTGCATATCTTGGTTCCTAGGATAGCTGTCTACTGTATTAATATGTTGGAAATGTCCAGGCTTTATCATTTGACTGCTCCCCCGATGCATCTGCTAAAAAGTGAGCAGAGGTGATTGTACCATTTATGAAGCTTGTGGCTGTTGCATACATGAAATTTGGCTATTAGCGGCCTTGCAGCTCAACAGACAAATGCAGTCAAAACTAGTTAAATTCTGAAGTTTGGCAATAATGCCATTACCAGCTTGGAGGACAGAAGGAGATGGTTTTATAGGAACCTTATGAGGCAGTGCACAGATTTATTTCTCTCTTGCCACCCTGCCTAATGCTCTGAGGGAAAAAGGCTCTTCATTGAAAAACTGAAATTAAGAAGTGGTGATAAAGTAAAACCAAGAACCCAGCACAAACTCTATACCTTTCTGGATCCACAGACCTTTAAAATTTAAAGTCAAATGACAATATACCTAGAAAGGAATTTGACAAGTGAAGAAATTCCTATGTTGAGTCTGGCAAAGCTATTGTGCTGACATAGTAACTCCTCCTTAAGGTTCTAAGGTTCATATGCTACCCTCTTGGTAGTAAATACCAACTTAGACATCTACAACGGCTCTCTGGCAATACTGGTTTACTTTTACACTGCTCATTCAGAAACTGATTAGCTTTACAATTTCCCTTCACTTGCTCTGGAAATAGATACCTGTAATCGCCATCCTCAGCATTGCCTTTAGAGTCTTGTCAATGAATATTAATTGATTTTATTTTCTAGAAATACTGGTAATGCACTAAATGTGTATATTATTAGAACCTATTTAAAATCCTTGGAACAACTGTTTTAGAACATATTTCCTTGAAAATAATTTTCAGCCTAAAAAGCAGTATTAATTAACTTTGCAATGACCTACATAGATTGTTCAAATTGGCTGATTGCTATTAGCCATGCAAGGAAATAGCTAACCAAATTGCACTTAGCTGATCTCATACAGCTGGCATTGAAAAAAGAGCACATTATTTACAATATAAAAGAATAACATGCTAGAGACATCGAACAGTCTATTGACATCATCTGGCAACTAATTTGAATTTATACTCAAGGAAAAATTTATCAGAACTTGCTATGGCCAAGGCAATAGCAGAAAATAAGGTCACTGTCATTATTATGAACAACAGTAACTATTGACAGTCTGTCTGATGGTAATTTTACTGCTGCCTGTCTGTCAAAATGGTAACCACGTATTTTTAGTTTATCTGTTTCTGCTCATACAGCACATCTCATTGTTTTTGGTCTGGCATTCTCCAAGCAGTTTGAAACTGTAAGTATTCTGAAATTTAGTCTTTTTTGGAGCATTTTCATGCTGTGTTGTACACTACATAGACACCTGACTTTGTCTGGGACTCTTCAACAATATTTGTAAGGGAAGATGAATTAAGCCTGTATATAGAACACCTGTCCATTCTTCTACAGCAATGAGTGCTAACAGTAAAACTGCACAGTGTGAGCATGGCAGAACGTATGAGGAAATGACACATTAAGTCTTTTGTGGACTGGACTTCTATCTCTCGTGCTGCAGCATCCCAGGAAGAATGCCTGGACAGGGTCACATTAGAAGATCAGCTGTCATGGTAACTCACGGAGCTGCTCAGCAACTGATAAAAGGTCAGGATAATTTGTCTCTCCATCACTCAGATCAGCAGGGCTGATACAGCGCCAGGAAGGACCAACAAAAACCATGAAGTAAGGAATCAGCTTTAGGACAAACTGAACGCAAAGGCTTGAAAATCCCTCATGGAGCAGTAACAACAGGAAATCTAGCGTGGTCCCTGGACACCCTGGACAGCTGGTCCCTCTGAAGGAAACCCTTCAGAGCTTTTTCTACATCGTGTTTCTCTTTTCATCTTTCTCCTCTGCACATTGAAGAGCCTCTCTCTATGCAGCAGCTACTCTATCCTCATAGTAATTTTATTTGCTCTTCTCTGTACCTTCTATAACTCTACACTGCTCTTAATGAGATACAGAATCCCAAACTGTACACAATACTCAAAAGGTGCAAAATGACACTCTGCTTTGTTCTCAGTTCTCCTTCCTGGTGGCACTTTAATATTTTCTTCATTTTTTTCAGACTTCATCTCCAGCTGGTGGTGGCGGAGGATTTTCAGTGATGACTCTAAGAACTCTCTCCAGAGTTATAGCTGGCTGTTCAGAGCTTGGCATTACCTAAATATGTTAGACTGTTGTTCCTTTGATGCCTCACCTGATGTTTTCAACACCACTGAGTTGAAAGCTACCATCTTCTGCTTGACCACTCAGTTTAGTGAGGTCTTTCTGGGGTTCTTCACTACCAGTGGGTCATCTGATGACGTGAAAAAAGCTTAACATCAGGTGAAAACTTGCCAATTTCCCTATTTCCTTTCCAAGACAGTTGATGAATATGTTGTATAAAAGTAGTACCAGTCCTTTAGAGACTTGGTTTTTTCAATGATGATAAACGTTAAAAATAACACCTATGAAGTGACGCGTCTCATGGGCAATTCTAATGCAGCTAGATCACAATATGGGCATTTTATTTAATTATTATTGAATCCAACATATATACTCTATGTCCAGCAGTGAGTAGTACAATACGGATGATCTTTGTTAGCACTGCTAAGAAGGCAAAGGCTCATCTATCCAGATCACAGAGATTTTTGCAGTACGTCTGCCTCCCTCCCTCACACAGTCTGAGTAAGTTGTTAACATTGCCATTTCCAGGACCTGAAGTTTTTTCAGACAACTGGGAGGTACTTACAGAGTGCAGAAGATGGTCTTTGCCTAGTGAGTAAATCAGCAGAATCCAGGTTAGGATGGACTCTGTCACCAAATTCTTTTCACTACTTTATCGTTTAACTCCACGGTACATAAAATGTTGCTAATGCTGCACCTCTTGGGGAAGTCAGAAAACTTTGTTCCTTAACATTTGCAGAGTTCAGGGATGAATATAAAAATGGTATAAAGTTACAAAGTAAAATTTTAACAGTAAGCTTTTCCCTGAGAAGCCAAGTCTAAACCAGATCCAAAATATGTCATCTCCCCTGAGCTCTGTGTTACATCTGTGAAACCAGATACAAAAACCTTGGTAAAGCCTCTCTGAGTAACTGAGGCAAGCTGAAAAAGCCAAGGCCAAACAAGATACAAAAATTATCCAGCCAAATATTCAGTCTGCTTTCAATAGCACAGAGACTAGAAGTGCTAAAAGCCTTAAGGCTGTTTATTCCGACTGTTATAGGCACCCAACCTGGGCAATGACTTGAAAAAGTTAGGTGCTTGGCTCATTGGGGTGTCAGAGCTTCTGTCCCAGCTGTATCTGCCTCCTTTATGACTGAAGTGAACTTTCCTGCAAAACGAGAGGGGAGTTACTAAGAGACAGTCACTCTGCAGCACTAGGCTCATAGCTGTGCCTGAAAGACACCAGAATTGGGATTCTGCAGTAAACACCATTATTCAGTAGGGATTCAGAGCAGCAAATGTTTCTAATCGTAAGCAAAAGGAGCATCCAGCTTTTGTACACCAGCTCAGTTGCAGGAAGAACTAGATTCTGGACTATAGGCAATTGATACCATTTCAAAACTGATGCCGGGGTGGGAGTGGTGGTGGGGAAGTAATAATCATAAGAACATCTATCCTTTTTTAGGAAGATTGAATACAGGCAATGAAGCAAATAAAGGCTGGCAGCAATTTACACAAGCTGTGATCTCCCTATTCTTACAGACCTTATCTACAGACAAAGAAAAGCTTTTAATCAATGGCAGTAGAAAAATTCCTCCTGCTCAGTTTGTTACAGTCGCAGAAAAACAACAGCTCAATCAGGTAGAACTCCTCTTGTTTTGGGGCAGAAAAATGCCCCAGGACAAGCTTTATTCCAGTCCTGTTTTCTGTAGTAATAATTCAGAGGACTTGCAAAAGATCTTAAAATTTCACTCAGGAAAGCTAAGTGTTTATGTAGAATGTGTTAAATTTCGTAACAAGAGGTAAGAAGAAACTTAAACGCTGTGTGATAGAATGTGCTAAGTGATTGTTGTTCATTTGGAAATGTTCTAGAGGGCATGTTATAATATAAATTAGTTTATGGTAGTAATAAGGAGAGAATTCAAGGGTTGATTTTTGGCAGAGGAGAACTTAACCTGGCCCAAAACTTTGGTATTAACAAAAGTAATAGAAGCAGTACTGAAAAATTACAAGATATGTGAGTATAACACAGAGACAATCAAACTGCTTCAGTAAACAAAATATGGAGCCAGTTGGAATGAACTAGCTCTCCTGAGAGTTGTTTCCATGTGGAGGAGCTCATTTTATATCAGGTTGTCAGCATAAAATGGCCCAATGTCATAAAAGCCTGAAGATGCAATGCTAGGCCAGAAAATGCAATGGTGCTAGCACAGTATTAAACCAAGGGTACAAATTCCGTCAAAGCAGAGGACAATGAGGCAAATCAGAAGAGGGGGAAAAGGTTTAATCCTAAGTGGAAGGTAAACATTCTAACACAGAAAAAATAAAAATCAGCGTTTAGACAACATCAGTGAGCACTCTTTAAAATAGATCTTGATACATCAGCAGCAGCAATGAGTTCATATCTATGACCTTGGTATGGTAGGGATCAAATTCCCTACCAGGTGAAGGGCTCTCTGCTTTCCTGTGTGAAGTAAGTGTCAGTGATGTGAAGTCCAAGGCAAAGTCTGTTAGGCAGTGGGCACTCCAAAGAACTAAGTTAGTATCTATTATTTTATGAGCACAAGGGCATGTTTTTCAGATGCCATCTGCTTGTAGCTTAATTGTGGGAAATAGGCCAGTGTGCAAGGCCTGAACTGAGGTGGTACTATTAATATTGACCCTAATATAGAGGTGATGGTTCTGTGTGCCTGCTGGAAGAGATTTTTACAATCTACTTCAGCTAGATACCAGAGGAGGCTTTCTAGATGGGCAAACAAATTGACTATGGCTATTGAGTGATAGGCTATGGGGGTGCTGGGGGTGGACTATTCATTAGGGACTGTAGTGACAGGACAAGGGGTAATGGGTTAAAACTTAAACAAGGGAAGTTTAGATTGGATATAAGGAAGAAATTCTTTACTGTTAGGGTGGTGAGGCACTGGAATGGGTTGCCCAGGGAGGTTGTGAATGCTCCATCCCTGGTGGTGTTCAAGACCAGGTTGGACGAAGCCTTGGCTGGCATGGTTTAGTGTGAGGTGTCCCTGCCCATGGCAGGGGGATTTGAAATAGATGATCTAAAGGTCCTTTCCAACTCTAACTATTCTATGATTCTAAGACTTCGGCAGCAAACAGAAATTTAAGGCAAAACATTCACTTGAATCAAGGATTATAGAAGAAAGCAAAGAACAAGTCAAATCCTGGGAGTTAGATGAAGCATCTTTGGTGTTCACTAAATGAAGTCTTTGTCTTTATGGCAGAATATGGAGGAAGGCAAGGAAAAAGAAGGGAGTGAAGGACAGAAATGGCATCAATACTTAACCCACTATCAAACACACTAAACTTATCAACATCCAGAAAACCAAAAATTCTACATAGCCATCAAAAAATTTACCAGTGTGTATATTAAAGAACAAATGAAAAAAGAAAAAAAAATGAACAGGAGAACAGCCATGTTGATCCTACTGCTGTTAATGATAAAGAAATGGATTATTTGATAAATAAAAGTATGAATAAGAATTTTTATAGAGTGTTTCAGTTATTAGCATAGTTTGGTTACTTTATTTCCCCTCCTATACTTATCCTTCTTAAGTTCATGGACTTCCTCAACCAATGTTTTAATCCCTACTGACAGGTTTAATTAGTGTATGCCCTACAAATCCGTTTATTTCTTTACTAATTTTGTTTGTTTATTATGGAAGTTAAATGTTTTGTTGTGTTGTTGGGGTTTTTTTTGCCTCTACAATATCTGCCTAATGAGTTTTATAATGTAAATTTTTCAGTTTGTAGAAGGCACTTTCAAAAAGAACTAACTGAATGAATGAAAATGAGTACTTTGAAAATTCTGTCTCCATGCTCCTATATGGAGGGAAAGGCTCAGCAGTTTTCCTACTTATTACTTCATGGTTTTATAGTTTTTTCATTTCCAAGCTGCAAAGTCCTTTTCCCTTTTTGTTCTTTCTTTTTGTGAAAGTTGTCTCAAACACCTGGTTATTCTTGTTCTTCTCTATACCTTTTCTGGGTCTACTTTATCTACATTAGTTCTAGCTCTACTGTATGGAATCACTCAACCTACACACTGTACTCAAGATATGAAGCGTTCAAATCAGGGTGTTGATATCTTGTCTGCTCTCAGCAATTCTCCTATCAGTTCCTCTGTCATGGAAGCTAATGCAAAGATTTCAGATTACTTTTCCTCCTATACCTCCATCCTGCTTAAGAGTTCATGTTGCAGTTGAATATTTGTAAACCAAATAAATGCAAAATTCCCTCTTCACAACTTCCAAATTTTTTTTTTTTTTTTCCCTACCTTTACTATTCTTTGTTCTTTCTTTGGTACAGTTTACTCCCTTTTCTATTACTTCCTCCAACTGGATACGACTTCCACCTTTTTGGGAGGGTGTCTTTTCAGAGAGGGTGTCTTTCATTTGGCTGTTTCATGACGCTGGATCCTTTTCTTTTTGTAGTTAGGTTTTCATTGAATGGTTCTGTTCAATTAGCACTGTTAATTAACTGCAATCCTCTGATGTGGTTGTTTTAAACATTGTCTGTGCAAGCTACAAAAGATTTGTCCTTCTAGCTGCTCCTTTTTAGCTTCCTTTTAACTAGTTTTCTCATGGTAATGTAGTTATATTTTAGAAAAGAAAATGCTATTGTGCTGTATTTTCCTTTCCAATAATCCAGTTCAACATATTTATATGACAGCATGTCATGGTCATTTGGCAATGTCTCTTCCATAGATTTACTTTCTTTTTTTTTTTTAATACAGATAGAAACTAATCAGATAGAAAAAGAACTTAAAGAAGAACACTTTTTTTTTTTTCAGAAAGAAATTCCTATCTGGGTAAAGACTAAGAAGAACTTTGTATAATAAGGAGGTAAGTTTTTCACTATGGGACATAAAGATACAATTGCTGCTCTGTGCTCTCATTCTTCCATATTAGGCTAACCTTAAGGAAAAAAACAAACAAGCAAATAAAAAAACCCAAACAAACCAAACCAACCAAACAAACAAGCAAAAAAACCTGGCTCCAGCTGCCTTAGAAAAGTAAAGAGATGCATGGAAGATTGAAAGTCAGACAATGGCTGCAGAGAAACACTGCTGCCCCTTGACAGTAGCTAAGGAGCAGGAAGAGCCACAGTGCAACAGTGGCTCTGACATAAGCTGTTCAGGTGAAATGATCTAACTAAGTTAACTCAGTTGAAATGACTGAAATAACTAAGTGTAATTTTTTTCAGATTTGGAACAGAAGACTTAGCTATGTCTACCTAAAGAAAAACACCTGTACTTACTATTTGATTTCTGTAAAGAAGAAAAACTAGATATCTCACATCCTTGCAGTCTTTTCTGGACAGTCTTCCAAAATTCCTTTTAATTTGCAGTTCAATAGTAATAAAATAAAATTATGTGTCATACATGTCCTGATTTGAGAATTGTCACATCAAATTATGTACTGAATTTTGCCAAGTTCTTACTTTTTTACAGCCCGGAAAAAAACCCTCAGTCTGCTATTGAGTACATATTGTCCACCGCTCATATTTTCTTCCATAGTCCTGATTTTGTCATATTGGAAAACATTGGCAGTAAAGTCCATAATAAGTAGAAATTATGCCTGAGTGAAAACTGCAGGAGCACAACTTTTCCACAAGTTATATCATATATTCGTTGTACATTGTTTCTCCCTATAAAATGTTTCCTGACAATCTGTGACATGAGAGCCAAGACTAACTTGTTTTATGGCAGCAACTGAAGCATATAATTAAAATTAAAATCAGAAGGCTTGTAGGGAATGTCTGTTTGGAAGGAAAAATAGACCAAGATATATTTGAAGATCTCTGCAAATCCATCTGTGATGAAGTAAACACAGCAAGGAGCTTTTGCTAGTGACCTAAATAGGAACAGAAATGAAGAATCTAGATCTTAGTGTCCTTTGTACTTGGAAAAATAAGCAGGGGAAAGACATAGTTTACAGTTCATACAATTTCAAGGCTACTTAAAATATAGAATTGAAGTAAATTATAGAATTGGAAATTTTAAAAAAATTTTTTAATCCCCCTTACTTATGTATGTTAACCAATAATTACACTAAAAACATTGCTTCATCTATGGTTAGCTAAGAGCTTTCAATGATAACTCTCAGGTATTAATTTCATACAGTCAACAGAAAAATGCTATGTATGCTTAAGTCAGTTATGCCCATGGCAGACAGATTGGAACTAGATGATCTTAAGGTCCATTCCAATCCTAACTATTCTATGATTCTATGATATAACTCTAGGTAAGTAGAATGTAAAAAGCTTGAAGGTAATACGTCTCAGAGTGTACACCTAAGAAAGAAGCAGTGTCAGCAAAACTTACAAAATAGATTACCGAATTATGATCTGTGTGAATAACATGGACAATTCCTGGCAAACTTCAGTTTTTATTACTTGTTCACATGCGCAGTGGCACAAGAGGTAGAGGATCAGAGAAAAAGACAATCACTCTTCGCACTGTACTACAGAATGCTTTGAATGGTCACATGATATCGTCTTCTCTCCAGGCTCCTTCTCACCTGTTTGTAAGACAAGATATGATGCCAAAAACTTGGTCAGCTACTGATTAAAGAGAACTTAGGTGTCTAAGTGAAAACCAAAGCTCCCCTTTGCTACTAAAAAGCTGATGTTTGCCTAAGCTTTACAATTCACCCAACATATAGGATTGCACCTGTGAATACAGCTTTCTAACTGGTTAAAACCAATTAAATGGTTAAACCAATTTAAACCAATTGTGGTTTAAACCAATCCACACAGGTTGTCCACTCACCCCCCCCGACCCTCCCCACTCCCGGAGGGATGGGGAGGAAAATCAGGAGAATGTAACTCCCACGGGTTGAGATAAGAACAGCCCAGTAACTAAGGTATAACACAAACCACTACTGCTACCACAAATGATAATATTGATAAGAGAAAATAACAAGAGGAAAGAATACAACACCTCAGCACCAGCCAACAGATAACTCGCCCCACTCCCCCCAGCAGAGCACCAACCAATACCTCCTCCAACCCTGCAGTCCCAGCCCTTCCGGGTCACCCTCCGTTACATCCTGGGCATGACGTGCTGTGGTATGGAATACCTCTTTGGCTAGTTTGGGTCAGATGTCCTGTCTCTGCTTCCTCCCGGCCTCCCCTCCTCCCTGGCAGAGCATGAGGCTCAGAAAGTCCTTGGCCAGACCAAATATTCGAGCAGCAACTGAAAACATCGGCGTTATCACCACTGTTCCAAGGCCAAAAGATCAAAACACAGCACTGTACTAGCTCCTAAGAAGGAGAAAAATGGCTGCTGCTGCTCAAACCAGGACATTAAGTCATGTTTCATTAGAGAAACCAGAGAAAAAGTCCTCCAAAAAATTCAGTCCAAATGGTATAATCCGAACATGTGCAATGGGATTAGTTCAGTTTCTTCAGAAAATGCAGTTCTGGGATGCTACTTTCTTCTAAGATTGAGACAAGTGACCTTCAATATTACTCTTCAGAACATCTATTCAGGAGGTGGGAAAGCTAGGAGGAAGAGGGAATGTGAAATAATATGAAGAATGATCAAGTGTGCAAATATAGGGTGTGTTAATGAGAAGCCAGGTAATAATTCTGTAGAATAAGAATTAAGAGTGGTTTTGGATAACATCTGCCAGAGAAAAGAATGAATGTGATCAAAGTGATTATTTGTTGCAAGTATAACCTTGTTTCCCTGCTTGGATAGCAGCTGGTGGAATGGGACCTGAAGTCTCATCTCAATCAACAATTGAGCAATTCAATCAAGAGTTTTCACATTAAACAAATGTGTAGTTCACAAGACTAACCAGTAGAGAGCAACACTATTTAAATTTGAGCTGAGCGTGGTATCTTGACAAACTAATTATTACATTACTGTGCACAAAAACTGTATAATGATGTTAAATGTAAGGCTCTGTTACATTAGTCACAGCCACTCACTGCCAATGCATTCCAATGTAATGTCTAACCCAGAAAAACATCTATGCAAATCATGTGAATAACTTGCTTTTAATTTGCATTAAATTGGGGGGTTCTTCTAAGGTTATGATGTATGGCAAACTTGTAAAATTAAACACAGATGTACTTTTATTTCACACACAAAATATAACTGCAGAGGTTTAACAAGGAATTTGCACAATGAAATTATTCCTGCTAGTCACCTGAAGCAGTCAGCTGGTTCAGAATGAACGCAGCTTGCACAAGGTATGTTTGGGCAAATAAAACCCATCTGTTTTATATGCAAGTTTTTCTGTATCTGTTGGTGCAAAAAGTTTGTCATCTCCTTTATATGGTAGCCCATGAAATATCCTAGTTTGGAATTACTCAGCCTCTCCCTTGCTGTGACCACTGCACAACAGCTATGAAAAACATCTGCACTTTTTAGGCTGAGGGCATTGGTGAGGTGATCTGCTGTGCCAAGTCACCCTGAGAGATGCAGCTGGGATCTCTCAGAATAGGATCCTTTCTCTCAGGAAAGGATCTCTTGTGATAGGACAAGAGGTAATGGGTTCAGACTTAAACAAGGGAAGTTTAGGTTGGATATAAGGAAGAAGTTCTTTACTGTAAGGGTGGTGAGGCACTGGAATGGGTTGCCCAGGGAAGTTGTGAATGCTCCATCCCTGGCGGTGTTCAAGGCCAGGTTGGACAGAGCCTTGGGTGGCATGGTTTGGTGTGAGGTGTCCCTGCCCATGGCAGGGGGTTGGAACTAGATGATCTTAAGGTCTTTTCCAACCCTAACTATTCTACGATTCTATGACCTATCCTTCAGTGAAGCTGGCAGTCCAGGCAATGACTTCTCTTACCTTTGTTTCTTCCAGCTTCCTAAAGGTGTGTGGACCAGCTTAAAATCAAGTCTTTAAGCTGTACCAAGAAGGGCTTTCCCAGATGTTGGGGAACACTGGCATGCCTATCCCTCCACAGAGGGTTATATTGGAAGATTATGTGCCTAATGAGGAGCATTAATATTTCCTAATCTTGCCAGTGAACAGAGCATCTCTGCCATTCTCTGCCTGAGTGTACATGGCAGAGATTATTATATAACGAACTGTCTTGGAACAGTTTTCAAATATATAGGAAAAGATATTGTGAATTCCCCAGCAACAGTGAAATAGGTTCTGAAGGGAGAAATCCTGAACTGTCCAGGTCATGAAATTTCTCTAATCCCATCTCCATTATTTTTCCACTGAGGCTCAAACAAACGGTTACAAAAAGGAACATTCTATTCTATGATTCCTTTTGATCTCCTTAGGATGAATTTAGAAATTTTGGGTTGATGAGGTACCAGAAAACAACAAAAATGGGAAAAAAAAATGTGTTTAACCCACAGTGTAATGTTAAAGTTAGAAAGTTAACTGACTTATTGAGCACCTTCCAGTAATACAATACATACCTTATGGTGAAGTAGGGGCAGGCAACCAACTTTCCACGAAAATATTTCTGGTTGGCCAAATGAAATTGTTTGGTCTGCTTCCACACAATTTCACCCACAAAGTATTCTTGTAGTCTGGCTTGCAAAAAGGGATATTCACTGTGAATTTTAATTAAATACTGCTAAATATTTCCAAGAAGTGAATTTGAAATTAACACAGAGACTTAACAGCACAATTTCTGATCAAAGAAATTATGCTCAGCTAATCAGGGAAAAGGATCTGTGCCATGCATCTCAGCAAAATATTGGACCAGTTACAAATTATCAGAGTTCAAAATAAATAGTGTGCAGAAGATGTAGAAGTCCAGCACAAGTCATCTTGGTTTGTTAATCAGGTTAATTTCCCAAATCATCTGAAAGAGCATGGAGATCTTTACAAGACAAAAGCATGGAAATACCACTGAGTAAATTACTTGCTTCAAAAATTTCTCCAAGCTTGCCCATGCTCCTGAAGTCACAGGCATGCATTGCATTCTAATGTAATATAGAGATTTAAAGAAAGAATATGGGACTTTAAGTTCTTACAGCTATTGAGAAGTGCAACAGCACTGAGAAGAGGTAAAGAGGCGCTGATTCCTCTGAGCATTTTTTGTCAGTTCCTAGTCTGTTGTCCTGGCATTGTTCAACACTGAAAGCCAACTGAACTCAGGGAATTTCACCTCTGATCTAAAGTGTAGCAGATGATTCTTATGGTACACAGTGTGAGTGATGTCTAGAACATTTGCATTTATCAAACGGTTTAAAATGCAACTATTTGAAGACTCGTCAGGAGCCATCCTACCTTCTATATGTATGTTACAGAATACCACTAAATCAGCTTTCTTATCTTTATGTGGCATATCTTAAGTCATTTAGGAAATAGGAAACGCATTTGCACCACAAACAGCCGGATTATGTATGGGTAAAGATCTCTACTGGCGCTACAAAGAAAAAGCGGCGGGTCGTAGTAATAGGGGTCTCTACTTTGAAAGGGATGGAAGCACTCGTCTGTCAGCCTGACCCCGTCTCGAGGGAGGTGTGCTGCCTACCAGGGGCATGGATCAGGGATGTTACAGAGAGGCTACCTGCTCTAGTAAGTTCCACGGACTATTACCCGCTCGTGGTGATCCATGTGGGTGCTAGGTATATAGGTAGTAGTAGACTGGGGACCATAAAGAAAGACTACAGAGCCCTGGGAGAGGTGGTTAGGGGCTCCGGTGCTCAGATAGTCTTTTCATCAATTCTCCAGGACACAGGGGAGGACCAAGAAAAAGCTAGGAGGATTGGCCAGGTCAATAAATGGTTAAAAGGGTGGTGTCATAGTCAGGGGTTTGGGTGTCCTGAACATAGGACTGAAGTTAGTAGGCCAGATCTACTGGGGGCTGGTGGAGCTGCTCTGGTAAAGAAGGGGAAGAACAGTTTTGGTAGGAGTCTTGCCAGACTGGTCAAGGAGGCTTTAAACTAGATGTGTTGGGGGAGGGGGGCATCATTCCATCCCAACACACCCAGTCAGTTGCCAACACCTATAATAAATGCTTGGAACAATGTAGATATATTCCAGCTGCTCCAGCCAATGAGCCGGCTTCAATTGGAGCTCGTCTCAGATGCCTCTATACAAACGCCCGTAGCATGGGGAACAAACAAGAGGAATTAGAGATGTGTGCACATCTATGGGGGTATGATAACAGGCATCACAGAAACATGGTGGGATGGCTCCTATGACTGGAGTGTTGGAATGGAAGGTTACAGGCTCTTTAGAAAGGACAGGCCAGGCAGGTGGGGAGGGGGAGTTGCTATCTCTGTTAGGGATAGGCTGGAGAGTATGGAACTCTGTCTGGGGGCAGGTGAGCAGTTTACAGAGAGTTTGTGGGTCAGGGTTAAAGGGAGAACAGCGATGGGAGGCATTACTGTGGGGATCTGTTACAGGCCGCCTGATCAAGGAGAACCTGTGGATGAAGCACTCTACAGACAGATAGGAAAAGCCTCACGCTCGCAGGCCCTTGTTCTCATGGGGGACTTCAACCACCCTGACATCTGTTGGAACGATGGCACTGCACGGCACAAGCAATCCAGGAGGTTCCTCGATTGTGTGGAAGACAACTTCCTTCTGCAAGTAATAGAGGAGCCGACAAGGAGAGGTGCCATGCTTGACCTTGTGCTCACCAACAGGGAAGGGCTTGTTGAGAATGTGGTACTACAGGGAAGCCTTGGATGCAGCGATCACGAGATGGTCGAATTTGAGATCCCCAGGACAGTGAGAAGAGCGTGTAGCAAGCTCACTGCCCTGGACTTCAAAAGAGCAGACTTTGGCCTCTTCAGGAGCCTGCTTAGTAAGGTCCCATGGGATATAGCCCTGGAGGGCAGGGGGGCCCAAGACTGTTGGTTGATATTCAAGGGTCACCTGCTACAAGCTCAGGAGTGCTGCATCCCAACTAGAAGGAAGTGCAGCAGGAGGGCCAGGAGACCTCCTTGGATGGATAAGGAGCTGCTGAGGAAAATTCAAAGGAAAAAAGAGGCTTATAAAAAATGGAAGCAAGGACAGGCGACCTGGGTAGAGTACAGGGATGTTGTCCGGGAAGCTAGGGACCGGGTTTGGAAGGCTAAGGGCCAGTTAGAATTAAACCTAGCCAGGGATGTTAAGGATAATAGGAAGGGATTCTACAGGTACGTAGCAAACAAAAAACAGACTAGAGACAACATAGGCCCCCTGAGGAAGCTATCGGGAGAACTGGCTACACAGGATTTGGAGAAGGCTGAGGTTCTGAATGACTTCTTCGCCTCGGTCTTCACTGGCAAAGGCTCTGACTGCACCACCCAGTTCTTAGAAGGCAGACGCAGAGACTGTGAGAATGAAGACCTTGGGCCCACTGTAGGAGATGATCTGGCTCGAGACCACCTTAAGAAGCTGAACTTACACAAGTCTGTGGGACCTGATGGAATCCATCCACGGGTCCTGAAGGAGCTGGCGAATGAAGTTGCTAAGCCACTGGCCATCGTATTTGAAATATCATGGCAGTCAGGTGAAGTTCCCAACGACTGGAAAAAGGGAAATATAACCCCCATTTTCAAGAAGGGGAAAATGGAAGACCCGGGGTATTACAGACCAGTCTCACCTCTGTGCCTGGTAAAATCTTGGAGCACGTTCTCCTGGATGGCATGCTAAGGCACATGAAAAACAACAAGGTGCTTGGTGACAGCCAGCATGGCTTCACTAAGGGGAAATCCTGCCTGACCAATTTGGTGGCCTTCTATGATGGGGCTACAGAACTGATGGATAAGGGTAAAGCAGTTGATGTCATCTACCTGGGCTTGTGCAAAGTGTTTGACACTGTCCCACACGACATCCTTCTCTCTAAATTGGAGAGATATCAATTTGATGGATGGACCACTTGGTGGATAAAGAACTGGCTGGATGGCCGCACACAAAGAGTTGTGGTCAATGGCTCAATGTCCGGCTGGAGACTGGTAACGAGTGGTGTCCCTCAGGGATCGGTGTTGGGACCGGTCTTGTTTAACATCTTCATCGCTGACATGGACAGTGGGATTGAGTGCGCCCTCAGCAAGTTTGCCGATGACACCAAGCTGTGTGGTTCAGTTGACACACTGGAGGGAGGTAATTCCATTCAGAGGGACCCTGACACACTTGTAAGGTGGGCTGATGCCAACTTTATGAAGTTCAACCCCGACAAGTGCAAGGTCCTACACCTGGGTCGGAGCAATCCCAGGTACAGCTACAGGTTGGGCAAAGAAGAGATTCAGAGCGGCCCTGAGGAGAAGGACTTGGGGGTGCTGGTCGATGAGAAAATGAACATGAGCCAGCAGTGTGCGCTCGCAGCCCAGAAAGCCAACTGTATCCTGGGCTGCATCAAAAGGAGTGTGACCAACAGGTCGAAGGAGGTGATCCTGCCCCTCTACTCTGCTCTTGTGAGACCTCACTTGGAGTATTGTGTGCAGTTCTGGTGTCCTCAACATAAAAAGGACATGGAACTGCTGGAACAAGTCCAGAGGAGGGCCACGAGGATGATCAGGGGACTGGAGCACTTCCCGTATGAGGACAGGCTGAGGAAGTTGGGGCTGTTCAGCCTGGAGAAGAGAAGGCTGCATGGAGACCTCATAGCAGCCTTCCAGTATCTGAAGGGGGCCTATAGGGATGCTGGGGAGGGAGTCTTCGTCAGGGACTGTAGTGACAGGACAAGGGGCAATGGGTTAAAACTTAAACAGGGGAAGTTTAGATTGGATATAAGGAGGAAATTCTTTCCTGTTAGGGTGGTGAGACACTGGAATGGGTTGCCCAGGGAGGTTGTGAGTGCTCCATCCCTGGCGGTGTTCAAGGCCAGGTTGGATGAAGCCTTGTGTGGGATGGTTTAGTGTGAGGTGTCCCTGTCCATGGCAGGGGGGTTGGAACTAGATTATCTTGAGGTCCTTTCCAACCCTAACTATTCTATGATTTTCTTCACTTGGACAATATAGTCATACATTTCCCCATTAATAAAAGCCACTTGCAGTTGTGTCACCAGTGTCCTTGGGGCTAGATATTCATGAGCAAAATGACAAAGCTCCAACTGGAAATTCAAGCCAAAAAGTAATATTCTTCAAGGAAAACAGGTGTGAGGGAACCCTCAGAAAAGAAGGTCTTCTTGCAAAAGAAGTTGTGGATCCCATCTGAATTAGGGAAAAGAGCTAAAAGAACATTATTTCATTAATAGAGAGACATGAAATTGGAATTTGAAGGATTATGAAAAAGTGCTAAAAGAACATTATTTCATTAACAGAGAGACAGTATGAGAGGTAAAAGACTCCTTTGTACTCTGGGAATATTACTCAATTCCATCATATCCCTTGTTCTTGCTGGCACTGTGTCCAGACAGATTTGTCCAGTAACAAGAAGGACTAAGGACAATGCAAAGTGAAGTACATCTTTTCCATCTCATGCAATACCTTTTCTTATGCTTTATTTTTCTTATTTTTTTCATAAAAGCATTACTTAAAGCAAAGAAGTAGGCACAATACAGGCTAGGGGTTCATTTCTGTGTCACATGGTGAAGTGCACTTAGCACTCCCTCCTCCTTGTGCCTGAGCATAGTCCTGTCCCAGCTTGTTCAATAGCTCTGTGATGGGTCTCCTTAGAAGGTACAAATTGCCACATGATGCAGCAGATTCAGTCTAGAGTGTATTCCTCCAGCACCTCTGGGGTTAGAGAAACATTAGATTTGCATGACAGCATAGAGGATGAAGACATAGTCTCTCCAGCATTACAGGCTAAAGATTTCAAGGATGTTTTGTGGTAACATGGACTTCTTACTAATCTGCATCATTGCGGATTTCTCCTATAACATTCAGCACCATCAAATAATACATGCCCTCAGTGGGTGCAGATCCAAGCTGAGATAAACTGTGTGTATGAGAGAGTGCATTTAGTAACAGGGCATAAGAATGGGCTCCTCTGCTCCCACCATTTGACACTTTATTTTCCCTTCAGTTTTTTGCTGTGCCAGGATGACTGCAAAGCCTCAGAACTAAGATGCATGTCTGTATCTTAGTGATTCAGTATTCTCAGCAGTTTTCACTAGAGATGTACAACCTTCCTGCTTTCAGTAGATGGCTGGCACTTTACAAGAATTGTGATACTTCTATTTTTCTTACATTAACCTGTTACTGACTGGTTCTTTTTAGCACCATCAAGAGCTCCAGAATCACATTTGAGGAAGATATTCTGGTCACAAGAAACGCATACAAGAACATAGAACACTCCTCCCTGAGGGACCTAGTAAAATCTTGATTCAGACAATCACTGCTTTCTCTGCAGCCCAGGTCAGCTGTGTCTGAAGCACTGACTTGGTGGCTGAGGGTGGCAGTTCAACATGGGTGACATCTTTGCAGGCTTTACAATCCAGCCTGCTATATTATCTGTGTATATCTGTCCTGCCACTGATAATTTTCCTGGCTGCTAGCTCGGATGAACTGGGGGATCAACTGGAATGAACTGGGATATCCAGATGCAGAGCTGGAGGGAAGGTCTTCTGTAGTATCTTAGTTTCCAGGAGAATGCAAGGGCATAACTTGTGTGAACACTCTAAAACCCACTGCTCATTATCTCTCAATCCTGACCAGTCCGCAGAAGTTCTGGACTTTTTCTGGTTAGGACTACACCAGCTCTTTCAGGGTCTTTAACCTCCTTTGAAAGCCACTCATACCTTAAACAGAAAAGCCAATAACACCTAAAAGTAGATCTGTAAGGAAGACTGTGACGTAGGACATGCATTCAGCAATACTATCAAGAATACTCTCCCAGCCTCCACCAAGGTGGCGCCCAGGACCTTCCTGATGATGATCCTGATGTAGCATCACTGTACAGCAATAAACAGATTATTCTCCCATGAATGTGTCTAGAAGGCTTGCAGATGCATATTCGTGAATTCAGAAAGGCTTACGTATACTTTGCCTTTTCTTAGCACCACTGGTAAGCATAAGAAGACATACTTGAACATGATAACATCCTTCTTGTCTGCACATGTCTAAGTTCTAGATGAGTTAATTCTTTGGGAAGTTTTCCCAGTTACACATTAGAGATAATTTTTGAGCTGTGAGCTTTGATTTGGGAAAATCAACAGGCAAGTATCCATCATGCAAACGCGCATCTAGCAAGTTAATGACCCTTGCATGCAGAATAGATTCGAGGCACCAAATAAGTCCACAGGAGGGTTAGAGGACTAGTCTTTTCAATATATGACTGTTTCAAGCTAAAAAATGAAAGCCTCAATTTAAAAAATGCTCTCAATAATTGAACTAACCTGTCTTCTGGAAATTGGCAATTGGCATTAAGAAACATGGAAGAGTTATGAAAGTGCTCTTCGGAAGATGGCATAATCTTCAAAATCATCCCACTGAGTACATTTCCAACAAGTTGTTTTAACAGAGCTGCTAATCCATCATGTACATTTTATTGGAAAGACCTTCCTCTTTTATCAGATCTGTTGGGCTGCATGTTAGTTATGGTATGTTGTGTCTTCACCCGTATTCTTTGACTGGAAGCCTCAGGATAAAATATATTACCCCTCTTATGTGCCAAGTTCTTGAATGACAGGGATAAAAATATGGTTTGGAAGCTGATTATTGTTACATTATGTAGTCACTTTTGAAATAGTTAAAACCCAAAAACCCAAAGTTAGGTAAGCTGGAATACCATTTGCTGAACATAAATTTCTACATGTCTGCCCACAAGGGAAAGAGAAGTCACTTTATGCATTTGTTGAGCAGAAAATGTGGCATTGAAAAGCCTATGAATTACATCGTGTTCTCCCTGAAAAATAGAATTGCATAATATGTTGGTTTACTACTGCACGTAGTAAAAAATCATTCTTAATTTCCAAAGCCAGAAAAAACAACACATGAAAGGACAAACTGACTACAAGTTCACTGCTTTGGATATAAAAAGGTATCTGGCATGATGAAGACACTTTTAGTCCATGTGTTTTTCATTTGAATTGGTTCATGTAAGGTTCTTTCAAGAGGAGGAAAAAAAAGCGATAAATCTCCTTAGGAATAAAGCTGTGCAAGCTTGGGAAACTCACTAGACAAGCCAGTTTCTTTTGTTTGCCAAATTCTAGGGGCACAAGAGCCTAATGAGAGCTTAATTAAAATTGATGTGAAAAAATTAAACACTTTAAAGTATTGTTTTGGGGCTTGCAAAGCTCATGCCAGTGAAAGTCGATCATTTTGTGGCTTTGGAATTTGGCTCAATTAATATTTTTTTCTCTTCATATGCAGGCCTCTCTTGCTATCTCTTGTCTCTTCATCTGAAAAGAAACAAACTAGGAAAAACACACTTAGGAAAGAGCCCATCCATCTGATTTCCTCAGTTTCCTTGAGTCCAGAGTAGTGAATATTTAAGTATTCATGTCAGAGCTTAGATGCTCTTCCCTTTTCAGAACATTTTTCTACGTGGTCTTCTGCAGGCAAGCATGAAATCATTCTGTTTGAGCTCTGAGACTGTGTGCATTCACTCTACGCATCCTTGGATGGAGCACACTACTGAGCACAAATTGATATTTTCTGTCTTTCAGCAGGGGCTTTAGTCTGAGCTCTGCACTGTAAAAGCAGTAACATGGCTTCCAGTTCAGGGCTGTCAAACATCCAACTGGCTCAAGTCTTGGGCAGAGAAACTTGTATTCTGCCTGCAAAAGACTATGTAGACATATTCTAATACTCATTCACACTGGGCTTGATCTGATGCCTGCTGGAATCAGTGATAGTCTTTCTACTTCAATAGGTTTTTCAATAATCTCTTTTTAATGCCTTGCATGAAGTATTTACCACTTAGAACTTCTAGGGTCTTCAGTGGGCCTTAGGATGTTTGATATCTAGAAGTATTAGTTTTTGCCATTTCAGTTCAGTCATCCCTTTCATGATAAAATTAGCATTCCTGTTCTGAAAAAAAATCCATTTTGGTGACAGATTTAGTGAGCACGAGTCATTCATCATGTCAGCAATTCTGTTGGCATCTTTTCTTGGAGAACTTTGAACTATAGTAAGTTCAAGGATGCAACAGAATCTTCGCTTGTAGCATTGCCTGATTAGAGCCTACTGTGCACCAGTACAAATGAGCGCTGGGAATCAATGGTGCTACATCAACCTGATGAATGTGAATAATCAGTCATTATAAGGATAATAGTAACTTGAAAGAGAAATGGCATCAGAACTTAATGTATTTTTTAATAGAACAGTTTTCTCTAGACCCGTGGAAGTAACACTCTCCATAGGTGTTCTAACAAGGTTTCAATAACAGGCAATTAATTCCCTGTTTATTTTTACATCAAACATATTCAATCAACATAGAACAGAAAAGTTTAGTCTATCAGCAATGATGTTGTGGGGTTGTTGATGTTTTTCATTTGGCAAAAGAAACTAAAATAAACATTAAAAAATGCCTTCTGAGTTTCTGAGGAAAAGACACACTTCCTGAAGTGGTTAATCCTGAAAACAGAATCTTGGGACCCTTCTGTTATGACTCTGTATTAAAAGCCAAGTAGAAAAGCAAAATAATCTGACTGGTGGAGCAACATAATCAGGTGTTTTTTGCTAAATTCAGCCTTTCTATGAGCTAAGCCAATGGATATCAGCTATCTCTGGACATGAATGTGTTTGTGCCTCAAGGGAATATTAGGGGTATTTTAATGAAAAAGTCAAGCCTCTGGACAGCACAACAGACACTCTTTCTTACATATTGTTCCCAGGGAAACCAAACTGAAAGCAGAACTTTCCAAAGAGGAAGCAGCCATCTCAAAACACTGACCAGCTGTAGGTGGATGTACTTCACAAAAATACTTCTGGGTTTCCCCCCCACCTCTTTTTTTTTTTCTTTTTGCCTTCTTTTTTTTTTTTTTTTCAACAGGAAATAGATCTTTCAATCCCATTGCTCCTGCAGGTGAAGTCAACTCAATAACAAAGAACCCGCTGTTGCAGCCACATAAGTTTCACTGCAGTCAGTTCAGTAAACACAAAGTTCTGTCCCTGGGACTGAGAGACACGATGACACCAAACAAAAAGCCCAACCAGAAGCATTTGTCCAAATGAACTTTTGCACTGAAGGCATTTCTTCAAGTCAGTGGCAACAAAGCAGTCAAGTTCAAGCACTGTAAATTCATATATAAATTTATTTTGTGGTAATCATCCCTACCTCTGTACTAAAGCTAGCTTCTTATATTGTATGCACTCTTATCTGTGATAATTATGGCACTATTAGGGTCAACCCAGAATCTTTTGATCAAATAATCAAATTAAATATCAAAAGGCAATTAAAAATGAAAAGATTTCGGTCTACTTCCACTTTTCATTCAGCATGATGAAAGCATTATTATTATTTTATTTCCTCTCACCTTCTTGGGTCCTGCCATATGGCTCAGGTGATATAGATACACAATTATTGAAGCTGAGTTAACTTAGATCAAAGCATCATGGAATTCAAAATTTTACTACTTTCTCTGAATTTCGGAGATACTGTTCCATGTTTTTTTCTGACGCACCACCTTGCAGTACAAAAAATTCTCAGTTTACACAACACTTCTTACATCCCCAAAGACATCAACACATAACAAAGAATTGCTATTGCACTTATATTTTTTGTACTCCATCAATTGTTTTCTTCATTTTAAATTAAATGCTCTTAGCAAGAGGCAATTAGATCTCTTTTTTTTATAATCATGGCATCTAGCACTCTAGTATGTAATGTGAACAGCATGCTGCTGTTGCTACTATTATCAGTGATAGTTTTGTTATGTCTTATGTACTGTGTACCTTACATAATGTTCAAAAAAAAGAAGTTCCCTGTGATTTTGTGTGCCCAGAGTATTTATGATTTAAGGGGACAGGTTGCACCAGGAGGAACTGCAACACAAAGAAGAACAGTGGCTTTAAGAGCATAGACGTAGAATCGTAGAATCATAAAATTGCACAACAGTTAGGGTTGGAAAGGACCTGAAGATCCTCTGGTTCCAATGCCCCCTGCCACGGGCAGGGACACCTCACACTAAACCATGTCACCCAGGGCTCTGCCCAACCTGGCCTTGAACACCACCAGGGTTGGAGCATTCACAACTTCCTTGGGCAACCCATTCCAGTGCCTCACCACCCTAACAGGAAAGAATTTCCTCCTTATATCCAATCTAAACTTCCCCTGTTTAAGTTTGAACCCATTACCCCTTGTCCTACCACTTCAGTCACTTTGTTGTGGGTAGGATGAATATGCTTTCTTCTGTTGACTAGCCAACTCTGCAGGCACCAAAGCAAACAACTAGCCCCATAAGATCTCAGAATTGTTAGGCTGCCAAGGAGGTATCTGCATCAGCTGACCACAGCATACAGGCCTGCATGAAGAGGCTGATGTCCCTAGCATGCTCTCCACACATAAAGCAAATGGATTCTTTAAGAAGAATTCGAAGTGAGTTGTGTTACGAGCCATTATTTGCAAAGGCACTTTTGTCTCTAGTGATCTTAAGAGGAGCCAAGGAAACCTTCTAACTTGGGAACTTAGTGGTAAGATATTAGGCAATGTGAACACTGAGTGATACAGAGACAGGGTAGCTCGATAGCTCCTTTGAGGCCTTAGCCTATTGTTTCCATTGCACTTCCACAAGAGCTGTGGCTTTCCGCACCCTTCACATTTCCCAAAACGCAGACAGCCATCTGCAGAGCAGCAGAGAGTTCAGCCACCAAGGGAGTACAGGAGAAAAAAAAAAAAAGAGAAAAAGAAGGCAAGTTGTGACGTTAGTGAGTGCGTATGTCTGCCATGATGGTTTAAATGTGGTTTGGTGTTGCTATGTCTGTAGAAAGGAGAAGACAAAATTATTTCACAAAGGTATTACAGCAATAAGGTGGATGTGAGGGAATGTAATTAAAAAGATGACAGCCTGCGAGTGCTGATACAAGAGAATGGAAAGGGGAAGGAAATCAGAGACATGGGAATGTGCCTGCTCACGAAGGATCTTAGAGGCTGAAGCCAAGAATTTTAATACATAAAAAGTACATTTGGAGCCCAATGTTCTCCTTCAGGAGACAAAAGCCAGACACACTGGGTCTTTCTACGCAGCTTTGTGTCACTATTACATGTTGGTTGCATTGTTTCTGTCTTCATGAACTGCTATTAACTCATCATCACCACAGGCTGTCTTTTTGTCATGTACTGCTTTGTACTCTGAGCAAAAAGTCACTCATTGCTTAGAGTTGCCCCCAAGCAGAAGAGTGATACCTTTGTGGCTGGAAGGACAGTCATGATATCCAAAATGCTGGAGCACACAAAGTGTGACAGATTGTGCCAGTGAACTGTTGCCTTTGTGGAGGAAAATGGAGCAATAGCTCCACGCTAATCCTGTTATGCCTCTAAGATGTGAAAGTGTATATAGCCAAAAACATCTTTACTGTCAAAAACCACTAGGTTTGGGACCCAGATTAAAAAGACAGCCCATCTGAACCTTAATTTGGCTTAGAGTGAAAAGTTTGTTTCATTCTTAATTTTTGAATGATACCAGGATTTTTTCATCACTGAATGCTGGTTTCACTGCCAGCTACTTAACTGTCTTAATATTTGAAACGTATCACCAAATTGCAAGGGTTGTCCTCCACAACGGATTCATCAGCTTTCCCGAGAGTTGTAACATTAACAAGTGCAAGGTCCTACACCTGGGTCGGAGCAATCCCAGCTACAGCTACAGATTGGGCAAAGAAGAGATTCAGAGCAGCCCTGCAGAGAAGGACTTGGGGGTGCTGGTCGATGAGGAAATGAACATGAGCAGGCTTCAGTGTGCACTCGCAGCCCAGAAAGCCAACTGTATCCTGGGCTGCATCAAAAGGAGCATGACCAGCAGGTCGAAGGAGCTGATCCTGCCCCTCTACTCTGCTCTCGTGAGACCTCACTTGGAGTATTGTGTGTAGTTCTGGTGTCTTCAACATAAAAAGGACATGGAACTGCTGGAACAAGTCCAGAGGAGGGCCACAAGGATGATCATGGGACTGGAGAACCTCCCGTATGAAGACAGGCTGAGAAAGTTGGGGCTGTTCAGCCTGGAGAAGAGAAGGCTGCGTGGGGACCTAATAGCAGCCTTCCAGTACCTGAAGGGGGCCTATAGGGATGCTGGGGAGGGAGTCTTCGTCAGGGACTGTAGTGACAGGACAAGGGGTAATGGGTTAAAACTTAAACAGGGGAAGTTTAGATTGGATATAAGGAGGAAATTCTTTCCTGTTAGGGTGGTGAGACACTGGAATGGGTTGCCCAGGGAGGTTGTGAGTGCTCCATCCCTGGCGGTGTTCAAGGCCAGGTTGGATGAAGCCTTGGGTGGGATGGTTTAGTGTGAGGTGTCCCTGTCCATGGCAGGGGGGTTGGAACTAGATTATCTTGAGGTCCTTTCCAACCCTAACTATTCCATGATTCTATGATTTTGGCTGAGTTTACGTTCAGATGCACACTGGAGATGGATTTCATGGTGGAGACACACAGCTGACACTTTTCTAGAAAAATTTCCTAGCTAACTCTTTCTGGTATTTTTGTTTCTTGCCTTCATTATTAAACAATGTCATTCGTTGCTTGGTAAGGCCCTAATGAGGAAGTCATCCTTCCATACTTCAGATGACTCTAATGTGCAGCACATTAATCCTGTCTCTTGCATTGAATTTAGCTGTCTGTGACTCCCCTGTAGGAGCAGGTATTTTCTCTTTGCAAATTACTTTTGCTTCTACGAGATATTATTTAGCTCTATGATGTCACTGTACAAACTACCACCACTGAGAAAGGATGCTTCCCAGGTTTCTTTTGCAACCTGCTCTGTATCAAACACAGACACCTTCTAGGAAGCTCGTGAGAAAGATATGCAATCCCTACCTTCTTAGTTTCTTCTCACTTTCCCAGAAAAGCAAGGCAAAGCCTTCTGCTGATTGTAGTTTCTTGCCTTTCTACAGCCCGAGGTTATGGGTAGGCTCAGCAGAGTAGTGAAGGTGGCTCTCATTTCTCCTGGCTCACAGAAGTGTAGCACCATTTCACCCTCAGAAGATGTATGGTGTGAATGTGATGTCTTTGTTCTAGTGAGGCAGTCACAAAACATCTGTTCAGCACATGATCGCATCAGCTGTTTTGCTCTGTCATGCACAGAAGGGTCTCTCACACAGGCTGGACAGGTGTCACAGCAGATGGTGGTAGATGCAAGCTGAGTGAGAAGTACCTGGCTCTAATGGAGGCACAAAGCCAGACATAGAGCCTGACACAAAGCCACATTCATGGTTAGTCCCCAAACGCTTTGATCCCATTAAAAATCTTCATCACTCTCTCAGAGCCCATTTGTTTTAGGAAACATCTGTTATTCCAGTGCAACTGGACAGTATGTTGTGCTGATCTATACAAGCCCAGGGGAAGTTTCACGCCGTGTTACCACCACGTCATCTTTGTTCTCCTCCCTTCTCATCTCAGTGGCGGCTGTGTCCTGGGCAAAGCTTGCCATTTATATGGAAAAGTGTGGTACTTTTAGCCTGATTTCCTAATAATATGAGAATTGTGAGATCATGTCCTCCATGTGACCATGTTTGTGCAGAGGGCCACTGTATATGTCTCTGATACCCCCTCATTCTCCCTGGTAGTTTTTCACTCTGTTTATCAGTCTCAACCAAATATGCCAGAAGGGTGAAGAGCTCTGAAATGCCAAATGTCTGGTATGTTCTCTGAGGAAAAGGTGCCATTAAAAGGAAAGCATTAACCATGGTAATGACAGCACACCAAATACTAGACATCAGAAAATTTGCAGGGTTTCTCTTCCCTCTGCCCTCCATCCATGAGACACAAATGTATACAAAGCCAAACTTCCTGCTGCTTGTTGAGTTACTTTTTCTGTAAGGATCAGTATAAACAAGAGTTATGTCACTGAATGCTCCTTTATGTCTCACTTCAGTATATAGACAATACTGACAGACAAGAACTGACTCTTGCAAGCTGTGCTTACTTATGTAACACACTTACTTATGTGTCTTCTGCTCTCAGTTTGCCAAAGCTCCAAAACTACGAAGGCTCAAGGCTTACACCGTTGGATATATTTTGATTTTGCTTTATATAGTGTTTATTTTGCTGTTTCCACACCAGCTGATATATGTACAGAGGGTAGCAGAGACATAAACTAAGAGCAGTTTCATCTGTAAATCTCTATATACAACAGGTCTCCATGCCATATAGAAGAAACAGGACCTCCACTGACAGTTACTTTTTGTCTTTGCTATTTAGAAAACATTAGTAAGAAAGGGCATCTACTAGACCAGTCTTCACTGACACATGCTAAATAGATAACACACAAAAGAACCAATAATGTTAAAGAGTAATTGGGTAATTCAGAAGTAAATTATGAACCCCATCCCACTCAGTTTGAAGCCTTAACCTCACATTGCTTCTTCTCCAGTCTGTTAAAAATTTGTGCCCTACTAAATGCCTAAATTTCAGTAAACTAAGAGTGACCTGGAAGTCAAATCAAATATTCCACTGTCATAAAAGAAATGGCCTTGTTGCACACCGCAAATTCTGAGACATTCCATTAATGCCTGCAGACAATATGCTTAGATTTCACACTATTTGAAACCCCCAAAAAAGACTGAAGGGCAATGGGCAACTTGAACTTTTTGTGAACTTTTGCAGTTTTCTAACACACACTTGTTTTGCAAAAATAAATTGACCCTGAACATAAACTTTAAAAGCATTCGAAAGACATTTCCACTTTTTTTTTTCCTCCATGTCCTTACTGTGAAGCTAACTTCAGGCTTAATCAACTCAGAGTCTTATTTGCTAATAGCTACTGGCAACAGTTATGCAACATTGTCAAGAATTTCCACCTTTATCCACTATGTCTTATCGACAGTACTGAGAAGGTGATAACTTTGTATTTTGATAGGACTCTTCAGACAGGCTATGGAGCCTGTGAAAGATTTTCAGTAAATAATGGTTTTATTTCTGGGTACAACTTTGGAAGACAAGGGTACCTTTCACAACGCACCATCATCCCAGCAGCATGAATTAACTTGGTCTCAGTACCATGCTACTCTGATTTTACAGCTTTTGGATCAGAGCTCTGATCCAAATGGCATATGGATTAGCACTGGTAGTGACTTGAGCCACAGACAGAGTAAGCTTATGCTTTTCTGCAAAATATCAAGGCCCCAGAAGGGATGGGTTTCTTGGCTTGCCACCACAGGGAGAAAGGGGAAAAGCTGGCTATTGAAATGATGTTCCTTTACTGCATGACAGGAATGTGAACACTGAGAATTCAGTGAGGTAGGAAAAAATGCATTTTATAAAACATGAGTAGATCTGGTTTTAAATCATAGAATCACAGAAACATAGACTCATGGAATGTTCTGGGTTTGAAGGGACCTAAAGAATATCTAGTTCCAACCCACATGCCATGGGCAGGGACACCTTCCAATAGACCCACTAGACCCTCAAAACTCCATCTAACCTGGCTTTGAATGTTTTCAGGAACAGGGCATCCACAATTTCCCTTGGAAACCTGTTCCAGTGTCTCAACACCACAGTTCTTTACTGTGACAGAAATTCTCTACTGTAAAGAACTCCTTTCTAATGTCCAATCTAGATCTAGCCTCTTCCAGCTTAAAGCAATTACCTCTTGTTCTATCCCTACATGCCCTTGTAAAAAGACCCTCTCTAGCATTCTTGTAGGCCCCTTGTAGCTACTGGAAGGCTGCTAGAAGGTCTCCCTGGAGCCTTCTCTTCTCCAGGCTGACCAACTCCTAATCTCTCAGTCTGTCATCACAGGAGAGGTGCTTCAGCCCTCTGATCATCTTTGTGGCCCTCCTCTGGATTCACTCCTGCAGGTTCACATCTTTCTTATGTTGGAGGCTTCAGAGCTGGATGCAGTACTCCAGCTGGGGTCTCAGGAGAATATAGTAGGGGGGGAGAATCATTTCCCTTGAGCTTCTGGTCATGCTGATTTTGATGCAGTCCAGGATACAGCTGTCTTTCTCGGCTGCAAGCGCACACTGCCAGGTCATGTTGAGCTTCTCATCAACCAACATCCTCAAGTCTGTCTTCTCAGGGCTCCTTTCAATCCATTCTCTGACCAGTCTGTATCTGTGTTTGGGATTGCCCTGGCCCATGTGCAGGATCTTGCCCTTGGCCTTGTTGAACTTCAAGAGGTTTGCATGAGCGCACCTCTCAAGCATATCCAGGTTCCTCTGGACGGCATCTGTTCCCTTCAGTGTATCAACCACATCACTAGCTCAGTGCCATCAGCAGTCTTCCTGAGGGTGTACTTACTCCCACTGACAATGTCACTGACCAAGATGCTAAACAGAGCCAACCTCAACTGGGAAGCACCAACTTCAGCTGGAAAGATAATGAGCTCTTGAAAAGTCTCCTCTTGCCGTGCTAATGTAGATCTGCTTGCAAAACTATCAATATACCACCTCACCTTCAGACATCTGAATGTTCTTCTTGAAGCCTTGTCTGTTTTTTATAAGATAGGTGCAACTTTGCTTTATTTGATAAAAATGGGGTAGTGAATAGTCCACCACCCATTAAGGTCCATGGAGAGATTTAGAAGAAGCGTGGCTGGCAAACAGCCCTTGTCCATACTGCATCATCTGAAACAATTACTCATCTTTGACATTGTTTTCAAACATATGAGTGTTTTTTAATGAAAGGAGTAAAGCAAAATGTCAAATCCTTTAGATTTTCTTTTATCCTGGGAATCACAACTGAAACAGGCAATAGCTCTTAAAAGTTGCATAAATCTGTTACAGAGAAAAACTTCTTTATAAGGAAAATTAGAGAAAGTGGAGAATGTTAAGAAAGTGAAGAGCAACAGTATCAAATTTGTACATGAGGTGAGAGCACAAAAGAGTAGATACTAGTTAAAAAGAAAAGACCAAAAATGTGTGGAGGTTTTATTAGTGTGCAATCTCATTAGAATGAGTCATAGTTGAGCAATTTTGCCTTAGAGGAGTTCCTTTGATTCATGGTAAGAAACTGGGAGGCTCTGGAACTGAAGAAAACCAAAAATTAGTGATGGAAAATACCAAAAGTTTAGGATTGCTAATTTAGGTGATTATTCCAAATGTTCTGAATCTTGTAGTACTGTACTGGTTAGATGTTAAATTTCATGCTAGCACGCAAAGGCGGATGGTCTGTCCCAAGACCACTGAGGTCATTTCTACAGTACTGAAGCAAGACCAGTTTGTTATACCTGGGTGATTTCTCAGAGCTATTTGTCTAAGCTGCTCTTAAAAATTCACAAGGAAGGATGTTCCATGCTATCCTTAGTTTGCTTCTGTATTTTATTACATGCTCTAATATAGATCACTTTAAAACTAGGGGGATTCTGTTAACCAGCTCTACATTTACCTTGGTTGAAAAACTGCTGGAGTTCATTTTCATATCTTACATATGTCTCATTTTCCACCTTTGTGAATCTCTAAAACCATCTGTGCTGCCCCAAATATTTTCTTCCTGTTGTCACTGGTGTTAGATAAAGCTAACAGAGACCCAATGATAACTATTACAACTACGTTAATGGCACTGACACTATTTTACTTTCTGTATTTGAGGGACCGCTGATAGAGGGAAACTGAAAATGAAACAAAATTTAGATAGTCTTGTATGCAAAGCTCAGGGAAGACAAACCTGTCCTCGAAGACAAACCCCCATGATCCTCTGACAGGCGAAGTTAGTGATACAGTTGAGAGTAAACACTGGGCCAGCAAGCAGCACAAACACAGAGCCATAAGAAAATTACTGCTGAATCTCATGATCAACACAAGTAGGGTATGCCCACCAACAACCACGCCTGCAACAACCATTTGTCAGTTTTCCAGGAAAATGTTTCCAACACTTAAAATTTCCTGCATTTATTGGAGATTTTGGGTTTTTTGTGGCATTTATGTCCATTTATGTAACTTCTGTAAATCTGCAGCTAATTGTTGCATTTGCTTCGTTATTCCATTTGTCCGATGCCCTTTGAGTGGTTTTAATAAAATCACATATTATGACTAACATTCACTGTCCCCCATCAGAGAGTCCTTTTATGTCTCAAATAAAGAAGGTCTGCCAATTAGAGCCCAAGCCTTTATTCCTTACACACCCTAGACTCCCATCCTGCTCATTCACATACCGGAATTCCCTCAGGATGGGGCAAGGTGATGGTTACACTGTGCAGGCCAGGAAGGCATTGCATCCACATGGTACTCAAATTTCTAACTCAGCTGGGACAATAATGAAGCACTGAGACCCAGTCCTCAAGATTTACAAAGGAAACTGTGACAGTGTGCACCCTGCCTACCCCCAACCTGACCTTTATTTCTCATAACTCTGCTCAAATTAAGTGTAGCCATCATAATGGATATGTCTGCTTATGATGGCTGCATCCAGTTGAAAGTGAATTCAAGGAAGACAGATAACAACACAACAGCCAAGGCCTAGTTTGATCAGCATGCCCAAAACCATAGCACTAGTCAAGGTCTAACGTAAGCCAAGTTTGGAAGAAACACCTGTAGTTAGTACGCAAATTTGACAATATTTACTTATCTGACAATATGTAGTTAGTATGCATATTACATAAATATGACTATGAAGCAATTATCTTACTCCATAAACACTGGACAGCCCAGGGCCAGCTGAGCTTTCCTCCACTGTAGTAGGCTGCATGCCAGGCACCATTCAAGGTTACTCCTCAAGATTGAGAGAATCTTTATTGCATAGGATACTCAGTGATTTAGTTGGGAATAAGTGTGACGAAACTTTGAAATTTTAGCTGAGTGATATAAAGGATTAACTATACATTTATAATCCTTTAGACATAAACCGTTGACCGAGTGCAGGACTAAGTGTGGATCCAGCCACACCTAAATTCCCCTCTAAGAAGGAGATTTTGTTAAATCAATATTTTATATCAATAAACATGTTGCCACTTCTCTCTTAGAAGTGAAATGCATCATTCCACCCGTGACAGAAATGCACTCAGAACAGAAGCTAGAGTATATCTAAATAAATATCCATGTTTACACTGATGTAAAAAGTATATGAAAGAGGAAAAACAATGGATGGCTTACAGTAGACACTACTGCAGGTTTTTATAAAGAAACTGCCCTTCTGAATATATTACTGCATAACTAGACTATGTCCAAATATCTTATTCACAAAAAATTGCATGTGAGCAACTATAGTGCTAATCATTACAAGACCAATTCTACTGAACAGCACTGGTTTGCTGGGATCAGAAATGGCTCTGTACTGAATAAGGCTGTTCCAGGAAAAGCTAATCCACAAGTAGCTACCTTTTTTTATTTCCTTCATTCTGTCTGTCTGAAGCCAAATCTGCTTGGCACTGCAGCAGCTAGCTGCCAAGATAAAGCTGGAAGAGACACAGGCATGCTATGGCTCTGTGTATTCATAAATGGCAGCAACTTGTGTAATACAGAGTTCCCTCCATACTGGCTGATAGTGATTGAGAATTCTGTGTACTTGCAAAGCTTCCTGTTACGTAAATCCAGACTAATCACAGAAAGGTCACGAAGAGAACTGTGGAAGTTCGAAAGGCTGATGCCATCAAATCCCACAATTTCAGCAGTTCTTAATGCAAACCTGAGCAGTGAGAATATGCTGATCCCAGCAACCAGTTTGGGATGCTGGTCCAAAATACTGTATTCTTATTCCAAAGAGTATCAGTGCAATATTTATATACTGATTCAAAGACAAATGGGTAACATTAGTCAACAAATTATCCTAAAATGACTATTGCCAACAATTTATGTGCAACATAATTCAATATATCCTTCTTCTGTGGCCAGTAACTATCT
Organism: Lathamus discolor; assembly: GCF_037157495.1. Lineage (NCBI taxonomy): Eukaryota > Metazoa > Chordata > Aves > Psittaciformes > Psittacidae > Lathamus > Lathamus discolor. The sequence continues at coordinate 25,639,456 of NC_088889.1, read as the reverse complement.
CACTCAAATAAATTTTTTTAAACTCACATATGTATAAGGCATTTTTTTATAGTTATAAAAGATTAAAATACTGAAAAAATATACATTTCACTAATATTGGTGGTTGCTTTACAGAGCATGGCAACTTGGAAGAAGGAGATTTCTTTCAGAAGTAAGTTTGCATGCAGGTGTTTGTCTTTCTCTGAGTGCCCTATTCCCAGTTTCATTATATGTTATAGTATAACATATAACATCTTTTTTTTACTCTAAAAAAGTGTTTGAAGGGAATAAATATTTCTGAAGCTGGTTAAAAGTCTGAGCTTTAGCTATTTCAATTTTAGTATTTCCCATTATATATTCAGAAAAATATCACATTTAAAATATCACAGCATAGATAACTATGGTATAAGTAGAACTGTTAGTGAAAACAGCATTATGAGGAAGGTTAAAAAAAAAAAAAAAAAGCTTAATCTGCTAAAAAAACCAACCACGATTTCCCAGCAGTCTATCAAATGAACTGTGGTTTGGGTAAATAACAAAGCAGAGGGGAAAAAAAAGTCAGCTTGTGTTACTGAGGTGGAAAAGAACAGGTTGCCCAGAGCAGGCATTTTGCGTGGTTTTAATAGCCACCTGCACCAGAAGGAAGATGTTCTCTTGATCTTGGCCTTGGGTAAGCTGCAGAGGCTGTTTAGATGACCTCACAAGCTAGCTTAGAAATTGGAACAGCTAAAGAGCATCTGGTGTAGGATCTTATTGCTCTCTTTTTTTATAACTTTGTTTCATAACCTTGTTGCAAGTTCCACATTTGCAGTTTTCAAGTAAGTTATGTGTCTAATATGAAACCAACTTTGCGTCATATGACAGACATGGGTGAGGTAGTCTTTAATATCAAACTGTGCTACTCTCACTCTTGCAATGTACTGGCCTAGGTCCAGCATGTTAAGAGAACAAGACAGTGCCTCTGGCTGTGCTGTAAAGGCCAGTATAGACATCAGCAATGTGGGTGTCTTGGGCTCAGGATGTCAGGGCCACCAGTGAGTATGCGGCACCCATGAATGATCTTCACATCTGTTACCCACTGGCTGCTCAAGGCTTCTTCATGAAACAGGAGAAAATAGGAAGAATAAAGCAGCTAGCCCCACAAGAAGAAAGGAAGAAATGAGGAAGAGACAGGGCCTGAAACCAATGGGAAACACAATTTATAAGACATTATGAGAGAGCAAAGACAAAGGCGAGGAGGGACAGAAGGGAAGGACTAACCTGCACCTGAGAAGGCTTGCATAAAGACAAGCTAGAGGAGATTAAGAGGACATGTGTCAAGGGCCCTCTAGGACCAAAGTATGAGGTGTGGATATAAGGGTCACAGGCACGAGGAACAATCCCATGAAACCATGCAAGGTAGTGGAAAAAAAAGAAGCTCATGTAGTATGTGGATTTTATTTCTTTGAAGATAAGGAGGGCAGATCTTATCAACTTTAGAGAGTTCAAGAAGTGGCCAAAACAGTGTATCAGTAAAGAATTTTGGGATGCATTCACAGAAAGAAGACTTATCTTGCAGTGTAACTCATGTGTAACTAGGCAAGTAGTTTTCTGAGGAAGAGCATAGCTGTTTAGGGGAGCTTGTAACAAAAATGTGAATGGCAATAAATGGGACAAGCTCATGTAATTTCTTCACTTGATTTCAATGTACAAGGAAATCACATAAAGAAGGCAGTGGCAATTGATAAACTATGAGATGACAGATTTCCAGCAGAAAGAAATTGTTCATATTGATGAGAATTACTATGAAAGTACATAGTTTGCCTCAGGAACTATATATAAGAATTTTAAAAAAGTAAAACTGCAACATTCTCATAATAAAAGCAAGCAGCTTGGACAACAAAATAGAAGTAATAGCATGGGGTGAGGAACTGGATATTATAACAGAAAACAGTGGGCTAACAGTCATGACTAGAATGCAGGTGCTGGAGAATACGTGCTATTCAGTGAGGATATGATCAAATTGGTAAAAACAGTTGTTAGCATTTTAAGTTAATGATGTGGTATTCTGCACAATGAATGGTGAAACAGGATCCTTTTGGGTCTAAATTGCACAAGGGAAGAAGTCATCAAGATTGTACTGATGCAGTCCTGGGAATCAGCCATGGGCCAGTACAGTGAGACTGGGGAACAAAGCTCTAGTTAACATTACTAAAGGCAGAAATCTGACAAGGAACAGTCTCATTTGGGAAGATCTTAATTTCCAGATAGAGGTTGGAAAGCAAGTACAGCTTTCTGCCAGGTGCAATAAAAGGTCTGGAGTCAATTTCAAGAGGCTCTAAAGAAATATAACAAAAGCAAACACAACCCAAGCTTTAAATGACCCCAGCTGAGCTCCCTCTCAGAAATTTGTGAAACTAAATTAGCCACTTGGGCACTCAAGAATGAGCAAGATTTCCTTACTCACAAGCCCTGACTTGAAAAACATTATTTAAAGAAACAGACATTTATTAACAGAAATAGGGAAAACCACTAAATGATAACTTAGCAAACCCGAGTAATTCATGGTACACCCACAGAACTACTATCCATTCAAGAACTGTAGTAGTCATTGCCTTCAGGTGTGGCTACCTGTTGAGGTGAAGAACCAAATGTCCCTTCCCTTTCTTGTACCATACAGTATGCACCCGAGTTTCCTGCTATTAGTGCGCACATAGCTTATCATTAGCATCCTAATACTAACCCCAAATGAAATACGCAGGCCTCTGGTCTTGGATGAGGAGGCCAAGTTTCAGCTGCCTCATCTAGGCTACTACTCCTAGTAGCAGGTAAGAGTACGTAGCTACTTTTAGGCAGTCTTCATTTGTCACTGTTTTTGGAGCAGGGCATTACTGTTATCCTGGCACTAAGTATGGAAAACGCATTTGCAAGCAAAAGCATGGAGTGACAGGACCTAAGGAAGGACTTGTGGAAATTAAATTTTATTGAAGTAGAAATAGTAATGACCATTTTTGAAGGGAGGTGGGGGGAGGGAAGTGCTGGGGAAGGAAAGAATGGGAGGTTAGGACAGAAACTATCAGAAAAGAAGGCAATAAATGAGAGATATCAAAATCCAGGCTCAGCCAGGCTTACTGAAACTTGTGATAAAATGATTATCCTTACAAGCAGTGCAAGGAAAGAAGTGTCAATACATGGTGGGAATGAATAATGCTGAAGACTTATAATGCTGTGAGACAAAATCAAGTGAACAATTTACCACAAGCTCCAGTGAGAGGAATGATGTTGACCACTGAGGTGAATCTGGGATGAGTGGATGGAAAAGAAAGACAAACTCAGAGCTTAAAATAGTCCAGTTACAATATTACATGTTCTGCACTCCAGAATGTATCAGAAGCAGATACATTAAATACTAGAGTCATAAATTATCATATAGGAGTTGTATTTTGTAAGCAGAGTATTTAGTTTTAAACTGATTATAAAAAAGTACATAGCATTTAGACAGAGCAATTAAGCATTTTTAGAGACAGAATGACATTCAGTAAGACAAAACACAAGGTTGTGTGTCTAGAGGATATGACAGCTCTGCCCATGAAAGGGACACATCCATTCTTGGAGGTCTTCAAGACTGGACAAAGCCATGAGCAACATGGCGTTGAGAATTCTTTAAGCCGAGGCTGGACTAGAGGCCCTGAGATCCCTTCCAACCTGAGTCCTACCATATACTGTCCTGGTTTCTGCTGGGATAGAGTTAATTTTCTTCCTAGTAGCTGGTACATAGCTGTATTTTGGCTTTAGTCTGAGAATAATACTGATAACACAACGATGTTTTAGTTGCTGCTATGTAGCACTTACCCTGATCAAGGACTTCTCAGTCTCCCAAGCTCTGCTGGTGAGGAGGGGCACAAGAAGGATATAAACTGGGTGGAGTTTATCTGAACGCACGCTGGTCGATGAGAAAATTAACATGGGCCGGCAGTGTGCGCTCGCAGCCCAGAAAGCCAACCGTATCCTGGGCTGCATCAAAAGGAGTGTGACCAGCAGGTCGAAGGAGGTGATCCTGCCCCTCTACTCTGCTCTTGTGAGACCTCACTTGGAGTATTGTGTGCAGTTCTGGTGTCCTCAACATAAAAAGGACATGGAACTGCTGGAACAAGTCCAGAGGAGGGCCACGAGGATGATCAGGGGACTGGAGCACCTCACGTATGAAGACAGGCTGAGGAAGTTGGGGCTGTTCAGCCTGGAGAAGAGAAAGCTGCGTGGGGACCTAATAGCAGCCTTCAAGTACCTGAAGGGGGCCTATAGGGATGCTGGGGAGGGAGTCATCGTCAGGGACTGTAGTGACAGGACAAGGGGTAATGGGTTAAAACTTAAACAGGGGAAGTTTAGATTGGATATAAGGAGGAAATTCTTTCCTGTTAGGGTGGTGAGACACTGGAATTGGTTGCCCAGGGAGGTTGTGAGTGCTCCATCCCTAGCAGTGTTCAAGGCCAGGTTGGATGAAGCCTTGTGTGGGATGGTTTAGTGTGAGGTGTCCCTGCCCATAGCATGGGGGTTGGAACTAGATGAACTTGAGATCCTTTCCAACCCTAAGTATTCTATGATTCTATGGAGTTACCCAGAAGGGTAACTACTTAGGTTGGGCTGGGTATTGGTCTGTGAATGGGGAGCTATTGTATTGTGCATCACTGTTGTTGCTGGGATTTTTTATTGTTTAGTTTTTTTCCTCTCTCTCTTTTAGTTATTGTCCTTTTCATTATTATTATAATTAGTGGTAGTATTATATTATACCTTATTTTAATTATTAAACTGTTCTTATCTCAACCTATGGGTTTTACCTTTTTTCTGATTCTCCTCCCCATCTCACTGAGGGGTGGTGAGTGAGTGAACAGCTGTGTGGTATTTTGTTGCCATCTGAGTTTAAACCATGACCAAGAAGCCAATTCAACCACTGTTAGCAGATCATGTGTGTCCTTTGGAAACCCTCTGTTATATACTAAATAGCAAGACAGTGAAATATATTTGCCACTTTTTCAGGTTTTGTATAACATGCATCATTCATGAAAAACAATATAAAGCCTAAAATACTGAAAAGGTGTGAAAAATCATGAGAGGCAAGAACTCAGTAAACTGTCAAGGCAGAGAGATTCAAACCGTTGAGTCAGAAGGGCTGTTTCTATCTATATTTGCTTAAAATATTTTTAAAGCTTTTTTTGAAATGTTTACAGCAAAAAAAAAAAAAAAAAACAAAACATTAAACATTAGGAACCTCCAGTCAGGAAAATTATTTGCAAGATCACACTGCAGATAAACCAATTCAGAAATCAGCTCTTCACTTACTACTCTAAATTTGGAGGAATGCAAATGAAAGAAAAACAGTGCCTTTTATGGATGTACCTTAAAACATGCAAACACGTTCTTTAAAATTTTTCCTTCTTTTTTTCATGTAAATTCTTTAAGAGATATTATTTAGTAGGTACTGTAAGAAAAATGTGAAGCCGAATCACAGATGCTGTGAGCAAAATGATGCTGAAGTTTTGTCTTGAGCAATAATATAAACAAGCTGGATGAAAAACAGTATTACCCCTATTTCATTGGTTCCACCACTGGTATGACTGGCAGATATATACCCTGTTTACATGCAGAAGCAAGAATTTATGATCCATTCTGAGTACAAAAGCATTTGAATTAGAACGCAATCAGCTAAAATTTCATAAAAAACACAAGAATTCTGGAATGCAAGATGGGCATGTAATTTATAATAGATTATCTCCATGATGATGGCTTGTTATGATGTCTTACCCCACATTTAGCATTTAATCATAAAGTTTTTAAGAAGTTCTGAATTTGCTGATTATAGTATACTAAGTGAAATGAGATGCACTGATAAACTTAAAATTCAAGGATTTATTTATATAGGATGAAAACATTGTAGGAATTGTAAGCATACATCAAGCACACTGATTTTTGCTCAGGAGAAAGAAAGAAAATGTGAGAGCAAGAAAGAATGCTAAAAAGAAGTGAAGCAGAACTCCCACAGCTTGAGATAAGAACAGTCCTGTAACTAAGGTATAACACAAACCACTACTGCTACCACCAATAATAATAATGATAAGGGAAATAACAAGGGAAGAGAATACAACTGCTCACCACCTGCTGACAGATACCAAGCCCGAGCAAGCAGTGATCTAGCCCTTCTGGGTAACTGCCCCCAGTTTTACATCCTGGGCACGACGTGCTGTGGTATTGAATATTCCTTTGGCTAATTTGGGTCAGGTGTCCTGTCTGTGCTTTCTCCTGGCTTCCCCTCCTCCCTGGCAGAGCATGAGACTCACAGAGATCTTGATCAGAGTAAACATGACTTAGCAACAACTAAAGACACTGGTGTTATTACTGCTGTTCCTAGGCCGAAAGTCAAAAACACAGCACTGCACCAACTACTAAGAAGGAGAAAAAATGACTGCTACTGATGAACCCAGGACATTCTTAAAAAAAAAAATAAAATAACTTTTTTGTATGATCACTCTTAGCATTACAATGAGTGTGCAATGTGTGCAGGACACTGCGTTACTACAACACAGAAGCCTCTTCTTGAAGGAGATTACAAAGACTTTTCAGGTGTTCGGGTGTCCTGCCCTTCACTAAGACATCTAATTCTTGCCTTTCACAACAAATACTCCAACACAGCAAAACCATAAAAAAAAAAGAAACTGCTATGCTCAGAGCTATACTCAGAATACTTCATCTCAGGGAGTCACAGGCTTCTGGGACTGATGAAGTTGCAATGTGATGACGTTCAAAAGTCATATTGATGTTGTAGAGACCAAAACTGTTCTAAAAAAAGCACTATTTTTAGTAAGTTCCATTTTATATATGTATACAAGTATATATATATGTATGGTATGGACAAGAACTGACTGACACTTCTGCTGAAATTCAGTTTGTCAGGAAATGCCCAATACAAAGAAAAGCCATTTAATAGGAACGCCTTGTTTTCAATAAATAAGATGTCAAGGTCATGACAGTATCCGCTTTTTCTTTCCACTTTTTGACCTGATTCGTGTTGACAACAACAAAACAATAATTTGAGAATTGTCATAAAATGGAAAATGTGGATGCTTGCCCAGCTGTAATGAACAAATTTCTCTGTTGTCATTGCCAAAATTAACAACTTTCATAATTAGGAAAGCTATTGTATAATTTGTTGTTGGGAGTATCTGGCATCCTATCTATCAAAACACAGAGAAACAAATTTCCCTCACCAGCAGGTTAGTGGTGTGAGGTGACTGAGAAGGTTTCAAGAATTACTACTATAACCAAAAGAAAAGTCTTCCATCCTTATCAAAGCTCACATTTCAGAAAGAGATCAAGCTCCACTTTACCACCAATTAAGCTTTTTGTCACAATTATGCTGTTGCAGAACTTCTTTCTTCTGGTGCTGAGAAACTTCTCTCGTAATTTCAAATTTAAGTTTATAATGCATGAATTTTAACCATTTTTTTCTTGTTCCAAGATAGTCTTGAATTATTTCTTTTCCCAGTGTTGTGTTTTACCCACTCCACTGTATACACAAGAAAACAGCCTCTCATAAAACAAGATTTCTGCTCCTTCGTTTACCCCTAATATTCCTTTTCTTCATTCTTGCTCTTCATCTTCCTTGAACAAAATTTTCCAGAACTGAACACAGCACTCAAACTAAGGTTTCCACAGATGTTTTGTCAATGACTGTGATACTTCTCTAACTTTTTGCAAATTCCCAATGCACCACTGTACATTTGTCTACTTAGTAACAGCTTTGCATTGACAGTATGTAGTCCTCTTTTACTGGACAAATCATTGCTAGGTCTTTCTCAACATTTCTAATTGCTAAGTTCCTAGTTGCTACCAGATGTTATTACTACTGTTTCTTCAGGTTATTCAATTTCATTCCATCTCTGCCAGTCCTCAAGGTCCTCTTATTCTTTAAGAGGATATATCACGCTATGTTGGTGATGCTTCAACTTTGGATCATTTAGATTCTTTTTTTGTATAAACCTAATATTTGTGCAAACGGAGAAATCTAACTGACACCTTTAAACAAGAGAAATCTCCAAACAAACAAAATAAACCCCCAAAATATTGTCAATAGAACTAGCCTTAAATTGCCAGTTTAATAGCTAACCCTTCACATGTACCTGTTGTAGTCCCTCTGCAAGCCAGCTTCTTACCTGCCTTACAGATGTTTAACCCCAAGGTGAGATAGAAGTGATACAGATAAAATCTATCTGGTAGACAACACACTGAAGTATTAGGTTACATTACCATATGTACCTTGGGTAAACCTAAGTTGTGTTTTATGGCTTTTTCTCTTTGTTTCCCTCTTTTTCATGTCCAAAGCCAATTGAAATGGTAAATCTGCTTAGGCTGAGAAGCACATTGGTGCAGTTGTTACCCTCAGAAACTGAAGAAATTCCTCCAAGCTGTGCTGTGCTGTACTGTACTTTGCCACACAGTTGCAGGGGTCTATTTAGAGCTTTAGGCTCTTTTCACCTGTAAAGAGTGCATAAATATTTAGGCACTTCTCAGGAGAAAAGGTTGGCAGTTAAGCATCTAAGTGAAAATCAGAAAGCCGAAAAGCTTTGCTTGACTGATGGATAACCCTGGAATTATGTAAGTAACTCAAACTAAACAACAGTTTGATAACATGCCAGAAGAGTTTGTGAAGCTGCACCTGTAATTCAGGATACCCTGCTCACAGGGGAGGGCTGCTAGAATTTCAATGCAAAGGCTAATGGCGCCTTGTATCCATTCGCTGGTGGAATGAACCAGAACTTTTCTGTTCACTTTCCCTTCCTTATTTTATTAACAGAAAATTTTCCTAGGTAGCATAATATCATAATTTGCCTTAAAAATATGTCTTACAAGGAGCTTTTGTTTGTATGGAGGGGTAGGCTATGGCTGATGTGAGTTTTCCTTCACTGTACACGTTATGTTGCTAAGTGACATTTGGCAATGAATATTGTATGTTGCTCCTGTCTCTCTGAGCCAGCAGCTTTTTGTTGCTGTATTCCAGATGTCAGTGTAGTAAGATGTCATGCCTATAAGAACCTGCGTTTGAACACGAGGAGAATGAATGATTTGCATTATCTTGAACAGCTTTATTGGTATCAAAATTGATACATTATTAATTATGAAACTCATTTTACTGGCATATCCTAAAGAGAATTTCTCAAAGCCTTTAAGTTTTTTTAGATGCTTTGAATAATGGTACCAACATAAATATACATTTAAAGACATATATGGTCTGAAAAAAAAACAAAAGGGAAAATTCTCTGTCTTTTTTTAAAGCTTCCTCTTTTCTGTATGGAAAAAAATAGATAAAAATTCATAAATGATATGCACACACTGCAACACAAAAAAGGTAATGAAGGTGGCTTATATTTCATAACCATGCTCTGAAAATAAGTATGTGGGTAGATATTTTGGTCTTTCTGAAATTTTATATATGGTAACTATCTCATACCATGAATTTGGCTCCTTATCCAGATGCAAAATATTCAGTTTTTCCAACTGTTAAGCAGCCTGGGCATGTGTTATGTCTTGTGCAATGAACATCTTTTAAATACATTCAAAAGCATGCCTGAAGCCCTAGGACCCAATATGTACACTGTGACTTTTCAAATGTTCTTGTGCCAACATCATGACATAAACAGTAAATCAAACAGATGTACTTCTCCAACATCAATCTTTGTGTAACAGCTATGCAGCTACCAGAGACCCTGAATAAAGACAAGCAAGTTAGAAGGGTTACCCAAAGCAGACCATGTGATCAAAATGTTACCGAAAGTATTAACTGAGTCCTTAGTTTCTGTCCTCATACAGGAAGGGAAAAGAAATTTAAAAAGGGCTATCTTTCACTGGGGTAGGTCACGTCATCCTCCTGACTACATAATAGCAATCCAGACTCTCCTTACTCTTAAAGTCTGCATAAACACTGTCCTTTCACCTTTTCACACGAGGAGGTACAACTTCTCGCAGGCTTTCTCATGCCATACTTCCAGTGCATATATTCCAATATTTGCACATCCACAGGTGTGTCACAGGTCACAAAACTTTTACTGACCTTTAGGTTCAATGCAGTGGTCAGAACACTTAGACAAATCTCAGTGAAGTTTTCAGGACTTCAAAGTTTAAATTGTATGCTTAGCTTGGCACCTGGAGAGCAAGCCTTGTGCAGTTCATCTTGCTATTTGTGGTCATGAAGTTCAGTGTAGGAATATGTCACTCTGGCCAGACCAGGGCCCTTTAGCAGTAAGTTAGCTGAGAATACATAACTGGGCAGAAACACTTTCATGCAAAAGGCACTGGGGAGCTTTCTTTTCCTCGTATTGACTCTAGATCTGTAAGAGATCACAAACATATTCACATATCTTTGATCACCACAAAAATAAATGTGTTTGTCTAAAATCTATTACAGGGCAATAAAAGAGTATTTTATATGCACTCAATCCAAAATCTCATCAGGCAGGAAAGTGGAATGAACTGTTTGCTTCATGCTATCTTTCTATAAAAAGTCTTGGTTTTGGAGAGAAACTGTGCTTAAGAAAGAAAAAAAGGTACATAAATTGACTTATTTAGCAAGATTGGTCAGATTAGGGATACAGTATTGAATACTTATTCTGCTAATTTTGTAAGAGACAAATGTTCTGTTTTACCTGAAAAGCATCAACATAATTAAGTGAAGAATACAAATTAATGGTTGAAAGAGAAGGAGAAGAAAAAGAATTTCTGAAACTGCAACCATGCCTCCAGCTGAAAATACTTCTTTTTAATAAAAGTGGGTAAGGGATTGACATTTCATCACTCACTGTAGGGAGTACATCATAATTTGTATAGGTGTTACAATGCAAAGGGAGGGCCAATCTGTAAGAGGTGAGTTGTTGCTTGACCTGCTATTAAGTGACTGCCTAAAAGCAAATTTTTTGAACACACACCAGTCAAAGTCAGTGGTCAGTGTCTACTTGTTCTTAAGCAGAAGTATGTGTAAAGCCTCTCAAGAAAAGCTTGTTTCTTTTTTCCAACTACAGAGATTTCCACCTTCTGCTAAGGGCTTCATCTGTTGACTTACAGTCATCAACCAAAAGACTGTTTAATTCTGAAAGCTGAAAATTCCAAAGGAAATCTGAAATAACTTCCTTGCTCATTACAGGCAAGACTTATCCCTACTTCACCCTGTGGGAGAGTGAGCTTTTTTTCCTTTGATTTTTCTGGTTTAGAGGCAACTTTTTTCTGCTATTTTGTCAAAATTTCTACTTTCCAACTGCTAATTACCAGCCACACTACAAATAAAGAGCAGGTCTTGGCCAACTTCTTTAAAAGATTTTGTTCTGTTGTACAAATTACCTTTACACAGCAGTGAAGTAAAGCTTTAAATATGTGTAAATGCCTGTAGGCAATGAGAAAAGTAACATTAGCCTCTAACTGAGTTGGGTTGCTGATTTCTCTCCACGTTGGTATTCTTACAAAGAAAATGTTTAGACCCAAATCCTGACCCTACTGTAGAATGATTCCTGGGACTATGCAGCTAGCAGAGTTCTAAGTATACTGCAGGGATTGGATGGGATAAGCAAACTATGGATGTCCTATAGAGAAACAGAATATCTTGTATATCTTGAGACTTAGCTCTATTAAGACATCAAAAAGAAAATGGTAGTCAAGAACTGTCTTTTGAAAATAGCCTAAGGGTAGTCTAAAGTAACCTGTACATACACAAAATTTAATTTATGCAGGCTTTGCCTTCACCTAGAAATTACACATTGCATCAGTGTTTCAGAACTATAGTAAGCTAAACTCTAGTTAATGTGTTTTCTAGGTATGAGAGCTAATATATCATACTTTATTTGAATTTTATTAGTGTTATTTAAATAACCACTGGAAGAAAACACTTAGAGCTTGTAACTACTATAAATACTGTTGCATTGTAAACAAATGCCCTGTTCCTAAGTAGAGATGTAAATCAAGCAAGGTCCATATGAGTCAATGTAATATCTCCACCAGACTTTAGATGGTCATTAGTTTTAGAATTCAAGTTTTCCATCCCCTGAGAACCTTATTCCTACATCCTAAATCAAAATCACCCAACACATCCCAACAGTTTATTCTTTAAATATACCCTTCATTCCTTCAATACTGACAAAAAGAACATTGCTTCAAAGCTGAGCCAAAAACCAAAACAGTACATATTCCAAAAGTGAAGTGAGGGAAATAGATTCTTGTTCAGGAATTCATCCAAGTAGAATTGACTGCAGTACAGCTGCAACATAATCAAAAGCAATGCTGGAATCCATAGCTAGTCTTCCCTCTGAGATACAGATAATGCCAGAGCTCTTAACTCTTCAGAGACTCTTTGGAAGAGGTAGCACAATGGTCAACTGGCCATACTATGTATGTGGCTATGTAAATCCCTTGTAAAGCAGTTCAACAAGAATTCCAGATGAGATCTATAATCTCCATAAGCTGCAATAACTCAAATAAATTCAAAGATAAAGAAGACCATGAAAGAGAGAGGAGATAGTCAGGAGATGCAGACATAATTTTGTTTGCATTTACAATTCTGAAAGGTAAGTGTTTGCCATGTTTGGCCATAGTGCATGTCACCAGACAGAATGAAATATGATAGGCATTCTCACTGGGGGTCTAAATAATTTATTCCTCATTTGGTGAAAATTTCCTTAAATCATTTTAGTTGGTAATGGCGGTTAAGTTCCAAGGCATTTTGGAGGAGTAAAATTGCAGAGGAAAGCAAAGGGATTTGAGGTGGAATGGCATGTTGGGTTGTTTGTTCTGTCCTTTGATTGTGTCTATTTAGTTAAGGCATCAGATGCTTTGGTTTGCTTTTCTGTAGCATGCAATTATTGTGGGAAAGCTACGTCAAATAAGTGAACGTTTTCCTTTGATCAAAAAGGTGATGAAATATGTGGTCATTCTGATGTGTTCTGGGGCTAAGCTCCCCAGCACAGCTGCTGATCAAACTCTTATGAATCCCACAGATAATTCAGATCTCTGGTACAAGTTTGTTTTAAGAAAAATCCATTGGGTTCAAGTGGTTGAATTGGTCTTACAATTCATTTTGTCTGAGGGCATGCCATACCCTTAATTTCATTTAGAAGATATTTGTTGGCACCTGTAACAACCTTTAGCTGTAATTTCAAGGTCCTGTTTTTTGACAGGGTTTGCGAGTTTTTGTAAATATTTAAAACAAAAGCACTTGAATGAAAGAACATCAGGACTAAATGATAGAAACTGTTTATATAAACAATTTGCACTCAAGAAAGGGAAGTGACAGGTGTTTTTACTACAGGTATTTACTAGTCAGGTATTCCACACAGATCTGTCATAGACAAGATAGTGTCAAAACATATAGAACACTAGAAATGAAGGAATATGGAAAAAAATCTTGACTGAAGTTTATGTAGTTCTGTTCATGATGAAGACAAGGCAAGAGCAAACTTTGACTTATCTCCTACAGAATAGAAGTGTGATGGTAGGAAAAAGGGATACCAGGATTCCTGGAAATTTGAACAGATTTTTTTTTAAACTGATGTTTGATTCTTAGCCTTGAAGAGGGTTTTGGTGCAGAACTCAGACCATCAGGGATGTAACCCGCGTGCAGTAACCTTACAGCTTTGTGCTTCAGAAATGTCCTTGACTGTTGTACCTCCTACTGGTTAGACTGTAGATTGTCTGCCCACAGTAGCAGCTTGGAGCCTTTGCTACATGACTGAAGAAAGAAAGTACATAGTTCTTAGACTAATAATGGACAAAATATTTGAGGATAAAAAGACTGAAGTACATGATGCTTGACTTTGGCAGAAAATGAAGAAGCGTCCCATGTCTGCCCATTGCAATGAAAACGTATTGTTGTTGCTACTGTTATTACTATTATTAATTTTTAACGATGGCTCAAAAGGATTAAAGTCACATTATACTGATGTAGTACAAATGAGTATCAAAGAAGGCCATCCTTGTCCAAGAGAATCTACAAACTGGAACACGGGGTTCAGTAACAAATGGACAAATAGACTAAGGTGCCTGTTGGGTGAACAAAGTCATGGATCTTGCTGAGGGCAAGGCTATGCCTGAGTGCATTGTAATTGGAAGATTAAGCGTCCAGATAATACGAAGATTTCTATGTACAAAAACCTGGTACATGAACTTTGCTCTTTCCTGATCAGGACAGCACTTAGGACCAAGCTTAAGGTTAATGCAACATAGAAAATATTCTGAAGTGGATGGTACACGTGTGTGCTGGCTTGAATTTTAGAAAACTGTTCTAAGGACATATTCTGTGGTTCTAATCTGAAGGCACGACAGCGACAACAGTAACAAGAAATACATATACTGAAAGCATACTGTTTCTCTTTTTGTCAAGTGCCTCTAATCCTTAAGTTCTATCTCTGATTTTCCTGTGTCCTTGAGCAAAATCAAAGACTTAATAACCAACAAGTCAAGACTTCTGTCATACATGAGCTGATGATAGATAAGAGTTAGAAACAAATTAGAGGTATGACTAGCAAAGAAGAAAAGAGAGGAATTAAAACCAGAACCTTCTTTTTATTCATCCATGCTATGCCAAACCATATCTTGCTGTAGTTCTTCGAAAGCTGGTTTAAATTAGCTGTAACTATTTATGAAGATACAGTATAAAAAAATATTAACTTATTTAACGCTTTCTGTAAAAGATGCTGCATAATTTCTCATTCCTCTTAAGAACACTTGAAATTGATTAAACACTTCCCTTGAGAAGTTACTTTTATTTTGTATTTTAATTTATTTCACTGCATTATTAATTTGTAATCAAGACTTGTCTTGATTTTCAAAGTCGTATTTTAAAACCAAACGTGAATAACTAGTGGATGGCTTGCAAATAGTGAAAATGTGTTCCATTAAGAAAAAAAGAAGTATTGTATAAATTCATGCACCACAGAATTAACCACTCTTTGGTAAGCCTTCTGAAAGTATGATCACAACATCCCAAAGGTCAAGTGTTGTGGGATGATGATAAAGCTTTAGGACCTAGAAGTCAAGAGAATATGAATGACTGCATAGACTGCAAACTATCATCTTATTTTACATAATTGTCTCTTAAAAATTTTGACCGTAGATCTAATGTAGCTCTGCTCTCCAAATTTTTGAACTTTTGGCAAATGAATCTCCTCCAAGAATGCATGTTTCTTGCTTTGTTTTTATTAAAAATATATGTAAATCTCATTCAATTTAAAATTATGCAACCAAATGTCATCACATTTCTCACAGCCCTTTTCCTCACAGAGGCTGTGCACACCCAGTGTCTAAAGTTAAAATCTCTTTGGAGTTAAAAATAATGTTTATTTCTTCTCATGTTAAAAAAAATGAAAACAAAAAAAACCCCATACAACTAACTTATGACTCTGCAGAGCTGATTCTCGCCAGAGACCTTGGCAAGTGCATCTCTTCCAAGAATACATGCTCAGTGTCATTAGTCCATTAAGCTTTGCCATGAGCAAACATTGTACTACCGAGTCAGTGGGCCAATATAATATTTCAAACTGCTCTAAAGAGATAATTGACCAGCTGAAAGTGTAAGTTAACACTACAACTGAGATTACTGAGTAATGTGATCTCATTCTGAATGTGGGTGTTTTATTTGTTTGCTTTTTGGGGGTAGGTTGGAATGTGTATAAGTCAATATTTGATTACCAAAGACTAAGAGTGGGGAGAGGGAGTAGGGAGAGAGGCCCAAAGAAGAGTGTTTAAACAGAGACAAAACAAGATCAGCCATTTCATATGACTTTCCTGTAGAGAAAACAGGAGGTTGGATGTAGAAGAGGGAGGATAGAAAAAGGTCAAGTCCCCCAGTAGTATGTTTAATAAATTTTCATTTTCTCCCGTAGTATTTGGGAAGCAGAGTGAAGGCAAAGTCTTCACTGCCTTTATTTAGGTTCTTCCTGGCTTCAAAGATTGGCAAGTTCTTACTATATTTTTACAAAGCAGACTGCTTTTCAGGCAGGTTTTCTCAAGTTCTTGCTTTATGAGTTTTGGAGAAAGATTCTGGCCAGAAATGTTCAGAAGAAAAAGTGTTTGCAGTCTTTGGAGGTTGTTAATTCCTGGAAAAACTTCTGGCAAACTCCAGCTCACCAAAATTTCACAGAAAATGTTTGTTAGAATTTGACCAGTTTAAATGAGTTTCTTGTGTTGGTGTCTTTACCTAGTGGAAGTTCGAATCGTGCTTGGTTTTACACACAAAGTCAAGCAATGTTGCCAACATATACAGCCCTCTTCTCTCTGAAATATTTTATTTATTTACTCTGGAGTCCAAAGACAGCTTGGAGACATGTCTCTTGCCAGTGGTATTTGCAGTGGTATTCACAGAGTTGTCCTCTAATTTCTAGAGTTTAGTTTGCACTTATTTCTTAAACTTATGTAGAAATTAAATTTTTAGTAACAATTCTCTTAACTATGTCTGAGGTTGCCACCATTGTTCTATACAGTTATTAAGCTGGCCATCAGCCTCCAACATTAGAAGGTTTACTAGACTGCCATGTAAAACCACCTTTTACCTAGAAAGTAAAGAGGACATTAACACTGTGAAATCTTTATTTTAAAATATAGATCAAGAATTTACTGCTTCACACGTCATAAGTTATAATAAGAATGGAGGATGGGAATAGGTATTTTAGAATAGCAAATCCCCATGACTGCTGAAGAAGCAAGTTGGACATACTGTCTTTTCCAGGGCTGTAACAGGTTCCATAATGTAACTAAATAGAGCTTGGACATGGGTTGTAATCTTCTGCTTTTTGCTATTGACAACTGAAAGCTCTGATCACTAGCACCTTCTTGTAGATCACAGCTGAAATATTAACATGACTGGCATATAGTCATCTTTCCTTTTGTTGAAATAGCCTAAAATACCTTCTTCCCAAGAGCACAGCACTGACAAAGAGGCATTAAATGCCTCCCTCTGCTTCTGTCGTACTAAGATAAACATACCTCGTTCTCATTCTCATATCTCATTCTTCCCATAGACGAGGCTCTCCAGTATGCTAATCAACCTAATAGCCTTTTTCTGTATTTCTTCCACTTTGAATGGGATTTTCAGGACTGCAGTATTTTCCAGCAGTGACAGATTTTGTTTCTGCTCTTGAAAATTCTACAATTGGCGAATTACATCTTGCAATAATGAACCCCATCATTATTTAGGATGGAGAAAGAAACATTCCAATTCTGTGCAATATGTAACACAATGCTCTTTGATGTGATGGCAAGGCAAATGAATCATAAACAGGAACAAGAAATGGCTTTCAAATCTGGAAATTTAGTATGACTGTCCTGTAGCTAAGGTCCCATGCCCAAGTTCAGACCAGACCTCTACACTTTTGAAAAGAATGCTCATATGCAAAAGGATGGTACAGATGTTTTTGTGTACATTTTTGTGCGTACAGTCTAATATATGTCATAACTAGAATTATATTAATATTTGGTAGGAATTTGTGAAAATTAGTGAAATTGCAAAAAACTAGTTATTCTCCAAATATTATTTAAGAATTTTAATGATAAATTACTCTTGGCTTTTAGTTTGTATTAAACACATAAGTATTATGGCGAACAGTCTCAAATAAGCCTCATATTCAAAATAGCCTTGTCAATTTATAACAACTGAGGATCTGTCCCTTTCCTGTTCAAACACATAATACATTTAAAAACTTGCAATCCACAAGACAACAGCTCTGTACCAGGAAAATGAACTGTCCACCAAAATGGAAAATAAGAAAGAAAGAAAGAAGGAAAGAAAAACAAATCTGCTTTACAAGATGAAAACGAGACATTCCTAAAGCATTCAGGATGACCACACACCAAGCGCAAAAAAAAGAAAAAAGGTTCAAAATGCCTGCCCCACACAAAGGATAACTTCACTTGGCAGAATACAAGACTATCTCCTTTTACTAAGAACTACTCAGCAATCAGTCAACACCGCTTTAACTAGTTTACGTATTTTTCCACCTTTCACAGAGTACATCAAAAGTTCAACACATACTACCAGCCAAATAGAATATCCACTAAGCTATATATATCAACATATATAAATACACGTACAAACACAAATGCATATAACATCAGGTATTCCATTTTGGGAAAAATAAAATCCAGACACTGACAGCAGCTCTATGACAATGTCCATCCTGTTATCCATTTAACTTTCTCACTTTTTAAAAGTTTCATGTAGAAAGATATAGAATATTTCCATCTCCTGTCTCATGTTGCCAGCCACACACATATACATACACAAAGATCTTCAGGCAGTCTCAGAATCATCAAAATGAAGCACTGTGGCAGCTGCTTTGTTGTTCCTGTTTCTTACAGATGTTCTTCTTAGAATTTAGTGAATATAGGTGGAATAAGAAAGGTGAATGGATCTGAGAAAATTTACACTACTTGTCTAGGGTAAACAATGAAATAAGATTAAAAAAAGGAGGAGGAAAACTCAACACTTTAGTATCATCACTTTAAGCTGCCTAAAGTCCTTCCCAAAGGAAAAGGGAAAGGTGGAAAGCAATGAGACAGCTTTACAGATATTTTACAGGAAGTTTTCTCTGAATTTTGCCATCAAAACCAAAAGGATCCTTGTCTAGAAAGTTAACAGGGAGTAGCGGAAGCTTAGTCTATGTGGCAAATGGAAGTAAGCACAAAGAGCTTTGACTCTGAACACAGGCAGTGCTCTTATTTGTCATAATAAAGGAGGATGTAGAAGAAGGGTATCAAGGGCAGATACATGAAGAGATACATGAAATATCCCTGAGCTGTGAAGCTGGGATATTGTCTTGCTGCTGTTTCCTGAATTAACATTAGGGGAGCAAGAATGCCTTTGTAGGGACTGAGAAAAAGATACTGTATAAACTGCCAAGAAAAAAGAAGAGTCCAAAGAAAAGACAGCCTTTTTAGTAAGGCCTCTAGTGATAAGAAAAGGGATAATGGTTTTAAAGTGAAAGAGGGTAGATTCAAACTATGTAGAAGGAAGAAATTTTTGAGGGTGGTAAAAGACTGTAACAGGTTACCAAGAGGAGGTAGATGCCTTGTCCCTGAAAACTTTCACTCTCACATTGGACAGGGCTCTGAGCATCCTGCTCTGGTCATTGCAGGGAGATTGGACTAGAAGACCCTTGAAGGTCCATTCTATCCCAAACAAATTCTGTGATTCTATGATTCTGTAAGAGTTTAACCAACTTGCCTGGCTAGGAAGCTCTATGTGTTGGATATGCTATGTTTATTAATTTTAGACATTGTTTGTACATGAGGATTTATGTAATAATCAGATCAGGGACTTCCACCATGCTGAAGTCCACTCTTATTGAGAAGAACATAATGAGAAAAATGTGATTCAGACAAACTAAGTTTGAATTGTTAGTATGTCATTCACAAAGATGTCAGATTAAAAGCTTATTTAAGACAAAAGGAGAAAAGAGAGAAATACATTGGTAGATGAGTGAATCTTCAGGAAAGAGATGACAGTTGTAGGTTCAGTTGTAGGTACAATTACACAAAGTCAGAAGTCTTCAATTTCCTTACCAAGAAGTGGAAGATCCTCCAGAGGATGTGTTAAAGAAATGATTAGGGAAACAGCCAAAGAAAGCCAGACCCGAGGAATCCCAGAGAGATTTCAAGGATAGCAGAAGAAGAGAGGCCAAGAGAAGCTGCAGTTCTAGCAGTGAGCCTGAGATCTGGCAAAGCAGATGCCATTAGAAGTTGTGGAAAGAATGGTTTCATTTAAGGGCAGAGGAGGGAAGCCAGACTGGAAGAGCTCTAGGAAGAAAAAGTGTAAACAGCACATTCAGAAAGCTTACAGATGAAAGAGTAACTGCAGATGGGCCAGTAGCTAGAGATGCAAGAAGGAGTCAAAAGTGGTTTATTTATGATGTGAGAGACTTAACATATGGTATAGCAAGCAGAACAAACTAGAAACAGTGAAAACAACACACCAGAGGAGACCAAGAGGTTAAGGAGAGCAAAAGGGAGGGGAAGAGAATGGGCACATGGGAGATGAGGAGCCGAGAAAGGGTAACAGAAGGTAAGCAGAAAATAGGAATTGAAGAGAACAGGGCAAAGGAGAAATCTGTAGAATAGGGAAAGGGTCCCAAGGTAACAGTAAGAGGAAGGTCATGTCACATGTTAAAAAAAAAAAAAAATATTGGCAAGAAAGAGAAAGGCAAGAAAGAGAGAGAAGGCAGGCAGGCAGGCAGGGAGGAAGGCAGGAAGGCAGCAAGGCAGGGAGAAAGGGAGGAAGGAAGGAAGGGAGGGAGGGATTGAGGGAGGGAAGACAGGGAAGGAGGAAGGAAGGAAAACAAAGATCAAAGGAAGAACTTGCTTAGACCTTCTGTCAAGAGAAAGGGAAAGACTTTAAGCAGCGACTTAGAGGTGGTGTGGACATGGATAGTACCACAGGATTAGAGTATGGTTTAATTTGAGGCAGCGCAGCTGTGCAGCTAGACTGACAGCAAAACTGAAAAAGTAGAGAGTTCAGTGGTAAGGAGGCGAGTACAATATGCATTTTTAGATATAGTAAAAATGATAGTCTTCATATTCCTTAGTGTCAAACCTATTCTCCTAGAGTCAAGAAAGGCCTACATCGTTCAGGACAGAATGGATTCTTCACAGGAGTTTCAAAACAGAATCATAAATTTTGTTAAAGGCAATGGTATATGAGAATGAGGAGATTCATAGTAGTCATGAAAACACAGAAAAGTCAGAAATTAGGACATGTATTTTTAGGACATATATATTTTAGTCACCAAGTTACTTTGTGTAAGCTTAGTCTGACTGAAGGCAATAGACACATTTCCAGTAAAATATTTCCAGTTGCGTATAGTGGTATTTCCCCACATGGAAGACCCAGCCCTCTCTTTCCATAGCACAGTGTTCCTTAGTGAGGTCTGTGCACACGTGCAGCAGCTACAAGGCTAATGAAAATCACAGAAAGAGAGACTATGACCGTAGAGTGAGATACAGACACCATTAGCCATGTTGGCTGCATTATGAACCAGATGAGGAAACCAATCCAGCTTAAAACTAACCCAGCAGAAGGTTCATTTTTTAACTGATTCATTTCCCAGTCATTTTCACTGACTAGTTGCACAAAGGCTTGCACTTGCAGAGGAAAGGGGATTGATAGCATAATGACAAAAGAGAAAGGAGGGACAGTCTTCTTTTAGGGTAGTATTTTTTGTCTCTCCAAAGAGACTAAACTACCTTGCAGAGAGTGGCTGAATAGCTAACTGATTTTAGCCCAGTCTTAAATGCATAAAATTATGTTGTACATAAGTCTTCCAACTTCTGCAAGGCACACTGGGCTTTCATTGTGCGACATCTTAGACATTCTCTGCACCAGAGGAGACAGTTTGTACCTGGCACAAGTGAAAATGAACCCAAGCTTCTTAAGTAGCCAGCTTATATTCCTAGTCAGCCAATTCATTTTTTTTCAAGTTGTCCTTCATTTTGTTAGCTTACCTACAGTGCTCTTTCTCATATGTCCTCAAATAATTCCTTTTCTTCATCAATGCTTTATCGACTCCTTCCAAACTTCAGATTGCAGCCATGCCCCCACGCTTTTAGTCTTGTCTAAGTGCCAGTACTGTTTCTCCCTACTGAATGACTGTACAACACAAAGGTACCCAGGAGTACAGTTTTATCTAGCGTGCTGTACATAAGCTCCTCTATATCCCGTCTCATCTATCATTTCTTCTTTCCAAGCATCTGCTCCCTTCAGAATTATGTGAATTTATCAACTATTGGTTAGCCCTTATGTGTAGGGAAAGTAGGAATCAAAAATGGTCATGTAGCTTATGCCTTCCAGCAGGCTTGGGGTCAAAAGTTGTCCTAACTCCCTGCCAGTGAGAACAGGCAGTGGGGACTGTTAGCACGCACACAGTCTGCACCGCTGGAGAGCATTGGCTAAAATGTGCTTTGGTAGAGACCCCTTAGGGGGATCACTGAATCTGCTAATGCAGCAAATCCTCTGCAGTGTGACCTACACTGTTCTGAATTTGAAATCATCCCAGAGCCAGGGTGCAATTTGAAGGGGGCAGAAAGAACAGTTGCCCTGTAGCAGCCAGGACTTAGTGGTCTGAATAGTTTGAACAAGGGCTCAAATCAGTTCTCACATTTCCTAGATATATCGATTTAATGTTTCTCCTTTTTACTTTTTTTTTCCCCTTCTTTAATCAACACTAAATTGTTTACATGAACAGTAATGGCTGCAGAGGAGAGATTGGGAGAAAGACTTGTTCAGTGATTCAGTGGGCAAGGAAGGTACATCCCCAGGCACTCTAGGCCCAAGATCAAACCGTTTGTCTGGTGGGCTTTCTTGGGTAGCACTTTTTCTCTAAATCATTTTCTCAGAAAACAAAGATAGGTTGGTGTCACTTTTGCTCTGAGTTCAGACAAAATAAATGCTGGAACCTCTAAATCTATCACATTGAAATAATAAAAAAAAAACAATAACAAAAAAAACCTAAATTTTTTAGTAAGTCCTGCCTGAAGAAATGCTGAACTGTGAAATTGTGTCTGTTTCATGAATGAGACAGCCTGCCCAAGAGGTGAACTCTGTAAACAATGCCAGTTATTGCTGATCTGGGTTGTTTGGGTTTTTTTCTAGCCTGCTTAATAAAGCTTTAAAAGTGAGATAATTTTGCACTTTCGGTAATTTAAAGTGAGAATCTTAACTTTCACATGAGAAATGGCTTAGGTTCTTCATGCTTCTTACAGGTCTCATTTCCCTTTTCAGCTTGCAGCTCCAAAACACCCAAAGACTTCTCTGTGCCTTCACATATACATTGACAAGTGAGGTGTAACTCTTTGCAGACTGTGGAGAGAAGACATATAGGTCTGGGGGCCCTTTCTTAAAAAACACTGCAGGGAAATGGCCTTCTGGTTCATGAAATTAATGAACAGGCAGAATGATTTGTGAAAAACAACTGTTTTATAGGACCACCACCTGCAGTATGGGCTGGATGCCACAATATGGAAGAAATCCAAGACATCATTTCATATTAATTTCTTGACATTTCAACTTTGTCCTACACCCCATCCACCAACGCAGAACATATTCAAGAGTAACAAAGATACTTCTGGCGACACACTGCAGCCATGGGAAATTGGAATGCAAGTCATGCCATATCTACTGACAGCTCATAAAGTACTCTACAGCAGTACAAAAGACGTATTTTCTACGCCTGAAGATCATGTAGCTTGGTCTGGGTTTTACTAAATAGTACTGAACTTTTGGCTGTTTATTCCCAATTCTGTGATGTAAGCTGGCCTCCCTGGAAGCCAGACTCCAAGTGCGGCAACCATTCTGTACGCATACACTGCATGGAAAGAGTTACCTAGTAATAAGAAACATATGAAGCTCTGAGATCAGTTCCCCTTTTTCCCTTCCCAGGTGTTCCTTTGTGGTTGTCATTTGTTCACAAGCCTATAGAAAATGCTTCATATACAAGCCAAGATATACAAAGACTTTCAGGCTCCCAATCCCTATTTAAGCATCTAACCCTGGGTTGCTGAAAAAGAATGGGGGACATAAATACCTTTGTAGGTCTGGCCTGAAGGATTCAAAATGAATGCTGGGAGGGGAAGGGGGTAAGGTTTCATACTGCTGCTCACTGATCAGCAAGCACCCTGAACTTTTAGCCCTAGTGGGTTCTGGAATCACACAGCATTTAGCTAGCTCTGGCTTTATTACACAGATTAATTAATTTATTTAATTTATAATTAACATCTTAACACTCACAAAACTGGCCACTGGTTTCACTATACTTCAGAACTTCTCATAACCCCAGATATTCCAACATATTTCACCCAACAACCTTATCACAGAATTCTTAAGCTTTCTCTTATGGTCTAAATTTTTTCTTTCACAAAACAAAACAAACACAGGCACAAAATCTTTAACTGGTGGTGGAATTTGGCCTTAGCCCACTGACAACAGTGTATTTACACTGTTATGCACCAGTTTAGGATTAAAACCATTCAACACACACTTACATGTTCTTTTCTGAGGTGAGTTGCTGGATTGGAAAGTGATCTGAGAATTAAGACTACTTGCAGTATCTTGGAAATTCTGTCCCAAAGTACGTACTCAGACCTTCATTTCTATTGGAGTTTTATGAAATTGTTTTTCACATTTTTTCTTTTTATAGCAGTACATCCACTGACACCTGCAATTCCTCCCCTCTTCATGTCACAAACCACTTTTGCAAGAGTGCTCTTCAATCCTCCAATATTTGTAGCATGTTTCAAATCAATAAAAATGTCATATAGACCCAGTTGCCTTACATACTCCTATCAGAATTGCCTCCATATTTCAGCAGCAAGCAACATACAGTTATGTTTTCAGCTTTGTGTATGCATAGTTTGTTTTCTTACTTTGTTCTTGAAAAGGTCACACGTGCAACATCCAGCACTTCCTTAAATCACAGTGTATCATCTCATCTACTTCAATCACTGCAACATTTCTGTCAGCACAGGAAATAGGATTGGCTTTCTGACATTGTTTTCTTATCAATCTGTGCAGGACATTTTTGTTTGGGTGTTTTTCCTTATCTTATATGGATCCTGTGAGAACCTGCACTTCAGATGTGGAATTCCTTGCTGCAGGACTGTGTGAACACTAAAAGCCTACAGGTATCCAAGAGGAAACCAGACACCATAATGAGAGAGAACTTCACTGAGGGCTGCCAAACACAAAGGAATACTTGAGTAGCAGATATTATTGTATATATTTTCTATTTTTATTCTCTTCCTGAGGTACCCATTATAAGCCATTGCAGGGGAAAAGATAAGAGAATGCAATGGACCTTTGGTCTAACACTAATACCAGTTCTGTCACATGTACTGGTTATTTAGTATGTCCTAATATTTTCTACGAGGAAAAATTAAGCTAAGCAGCCAGTAAGATGGACAATGCCTTCCCCCTTTTTCAGTTTCTATTCCCTGTAAATTCTCAGAATAATCTCTGATCTTTCACAGATTGCTTTTGCCAGAGCTTTGAATACTTTGAGATGAATTTTGCTGGTCTCTGCTGATTTGAAGACACATATCATAGAATCTTTGAATCATGCAATCAGCTAGGTTGGAAAAGACCTTTAAGATCATCAAGTCGAACTGTTACCCCAGAACTGACAAGTCCACCACTAAACCATACCACCAAGGGCCTCATCTATGCTGTTTTTGAACATTTTCAGGGACAGTGATTCCACCTCTTCCTTGGGAAGCCTTTTCCAATGCCTGACTACCCTTTTGGTGAAGAAATTCTTCCTAATATCCAGTCTAAACCTAGCCTGGTGCAGCTTGAGGCCATTTCCTCTTGTCCTATCACTTATTACTTGGGAAAAGAGACCAGCCACCTCCTGGCTCCATCATAGTTGTAGAGAGCGATGAGGTCCCCCCCTAAGCCTTCTCTTCTCCAGACTAAACATCAGTTTCCCTCAGCCGTTTCTCATATTGTCATCCAGGCACTTCACCAGCTTCGTTGCCCTTCTCTGGACCCCCTCTAGCAGCCGTCCAGCTGATGAACGCTCCCATTCAACTTGTCATCTGCAAATTTACTGAGGGTGGACTTGATCCCCCCATCCACATCACTGATAAAGATATTAAACAACACTGGCCCTAATACAGAGCTCTGAGGGGCACCACTCACGACCAGTCACCAATTAAATGTGACACCATTTACCAACATTCTTTGGGCTCTGCCATCCAGCCAGTTTTTAAGCCAGTGAAGAATAGACCTATCCAGGCCACAAGCAGCCAGTTTCTCCAGGAGAAAGGTGTGGGATACAGTGTCAAATGCTTTACTAAAGTCCAAATAGACAGTGTATACAGACTTTTCCTCATCAACCAGGAGGGTCACCTTGTCATAGGAGGAGATCAAGTTGGCTGAGCAGGACCTGCCCTTCATGAACCCATGCTGACTGGGCCTGATCCACCTGTTTTCCCACATGCACTGCATGATTACACTTAGGATGATCTGCTCTGTGACCTTCCCTGGTACTGAGGTCAGGCTGACAGGCCTGTAGTTTCCAGGGTCCTCCTTCCTGTCCTTTTTGTACAGAAGCTT
Source organism: Lathamus discolor (assembly GCF_037157495.1). Lineage (NCBI taxonomy): Eukaryota > Metazoa > Chordata > Aves > Psittaciformes > Psittacidae > Lathamus > Lathamus discolor. The sequence goes on along the minus strand of NC_088889.1, from coordinate 25,613,376 downwards.
CACACTGGCCAACCTCCAGTCCTCAGGGACCTGCACACTAGTCCAGGACTGCTGATAAATGATGGAGAGTGGTTTAGCAAGCTCCTTTGCCAGCTCCTTTAGCATTCTTGGCTGAAGTCCATCTGGCCTCATAGACTTGTGCATGTTTAAGTGGAGCAGGAGGTTACTAACCATTTCCTCCTAGATTATGGGACTTCAAGCAGCTCCTCATCCCTATCATCCAGCTCAGGGGACTGAGCAGCCGGAGGATTGCTCGTCTTACTATTAAAGACTGAGACAAAGGCAACATCAAGTACCGCAGCCTTTTCCTCATCATTGGTCACTAGGTTTCCCCTGGTACCCAGTAAAGGATGGAGGTTGTCCTTGGACCTCCTTTATTGCTAATATATTTGTAAAAATACTTTTTATTATCTTTTAAGGCAGTGACTAGATTAAGTCACAGCTGTGGTTTTGCCTTTCTAATTTTCTCCATGCATAACCTAACAACAGCCTTATACTCCTCATCATGTCTGTGGATGTCTCTTCATCCATAAGCATGTCTTTTTATTTCCTGAGTTACAGCAGTATCTCTCTGTTCAGCCAGGATGGTCTTCTTCCCCTTTAATTTGACTTCTAGCATATGGGAACAGCCTGCTCCTGCACCTTGAAGCTTTATTTCTTGAAGAGTGCGCAGCCTTCCTAGACCCCTTTGTCCATCAGTACTGTGTCCGAAGGGACTCTTTCAACCAGCATCCTAAATAGCCCAAAGTTAGCCCTCCACAAGTTTAAAGTAGTGGTTTTGCAGATGCTCTTCCTGACTTCTCCAAGGATAAAAAACTATCATTTCATGATCGCTTTGCTCAAGACAGCCTCTGACCATCACATTACCCACCAGTCCTTCTCTGTTCACAAACATATCACATATATCTTCCTTAGCCTGATTTTTATTTTGGTCTGTTTTCTTATCCTTTCATCAGAATGTCCTTTATCTTTTCTTTTAATTTACCTCTTTACCTTTTCTTGATACTTTTTATGTCATCCTTCATAAAATCCATATTTCATCTTAGTTATTGTTCCTTTTCTTCCTACAGATTTATACTATTTTCCACATTTATCCGTAGTCATATTTTCTATTTCTCCTTTTCAACAAATTCCTTTCTGGCTTTCTTGTCCTCACAATCCTCTTAATGCATTCAGTTTTGTCTCTTCATGTATTTCTTAGCTCAGTTTTGGAAATTATTTCCTATTTTATTTTTCTTTGAAACCATGGAACAATTTTTACTGCCTTTCAGATTAATTGGAGTTTTTCTCATGAATTCAGAGAGCAGGAGGAGAGATTTGTCCTTTGTCCTTACACATGTATGTAGTATGTGTGTGTGCCTACAGAAACTGAGCTCAGTTTGGGGAAAGTAAGAGCAAACCTTTGTGTCTGGGGATCATGGCTGGCACATAGCCTTGGCTAACCGAGACTACCACATCAACTGCCAGAACCATATGCCAGCATCTCAAAAGATTTTTGTTCACACACTGCCTTAGAGCAGCCCTAGGTTTCAACAGTACTGCATTAGGTCACCAGCAAATAGCTGGGCCCTTTGTTTGTTTTATAAAACTTTCTTCTGTAGACCACCATGTTGCAGTACAAAATGTACCTGACAGATACAGGAGTTAATCTGAAAGGTGAAAAGAAGTCACATATTTAAATTTATGACTTACTAGTTTGAGTGTCAGTAGATGTTGACCATTATGTGGCTACATAAAAGTTTTTAACACACAATTGTTCTTCAGTACTTTGGAAGATAACTGTATCCCTCTTTACCAGTACAATGGCATTCTATGAAAAGATTAGTGTTTGCAAAGGTTACATAAAACATGCACACTTAGCACTTCTGTGCACTATGCCCGTATATATGCACAAGATATGCAAGATACTTCAAAGAAGAAATTAGATTTCCTAACAACAATTAAGCATGAGAGTGCTGCCTCTAGAATGTTTGGCAGATCAAGGCCATCATAAAAAAAAATAAATCAAATTCATTCTTAGAATTCTAAAGAATTTTAAAGAACTTAGGAAAAAAATCAATACAGAATTTTATTATTTTGAAGTGTCATATTTTACTGCCTATACTTCTTTCGATTGCAATATAACTAGATGCCCATGATATAGAAAACAAAAACACATATTCTAGGTAAAGGATAGTTTTTCAATTATCCATTTGTATTATGGTAGTGCTTTAGTATCCCCCCCTGTTCAGTGATCAGTATGTTGTTGTGTTTGGCACTAAACAAACAGAGAAGCACAAGGAAGCCCCAGCCCTGGAAAATTCCCATCTTGGAAGCAGTGTTTCACTATGACTTCTTACATGCCACTGCAATGAAATGTATAGAAATATCAGATATCTTAGAATGATATCATCTGCTCTGATCTTCAGCAAGGTAAAATCAGAAGAAAAGATAAGTTTTGCCTCCTATACCAGGAGGTTCTGAACTCCATCATGACAAGAGTATTTCAGAGATTGCCCTGCAACAATTCTTGAGAGTTAACATTTCTGCAATTCTGATTAAAAATAACAGTAGCTTCCTACTAACTATAGCCTATAGCAGCTTTTCCTCACTTGTTTCTATTGACCACACAAAAAACTGGCTGAAGAAAGGATGAGAGCCACCCTTCTCACTTCAAAATCATCTAAAAGCTGACTCAAGACTAGGCAAATCTTCTAGGCTGTCTTTCTAGCTCATGAAGGAGATGGAAAGTTTGGTCTGGTGTCTGGGGTGGATTGGTCAAAGCAAGTAGCTTTGCTCTCCTGTGTGTGGGCAAGGGAAGCCTGAGCAAAGGGCTCCCCGGGGCTCCCCTGGGCTAGGAGCTGGGGAGCACTGAGGAGCCTGGGTGCTCCTGATGCCTGTCCAGAACAAACCCAGGATTTAGCCAAGATTTGCTATGCTATTTTCAAGGCAGGAACCAAAGCCAAAGGTTTGAATCAGACATGTTCAATATTCTGTGTTTCTAATTAAATCTTGCAGTTTTTATGTGTTGTTTCCAGTGTTTATTTTTAGCCAGATGATGGCTCCTTTTATTATTAGAGAAGATGATTTTGATTAATATTTTTTAATTCTGAGAACAAACACAAAAGGAGGTTTCAGTGGAGCTTTGTGTTCTCAATGAGTGTGGGAGACTGTCAGGGCATGCTGCTTTTCTCCACAAATTATTTTCAGTGTCACCAAATGTTGGCCAACGTGCAGGGGAGGGAAGAAGGACATTTACAGCAACTAGTGGGAGCTGTTCCAGGTTAAATATAAGGTATTTTAAAGCCAAAAACTTTATGTTACACATAGAGAAGTCCAAAGACCAAATCAAGTACACTTGGGATATTTTTGTCACATGATCCATGAAAACCAGTCAAAGATTTTGGTTTTTTAAGTATGAAGTTGGTGAAACCTGTTGAAATCAATCGGACTTTTTCCATTGACTTCAGTGGGAGATGAGTCAATTTGCTATTCCCCATAATTAGTTACCGTATCCTTGTGGTTTCCCAAAGCATATTTTCAAATCCTTTAGCTCATTAAAAGAAATTAACAGAATCTAAAATTCCTTGCTAGGGGCAATGATGTCAATCAAAGGTGATTCATAGCTACTAGCACTTGGGAGCTACATCTGTTACTTTTTCATTCCACAAATCCCTTTAGTAAATTTTCATGTTGCTTGACAGTTCAGGAGTTGTTTCAGAATCAACTTGCTGGAATACGTTGGTGATACTTTTACAAGCTCATGGTGCTCTGATTGGTTGTCCTGTGAGCTGATTTGGTATTTCATCCTCATTTTTTTTTTTTTGTTATCCATTGTTCTGTATTAACTATCTTTGCTTTCTGAGCTACTTATCAATCACTAAAGGGAGGGAGGGAGGGAGGGAGGAAGTCAGGAAGGCAGGAAGGCAGGCAGGCAGGCAGGCAGGAAGGCAGGAAGGCAGGAAGGAAGGAAGGAAGGAAGGAAGGAAGGGACGATCTCTGAAAAAATGAAGGACATATCCTAGAAGCAGTTCTTTTAGAAGGCTGCAGGTATTTTTCAAATGCATTTTCTACTTATCCCTTTGCATTTTAACAGTGTTTGAAATCTTTGCCATGGAAATTGCTGAGGAGTATTGGGAACTTTAATTTTAAAGGTGCTGTATAAATGCATATTGTTATTGATTGAGATCACTTACACATTCCTTTCTTTTCAGACAGGACTTGGGGAAATGAAGACTCCTTTAGCAAGAAGCTTTAGATTCAGTCACTCATTAAATCTCTCCCTTGAGAAGCAAATGCTTTCATATTTGCAGTAATCACTACTAGTCCTTGGTTCTTCTCCTCACTTTTAATAAATAGAAAGAAACATGAGTCTTCACACAGTAATCTCCATTTCAGAGCAAACAGTTTCCACTCCAGTTTTTTGAGACAGGTCTTTCATTTCCTTCTGCTTCAAAGCCTCACCCCGTTCTGTCCTAAAACCCAGAGACTTTGCAGTACTTCCCACTCAGCTGTGAAGTTTCCTCTTCTGCAGCCCCACTAGCAGCTCAGAAAGCACCGGCATGTTGCACATTCCAATCATTCATGCTACTCATCCAAACTCTGCAATAAACAGCAGTATTCATAGGTAGCAAACATTTACTGTTTACAGAGCCATTAATCAGGTGTGTCCAAAACTGTTCTTTCTTGCTCTTTACCTGATTCATATGTTTAAAATTTAAAATCAGACAAGCCAAAAGACGATGCCATTTTGTGAGGAAAGGAGCTTTTTGGATAGGTTTTACTTAAATACTTGATTTCTTTTAGCTGAATTCTACAGTTGAAAACATACCTGAATTAAAAGTTTCATTACTTAGTGTCTCTGCAAAGCACTAGTTTGTTAAATCAGCCTTTCTTTTATTCTGGCAACGAAAGAATGAATAACATGGTATCCCTTTGAAATAAGGAATGGATGGTCACCCTGGCTGGATGTACCAATACTTTGGCCTTGACACAACCAACAGCAGCCATAACAAAAGAAAAAGTCAAGTAAGATATTGCATTCACCCTATCCAGCCCATTTCAGAGACAGGTCTAAACTCACTAACCACTCAGTAGCACAATTTTCTGGACTAAAATGCGTTTACAAATGCATGATCTACAGTCTCAACTCACTCAAATTTCATCAACAAAAGCTTTGTACCTTCACTCAGCTGTAGCTCTTTAATCATGTCTTCTTTTGAAAGTTAAATTCAAAGCAATAAAACACAAATTAAATAAAACTAAATTTTATACTATGCTGTTTGCCTGGCAAATCTTCTGAAGAAATATTTGAAAGTTTACCAAATGGATCAAGTAATGATATTTTCCAGACTCTGGTTTTATCATCATGTAGTTTAAGCAATGATAGATTGCTTTTGGCCATTACTGGTCAGATAAGTACCAGTCAAAGGACTGGAAGACTGTGGTGGTGGTGGTGGTGATGTTGCTGTTGTCATTTTAGCTCTGGTCTAAGTTGACCTGTGTATCTTGAAATAGTTTTCAGTTCTTGAAAAAATGCTCCATTTGTCTTCCTTCTACTGATAAAAACAGGTAAGTTCAGTTCTTCTTCTACAGACAAAGGAACTGAAGACTGTATTTGAGGGCAAAATGAAACCCCTGTGACTTTATAAATTAGCTTATAAATTCCTTTACATTTAAGAACACACATTTTGTATTGTTTCATAAAAACATTTCCAAAACTGCATTAGACATTTTAAAGTTGAAAAAAAAAACAAAGTGCCTAAAAAAAGAGGTTACGACTTTGTGTGTTCCCTTTGCACCCACAGTGTAAGACTTCCCTTTGAATTTTCTGAGGTCCAACATCAAAAAATATGTTTATGAATATTATTATTATTTTAAAATAGAATAATCTATGATAATACTTTTAACAGACATTACTGACATTTGACAGTCCTCTATAGGATACATACATGCAGGGAGGTTGGGTTTTTTTCAGTAATTTCAATACTCATGCTACAGCTATTCAAGTTAATAAGAACAGTGCATATTTATATATTGAAAAAAATTACACTAGTACATATGTTCTCATCCTGCTCCAAAAAGAATGAATTCCCTGGGTGTGATTCCAAATATACCTCTCTCTTGGGCTTATCTTGTATTAACTTAAGTTACAATCAACCATAATAATGCAAGGACTTGGCAATACCTTGGGTCCCTCTGATTGCTCCTTCTCTTTTCTGCTTCCTTGCCTATTAGTGATACTGAAGTGCCTTTACTCTAGCACTGAAGTCAAGTATCAGTGAAAAATTAATTTTGCCAACACATAAAGATATGAGTTTTCTTTATCAAATATTTTCATGCAAGATCCTCTAAGCAAAGACCCTATAATTTAATATATTCTTAAGGTTCTGGCTCCTTCTACAAAGAGACAAAAAAAAAAAAAAAGACCATTGCATTTAAGGCAACAAGGGTTACTTATACCAGATCATAGAGAAAGTGTTCTGTTGGTTGGCTGTTTAAATTCTGAAATGGTGGGTTTATGTCAGATTTTTGTAGCGATGAATTCAAATTCAGATTTTAGTCCTGCTTTGCTTTCATATCAGCTTAAGTGTATTTCAGCAATAGTATTTCCACACCCATTTTCTGTGGCTGTAGATGGTGAATACTGACATTAAAACAAGAAGAAATGATCCTTCCAAGAGGGTATGTATGTACAAGGAGTAATTTGCTGTGTTCTAGCATCTTCGGTTATTGGCAGGAGCAAGCCTCCAGATCTATGCTTGCAATGAGCTATTATGATGTATGTCATAGTATTTCCAAGAATTTCATCCACTTAAAGGAGATTGTTTTGAAGGAGCTATTATCTGATGCCTTTGGGAGACAAACTAATTAACTGCCTTAGTATTCAAACTTCGTTTTCAACAATCTGAGCTCATACTTATAGGAGAGAGAGACATTTTAACTAGTACTGCAATTCCACTCCCTGGAAACATTAACTTATTCCTAGAGATTAAATCTTCTAAAATATAAAATCTATTGTGGCATATGCTCAGCCGTAACATTACTCTTTCTTGGGGTGGAAAAAGGCAAAATATTATTAGCTTATCTTTTTTAACGAGTGAGTAAACAATAGATTTTAGAAATTTCTTTCTTTTTTCCAAAAAAAAAAAAATGTTTTGGGGGAAAAAAGAAAAAGGAAAAAGAAAAGGAAAAGGAAATAGATTTTCCTCTATTAACTAGAACAATGCTTAAGTTTATAGGCAAAATTCTGGTTACCTTTAAAAAAAAAAATCCAGGCTCATAACACTTAAAAAATTATGTTCTTGTTTAAATATGTTCTGTCAAATTGACAGTATTATTTCTGTTCTTCAGTTGCTGTCACTTAGATGTCTAGGAAAACTGATTTATTACTACATGCAAGTCCAAGTCATATACAGAATGCAGCAAATTAATATTTGCATTTTGCAAAAGCAGTAGAAGTTGCTGGATTAAGTTTTGGATCCTAATACTATTAATATTGTAATGCAGATATGATAGATTTGGATATTCTATGTATCTATTTGAAAGTAGTATTAAGTACTAGAATCTGTGGGAACTATCTAGCTACACCATCAAAATATAAACACAGATTTGCTTTTTTATTCCATTTTAGACCTTGTTATATATTCTTGTTATATATATTGTTATATATTCACAGTATTATGAAAAGTTATTTTAGTGGGGCTTATGAAGCACTCAGGAACAGTTCAATGAAGTCAGGGAACCCAGTCCTGGCTTTGACAGGAGGTTTCCTGGACTAAATCCTGCCTTAGACCATGCTCACACAGACACCCCAGCTGGGCTGCCAGCACCCTGCCCCATACCCAGCTTCAAGATGAAAGCTTTCATGGCTTGCTGTCATTTGATTCAGTCTTCACAAATCTCATTCTCCTACTGCTGGAGATGAGCACTGCCATCCTAACTAATAAGTAAAACCAAGCTGCAGAAAGGTTGGTTTATTTGCATATGGCCACACAGCAAGTCAGTGATAGAGCAGCACAGGAGCTGGGGAGCTGCTGGCCTGTGCAAGGCCACGAGCACACCGTGTTGCTGTAGTGGTCAGGCCATGCGCCAGTACAAGCCAAGACATTCTAGCATAAGTTGGCAGTATGTACTCTGAGAATTTTTCCTCCATGTATTTTATTATGTAGTTAGTGATACGGCAAAATACCCTATATTAAAAGGATACAAAATAGCCATACACATTCACCAAGGCTTTCTGTCACTGAATGCCAGCCTGAAGAACTGGGAGCTGGATCAAAGTATTAAGAAATTAGCAAGATACATTAAAACTTTGAAAATATGTTTTTTATCATAAAAAATCATTATAAGAAACATGTACGTTCATAATTTTCATATTTTAGGCCACATTTTTGAGGCATTTTTTAATGTGCATAATGTATTTACATAAACTGTGTTAAAATGCTCAATAAAACATTTACCAATGTGCTTTTTTTTTAAATCCCACACAGATAGGTAAGAGACTGAAGGAATTTTGACATTGTAATTAGCTTGTAGGATGAAAGCAGTTCATTGATATCTGTTCCACGTGTTAGCCTCTGGCCCTCATGGAAGTAATAGGACTGTTCAACTTGAAGAAAACAAGATTTAAAATTAAAAAAAAAAAAAAGTATTTGAAAAAATTTCCCCAGAAAATCTGCTTAATGCTGGCAAGATTAAATCATGGGCATAGCTTTGTGGCTTGGGACTCTTGAAGCACTGTGTAAAAACTTTAAACTGGGCCCCTGGGTCCCTAGTGACAAAGTCAGTCTAATGTTACAGGAATGCTCATGTTTTTTGAACACAGGGAAGACTTCAGCAGTTGATCCCTGCTCCTTTTCTCTCCCCATTCTTCTTCCCTTTGCCGAAATGTCATCTATTTAATTAGAACAAATGGGATACACTAAGTATTTGAACCAAATCTGGGATGTAGCAATATTTGGATGTGCCCTCAACCACAAACTCAGCATGCCCATGCCTCTACAATGTTGACTTTGGACTCTGAAGAACCCAAGCACAACTGGGGCACTTGGGGCAGGACAACTGGATAAGAAGGAGAAATTTGTGGGCCAAGGAGCATGACTGAATATTGTGTTCCAAAAGGCAGCTCTGTACACAAAGAATAAGGGGAGCAATAGTTTATTCAAGTGGCTCAACACAAAACAGATGGTAAGATTTCAACAGAGCAAAGGACTGATGGGTAGTTAAAGCAGGAAGGCACACTCAGGCAGTTATTCTCAGAAGACTGAGCCCCCTAAACTGATATGCTTAATACCATGATATCCTATATATTTCTGAAGCCAATTTGAGTGTTTCAGTATTTAAATAGAGTAGGAAAAGTAGTCTTTCCTCAAATAAATCTGACCTGTTTCTAAAAACACAGTTTCTGTGTTTCGAAAAACAGGTTCACAGGTCAGATTATTTTTTATTTTTTTTTTAATTTTGCATTTTTTTGTTTTCACATAAATACAAAAGAAGCATGCAGGCAACCTAAAAGCATACTGGCCTTTCCCATCTCCAGTTGTGCTTCCTGCCATAGGAGGGATCTTTTTCTCTAAAGTTTAGACAATGAACACCTATTGACTTAATGCACTCTTTATTTTCATATTCCTCAGACCTATCTCAAAATGCTTCTTAGACACAGAGGAGGAAAAAGTAAACTAGTAAGCCATCAAGAAAAAAAAATCAGAGGTGTAACTTGACTTCTGACGACAGGACTGATAAGACTTTTAATTTTCTCAAATTTAGAACAAACTCATGTTTGTGGAGACAGAATAGAACTTAAAACTATTGAGACTAAATTTCCTTTTGCTTCTGGTAAAATGCAAGTTCTAGGCTGCAGCAAGTTTTTCTGTTTTGTTTTGCTATAATTTTAGTCCCTTGATAATCCCAGAAGCAGGACAAGAATTAATTTCAAACAAGGATCTTTATTGTTTGCATAGCTCAGTATTCTGTTTAATTACAAAAACATGTTTGTTGGTTTTTTAATTTAATTTTCTTTGAGAAAATGATGGTTCAAATTAAGGGGAAAATGTTTTGCAAAACTCAACAGTTCTGTGAAACCTTACACTATTTTTCTTTATGTTGTCTAAAGTTTTGAAAGACCCTAAATGCTACCACGTTTTTTGTTACTTTTCTTTAAAGGATCAACAACCTAAATTAGTCATTGATTATGGTCAGTTATGTCCAGACAAGTAACAGTGGATGAATTTCCTAATCATACTATCATGTTGGGTTTTTTTTGTTTGGGTTGTGGTTTTTTTGCACTGCAAGTGAAATTGTTTTGAACATAGAGGTCAACAAATAAATTATTAGTCGCCAAAATTTCACATACAGCTCAGGCTTCCATATTGCAATGAACAGGGGGTAGATTCTCCCTGAAGAAGACAAACATCTGTTGAGCAGTGAAGGGAGGGTTAATCAGCTGTCTTTGAGAAATAAGAACGCAAATTAAACTGAAAATAATAAAAAATTTTAGAATAGAATAGAATAGGGTTGGAAAGGACCTCAAGATCATCTAGTTTCAACCCCCCCGCCATGGGCAGGGAAACCTCACACTAAACCATCAGTTTCACAGTCCTGACAGTGACCGAAATCCCCAAAGATCCAGCCAAAGCTTGGGTGTCACATGAAACTTAAAATTCATTGGAAGAAGGGTATCAGGAGATGCAAGTTTATTTCTATGTGATCTATGTTGCCACTCTTAGCAGGTCATCGGAGAGTCACTCACTAGGTATTAGTGAAAAAGCTATGAAACTCCAGAACAACCTTGAATTTTGATGGAAATTATGTGATTTGAAAATTCAGCCAAAAATATTTTATTTCTTAATCTTTTAAAACACTGTAGTCTTCCAATAATGAAAAATTAAGAGGCATTTGTTACCAGCATTTTAACAGAAGATCTAGTAATTTTTTTCTCCAGTGTCTGTTCTAATTCCACCTCCCTCAGATATGGTGCATTGAAACCAAAGGGAATCCAAAGCCTTAGACTGGCTTTTACTTCTTGATGATCATACAGAAATGCCCTTTTACGTTTCAGGAAGAAACAAAAACATTTGGAAACATTGTTACGTAGGCACATAAGATCTCCCTTTTTACAAGAATGGAAATGTTCAATAAAACTCAGCTACATACTCCCCTAATCTACAGAACTCCAGCAAAGTCATTAAAAACCAGAGGGGGCAGAAAATCATGTAGTTCTAAGGACTGCCCTTGGAAACATCTCTCATTTGGTCCTATTGCCTCATTCCAGAATTTTATTTTCATATTGCCCAGCATGTTTATATATCCCAGAAATAAGTTGTCTCCAGTTGGTGTAGTCTACCAGAAGCCAAAGTTTAAAATTGCCCCATTGGATACAAGAGAGTTACCAAAAAATCCTGCAAACTGTGTTGTGTATAATCCATCCCTCTGCTCATTTCTACTGCGATTTTCAAAAATACAGTGCTTGATAAATGGATGTCATGGTTTAAGCCCAGCCGGTAACTCAGAACCACGCAGCCACTCGCTCACTCCCCCCCTTCTTCCTCCCCCTGCTCCTGGAGGAATGGGGAGGAGAATCGAAACAATGTAACTCCCATGGGTTGAGATAAGAACAGTCCAGTAACTAAGGTATAACACAAACCACTGCTGCTACTACCAATAATAATAATGATAAGGGAAATAACAAAGCAACAGAATACAATCACTCACTACAGGCTGACCGATACCCAGCCTGACCCGAGCAGCGATCTAGCCCTTCCGGGTAACTCCCCCCAGTTTAGACAGTGGGCATGACATGCTGTGCTATGGAATACCTCTTTGGCTAGTTTGGGTCAGGTGTCCTGTCTCTGCTTCCTCCCGGCTTCCCTCCTCCCTGGCAGAGCATGAGACTCAGAAAGTCCTTGGTCAGAGTAAACATTACTTAGCAACAACTAAAACCATTGTCGTTATCAGCGTTGTTCCCAGGCTGAAAGTCAAAACCACGGCACTGCACCAGCTACTAAGAAGGAGAAAAATGACTGCTACTGCTGAACCCAGGAAAATGGAAAAGAAATAAACTGAAGCAAATCTTGAAGGATATGCAACACAATAAATGTGATGCAGGTTTTGACAACATATGTGCAATTGACCGTATCACAGGCAGTGATTCCCTAAGCATAAATTTTTTGTACTTGAAAGTCATGTATAATAGAGGTGAAATCTCAACTCTGTTGAAGGGAGTGTGAGTATTCTCTTTGATTTTAAGAGGCCTGGATTTTACCCTAGGCACATTTTCTCTTCTAAAAGCACAATTCACATTGAATTAATTTAATAGACAAATTATATTAAAGTGAGTTTGTTGTCAGTTTCTCTCTTTAGATATGCACCACATACTGCTGACCTGAGATGGTATCAAAGAAAGACTGACTTGAATGAAAAACTTTTGTGACTTTAAACAGTCATACATACTCATATCTTCTATTTAAACAAGTTTATAATAATCAGGAAACTGATCATTTAGATAACTTCACCGAATAATATCCTTGCACACATATATTTTATTTCAGAAATGAAATTATCCTACTCTCTATAAGAGGTTTTTAGTATACGGAATACTTAGCTACCAAGAAAGGTCCTAGAAATAGTTGAATAACTTATTTGGTCAGATCTGCCAATTATTCTCACTGAAATATTTGTGAATTCTGTATTCTGTATTCTAATTACTTTAACTGAAGAACTAAATGTGAAAATGAGGAATCTATAAATAATTTACTCATTGTATCTATCTAAAATTTGTTTGAATAAGTATTTAGCCAAGTAGCATGGAGGCATAATTTCTGCAGATTAGACCCTGGCTCAGCCAGGTGCTTAATTGTATGCCTTCGTGCAAAAATGTAAGATATGCCTACCTGCAAAAATAGGAGTATTGCTGTCAGTATCAGTTCTTGTGTCTTAAATCAAATGTATCGCCAGACTTTTACTGAATTCTGAGTTATTAAAACCCCAATGTTTAAAGTCTCTGACATGAAGAACATCCTTTTGTTTCTTTTAACTTCCCAGAGTGATCTGTGCATTCCTCTATGAGCCTCTCTTCCCCTGGTGACCTGAGATGACCTTAATTAACTATCATGCACTATGTGGAAAATATTCCCTCCAATCCACCCTCCCCCATTTCTCACTCTAAATTTATTGGCCACCCACCCCTCTTTTTTCTTTTTGTTGTTGTCCAAATTTTCCTATTTCCAGCATATGTTTTAAAATTAAAAAACTCTTATTTGGCAGACAGTGTAAACACTGTACCTCAACAGATGTTTTTAGTGTCAGTGCAAGAAGCGGCCACACGCTGATGCGGTTCTGCTTGGCACTATTTCTTGTCTGGAGAGACTGACACTACATGAATATATTCATTTTACTGCTGGGTTCTTTTTGTCATTTTTTTTCCCCTCCTTTCCCCTCTCATGACATGTGGCAAATTCGGTGTTTCTGTGACTTGTTTCCTCTTTGTGGATGACTTTGTTTTAAAAATCATCTAAGTCTTGTTTTTGAAGATGCCAACTGACCTGAATTTACCTTTGTGCACCTCTCCCTCCCCTCTAACAGTGTTACCCGGAATATGTTTTCAGGTTAACTTGCAGCCTTTACCAACTCTTCTCATGTGTCCCAAAATCACTATTTCTCTCCAAAATGTATTTCTATGCAGGCACATGTATCAAAATAGTTAGGGCCTCAGTAAGTACTATCCAAAAGTTCAACAGGCTTTTCTATTTACTCAGCTGGTCATGTTCTTGTACTAAGGAGGTTTTTTCAAGCTGTATTTGAAACAGGACAGGTTATGTAAGGGCATAATAAAAATATGGCTTTTGTGAAGGCACAGGCATGATCCAAAAGAGACTCTCTTTCTAAATCCTTTTCCTCTTCTAATCTGAACATATTTTTCTGGCTTTCTGATGACAGGTGAGGTTCTTCTGTGCAAATTGATGCCAGGTAACAGCTGAAAATGAGGACTGGAACAGTGGACATGAGAAAAAATATTTGAAGCTAAATGCTGTAAATTTAGAGTGCATGCTGACCATAAAAATCTCTGCTGGCTAAGTGCTACCAAATGGTGCCATATGAGACACCACAATATTTCCCTAAGCTTGCGAAAGGCCATAATTATGGTGCTCCAGATGATCTCATGAGGTAACTGCTTATAAAAATTGACTCTTTAAGGGCAAACTCTCTTTGTCATTTTGCTTGCCATATGTTTTCCTTTATTGCCCCTCTGCAAGAAAAGGGGACACAGTTAAGTGAACCTGGTGGTGGGAGGAAAAAGTAAAGTCAAGTGATGGGCACTTGATTTTCAAAGAATAAGCTTATCAGTCACACACACAGCATCACCATGAGGATGCTCCTGTGCCTACTGAAGAACGCTCTCTGCAGTTCAGAAAAGGGATCAGAGAAGGCTTTCCCAGATGACCGCATTAGCTAGCCACAGTGCTCTGCTGACTCCTTCACTTCCAGCCTGTTGCCTTCCCAACCAACATGTTCAGAGAAGGAACCTATTTTTTTGGGCTGCCTTTGAGGAAATGGATAACTGGACTGTAAACCACTCAAGCTGTGAAGGGAAGGGGGCTTTAACCAGTATTTTCCACTTTCTAGTCAATGTTTCTAACTGCTAAGCTACTACACAAAGTACAGATTGGTAGTACTGGGGTTTTATTTAAGGAACAAGCCCTGCTCAGCAAGGCATGGATCCTTTGAAGGTCAGCATCCAGAAAAGGATGTAGTCCATGTACTCCAGGGAGCAATGGGAGTTCACCTTCATTGCATCCCCTTTTGCGAGACATTTCCTGGAAGTGCTTATCTTCCCCACTCCTCCTCCTCCCTCCCCATTCACTGATTGAGAGCTCCCTGTTGGGTTAGGGCACCTGTTTTAGGTATGGATACTTTAATATCAAAGTCATCCCTTTGGAGCTCATTCTAGCAAACAGCAAATGATGCTGTCTTCAGGGGAAATGATGCTTCTGTTTGAAAGGAGCAGTGCAGGGAACACTGCTCATTTTGCTTTTCACTTGCTACACATTCTGGACTGGACTCCCCTGCCTTTCCTCTCTCTGTGCTTTGTGCAAGTACCTATCTCAAGACATTACTTCAAAAGATAGGGTGATGGAGCTCAGCCTGACCTTAGATAGCACTCAATGGACTACCATATCTCTAATGCAGCTGGCACAAGCAGAAGCCATTAGTGTCAAGGGTACATGTCTTCTTCTTCCGGCTGCTTTGTCGCAAAAAAATATTTATTTTGGAGAAAGCAGGGGAAATCCAATTCTCTGCTTGTGGTTTCGATTCCTTTTGTCTGCAACATGTTCTGCTAGGGAAATGATGCACAGCAGCTTCTTTTTCAAATTTGCTTCTGGCTCAGCAAGAAGGTGGGTGGCAGGGCAGTTGGAAGTCATCAAGCACAAGTAATAATGTTTAGTAACCTTTTGTATAACTCTTCCCTCCAAACATTGCAATGACTTCCTTTTTTCTGTTCTTGCAGGGGACAGATCCTGGGAGGTCCTGAGTAACTTTGAATTTAGCTGAGTAGTTCCAAGTCCTGAACTTAAACTCCTAAGGATATTATAGAAAAGCATCACAAAAACTTTCTTTTCTTATCTTTCTTATCTTATGCTGCATAAAGTGAGACAGACATACAACTGGGGTAATGTGAAGCAAGTGTTCTAAGGGCATGAGAAGGCAGAAACTGGTCAAATAACCATGAGCAGACCACGATAACCTCATCATGCTAAGAGTCAAATCTTCATTTCCTGAACACCAGTTGAGTAGATGGGATCTTTATGGGATATTTATATGCAGGACGGAGCAGGTGTCAGGCTTTTCTCACCCCAGTAGCAAGCACAGCTGCCTTATTTTGCCACCAATTAAGCAAATGCCAACATGAAAGATATGTTCAGAAAAACAATTGTCTCTAGATCCCAGTAGTTGCAACTGGTTACCTGCTAATGACAAACAATGGCAGATGTAAAAAGAAGTGGAACTTAGCATCTCTGGCTAATGCTTTCCTAAAAGCAATATGATGGCCCATTCAATGTGCTAATGCTCAGTTCTATTAGCCTTTTTCATGAGCAGATTTTGGAAACGAGGTAAATTACCAGCAGATGGAGGGGTTTTTCCATATATGTAGTGTACAAATACATTCATGCCATGGAAGGGAAATATCTGCTTCCTGACCATGTAGTTTTTCCTTGCAGTATTTTCCTTTCCATTCCTTTCTCTAGAGGGAAAAATGTCCCTGTCTTCCTTGATGTCCTCTGTGAGGAGAAAAAGTAAGAAAGAAATCTACATGCATATTTTGAAGAAACTTTCTTATTTTTAAATAAGCTGTTCTATTTTACAGCGATTGCATGCATGCACATTGATGAAACATGAGCACAGAAGAAGGATGCATATTTACCACAGAGAGGTAATGTAATGGAAGTTCATTGCACCAATAAAGATTGTAAGAGCACTGCCAAGTGCAGCACCATTCCAAGATGTTTCTGGGATGTCCCATGCTTTCATGAAATTGGAAAGAGCCCCATATGAATGTTCAGCAGACAATTGGAAAGGTGAAATTTCTGAGTATTACTGCCCACTGAGCTAAAGAACTAGTGGCATTCACTCCAACCATGGATGCAGCCTTGACTGCAGTCTCAAAACAGGCCATGACAGCCTCTTATCTACATGAATAGTCTGACACAGAGATGGCAGTATTGCCAGACCACTCAGACAGAAAGAAACATCTGGATTTTTTAATCCTGTCAGAAATCAGAAATATGAAGAGAAACAAGAAATAGTTTTACTAGCATTCAGAGTGTAGAGGAAAGACATGACAGTTAGATAAAATACAAGTTTCTGACTGAAATGGAATGCTGAACCAGAAATAAAGCTGGCATTTGAAAGAGACATCCCATGAAGAATGCATAGAGAGAAAAATACCTCTCTTACCCCCCAGAGAAAGGCAATATTCAATAATAAATATACCTCTGGCAGTGCTCCAGGTGGGGTCTCAAACTTGATTTTTGAAACAATTTGATCAACACTTTCAGAAGTTTGAGGTCCAGAATCCACAAGTCCATCTGCAAGAAACACAAGATACTGCTCATTTTGTAAGCAGTTTATTCCTTACTATAGCCCAACAGATCAAAAATAGTTATAGTAACTCAATAAATCAGACCTTAAAAGTCACACTAGTCTTTTCAGTAACATTCAGGGTTTGCCTTGCCCCTAGAGAATGGTAACAAAACGACCACAGAAGCAGAACAAGACAGCATTAATGCCTGGAAGTATGAGTATTCATCCTGAGACTCTCCACACATTTCTAGGAATAAACACTAGGCAGTTATCACCCAAAGCTGAGGACTCCTTTTCTTGTGATTTAACTCTCTGAAGTCTATCAAAAGACCCAACAGCTACCCTAAAAAGCATTGTCTCTGCCGAAGAATGAGCTTTCTCCAGCTTCCAACAGACTTTCTGCCCACCCACGGTTATTTGCATCTATTGCCTCATAAAATGCATATTTTGTTCAAAGAGAAACAAAGAAACTTCTGCTGGTACTGAAATTTTTGTTTGGATCACAGGGCTAATGAGGGAAATGTGCTCCTAACACCTCAACTTCAGACAGTTGGTGCTGTCTGGCTGAAGATAGATGCCAGAAGGGTTGAGGACACTCACAGTGTCAGTGATAAAGGGCCTGCATTGGTGTCATGTCCCAGCAATAGTGACAACCAAGAGATTCCCAGAGGAATGGTCATCAACAAGATGTTCAATAGACTGCTTCCAAACACTTGGCACTACGAATAAAGATCGTGTTACCCACAGTGTACTTGCTATTATGACAAGAGTGACACAGCTAACCTCTTCAGACCCCAGAGAACTGCTGGAATAAAACTGCAGTATATAACAAGTACCATTTTTTCTTAGAATTCTTTTCCTGGCAGATTTAATGGGCACCTGGAATCTGAGGTAAATGGCCTAAAAAAGAAGAGTGTAAGAAAGATTTTTCAGGGCATAGGAACATCTTCTAAAGCACTTGCAAATCTTGGTGCAGGAGATCTTCATAACTGTTGAAGTACGTCAACACAGTCTGAAGACCCGGGGAATTACAGACCAGTCAGTCTCACCTCTGTGCCTGGCAAAATCTTGGAGCACATTCTCCTGGATGGCATGCTAAGGCACATGAAAAACAACAAGGTGCTTAGTGACAGCCAGCATGGCTTCACTAAGGGGAAATCCTGCCTGACCAATCTGGTGGCCTTCTGTGATGGGGCTACAGAACTGATGGATAAGGGTAAAGCAGTTGATGTCATCTACCTGGACTTGTGCAAAGCGTTTGACACTGTCCCACACGACATCCTTCTCTCTAAATTGGAGAGATATCAATTTGATGGATGGACCACTCGGTGGATAAAGAACTGGCTGGATGGCCGCACACAAAGAGTTGTGGTCAATGGCTCGATGTCCGGCTGGAGACCGGTAATAACGAGTGGTGTCCCTCAGGGATCGGTGTTGGGACCGGTCTTGTTTAACATCTTCATCGCTGACATGGACAGTGAGATTGAGTGCGCCCTCAGCAAGTTTGCCGATGACACCAAGCTGTGTGGTCTGGTTGATATGCTGGAGGGAAGGGATGCCATCCAGAGGGACCTTGACACGCTTGTGAGGTGGGCTGATGCCAACCTTATGAAGTTCAACCACGACAAGTGCAAGGTCCTACACCTGGGTCGGAGCAATCCCAGGCATAGCTACAGATTGGGCAGAGAACAGATTCAGAGCAGCCCTGCAGAGAAGGACTTGGGGGTGTTGGTCGATGAGAAAATGAACATGAGCCAGCAGTGTGCACTCGCAGCCCAGAAAGCCAACCGTATCCTGGGCTGCATCAAAAGAAGCGTGACCAACAGGTCGAAGGAGGTGATCCTGCCCCTCTACTCTGCTCTTGTGAGACCTCACCTGGAGTATTGTGTGCAGTTCTGGTGTCCTCAACATAAAAAGGACATGGAACTGCTGGAACAAGTCCAGAGGAGGGCCACGAGGATGATCAGGGGACTGGAGCACCTCCCGTATGAGGACAGGCTGAGGAAGTTGGGGCTGTTCAGCCTGGAGAAGAGAAGGCTGCGTGGAGACCTCATAGCAGCCTTCCAGTACCTGAAGGGGGCCTATAGGGATGCTGGGGAGGGACTCTTCGTCAGGGACTGTAGTGACAGGACAAGGGGTAACGGGTTAAAACTTAAACAGGGGAATTTAGATTGGATATAAGGAGGAAATTCTTTCCTGTTAGGGTGGTGAGGCACTGGAATGGGTTGCCCAGGGAGGTTGTGACTGCTCCATCCCTGGCGGTGTTCAAGGCCAGGTTGGATGAAGCCTTGTGTGGGATGGTTTAGTGTGAGGTGTCCCTGTCCATGGCAGGGGGGTTGGAACTAGATGATCTTGAGGTCCTTCCCAACCCTAACTATTCTATGATTCTATGATTCTATGTTGTTTCTGAAGACCCAAACAAGGTCAAAGCAGGACCACTGGCAGTGATAGTGCTGAAGGTTAGGTTCTCCCTTCCTATGTGCTTGAGACTTTAGAAGTCTGGAATATGCCTTTCTCCTAAATAATAAAGGCATGTTGCCCACCAGTAAGTGGAAGCCAGAAAGAAATCAGTAACCTTATTGTTAAGATTCAAACAAAAAATGGAGAACTGAGATAAACATGAAAAAGCTATTCCTGGTTCCCCAAAGGCAATGAAGGAAAGGACTATTCAGGGTTTACCAAAGAAAGTCTAATCCAACTTAACACACTGTTGAGAGATGTCAAAAAGCAATGAACTCCAGCACAATTGTGTCATTGAGAAGGGAAACAATATGCGGCATTGTACATACCCGTGTAAATCACAGCTCACAGACTAAAGGTGCTGAAGGAACAAAATATTTGGTCTCATGTGACAAGGTTTATATATGCCCCCTCTGTGAACGTATAGGTTCATCATCACTGAAAGCCAGGAGATAACCTTATTCATCTATTCTTCTATAGACCATACTTTCTGAACATCTTTCAAAATAAAAATCTTCACTAGTGGAACTTGCAATTCTTCTTTACAATGGTGCAACAAAAATCAGATCTGGCCTTATTCCTTAAACTGACAAATTTTAATATTCACCCTATGAAAGAGCAAACACTGGCTTTGTCAACTCTAAGAGTCTTAGTTTATATTACTGCAACTTGGAAACTTATTTTTTTTAAATGGTGTTATTATGTTGGAGGTCATGATCTTCCAAATACTGAAGCACTTGTTTATAGTTTGGTGTGTAACAACCAAATGCATTAAACACTTTCTGCTCTAAATTTACCAGTTCTTGGATCTTCACCAATCTCTCTCCAGAGTGCTGCTCCAGGAAAATACTATCCCAGCTCCGATGACAGCTTAAATTGCTTTATATTTTTAAAGCATTAATAATTTGCAATATTAGAAATACTCTGAAAAGAGATGATTAATTATTATTGTGAAGCAAAGCCTCAGACAGGCATTAATTACTGTTGTCAAGCTAATCCCAGATTTGTGTTTCATATTTACTTCTCTCCTTTATTATCTGCTTTCATTTAAGATTTATGGGATATACCAAGAGAAGTGTTTTTGATGCACACATTGTCAAGCTGATCCCAGAGTGACTGGCAAGTGCCAACCCATACATATGTAGTTATATACTGGACTGTGGTTACCGTATTCAACTGTGAGTGTACTAAAATTAGGCACATGTACTCCCATTTAGCCACTTGAGTCATTCACATCACTGAAAAAAAGGCCACTTGTTTAGGTGCCTTTAGTTAAACGACTAAATTGAGACCCCATGTGGCATGCATATTACAAAATAACAAGAGCTCGCTCCTTAATAGACTCCCATGAAAGCCAACGGGAGTTTAGCCATGGAATTCAAAGGACAGACTGCACCCAGCTAGTGGATTGTGTAATAGCTTTTATTTTGATGTTAAGTTTTTTGTACTTTTTCTCAGTAAAAAGACAGAAAACACAAGTTAATAAATCTTCTAATTAAACCACTTAGCAATATTACAACATTAGCGTTGGGATAAAAACAAGCAAAAAGAGGCAATTATAAAAGCGGAAAAGAAACAAAGACAAAGGAAGAAAAAGGGACAAGTAGGTGGACCCTGTCTTTGGCTGTCAGTTTAGCTCCTTCACTCTCTCCAAGGAGTACTTTGGGGAACCAGGCTAGGCAGCAGATTTCAAAGGTGTTGACAAGCCTGGCAGACCAGTGATTTCAATTCATCCTTCAGCAATGATGCCAGGCAGCTGTAAATGACTCTAACGTTCTCTGCTTCATGATGGTCCCAGGATAAGGGATAGGTTTTTGCTTTAAGTCCAGTATGGACTCCCTGCTAAGAGGCTCAAGCTTGCTTAGACAGTGAATGCTTTCAGTCTACAAGTCACAAGCCTAGTTTCTTTTGCCAAGATAAAAGGGGCAAGGACCTTTTAAAAGATGGAAAAGCACTTCAGGAAGTAAGTAAGAGAAGTGTGAAAGGGACCCCACTCAACCATATTTCTTTCAAGGGGATGCATGCTCTGAAATTCTTTCAATAGTTTGGAAGTCTTCCATCATTAATTTGGAGACATGTTACAAATTTTGTTCTGGTGCAGAGGATAGACAGCACCATTCAGTGTTGGTCAAAAATCATAATAAATTACTTAGATTTTTAACAAAGGGTGGACACATTTCCTGAAATGTCTCCTTTGGAGCTTGAACAGGCCTCTTCCAATAAAGTCAAACAGGTCTATCCTTTTGCTACGAGCTCAGCATCAGGCTCTTAACAGAAACAGCAGTAGGACAGTAGATGTGGCAACATCAGCAGTAGCAATGGACAAGGCCTGTCCCTCCCAACCAGTAAGAGGTTATAAGGCATTCAGATAGCCATGCTGCTCTCTAGATCACTTGTCCAGAAAAACTGGGCACTCCAGCTTCCTTTTCCTTTATGAAGTGACTGGGTTGCTAATCTTTGGTCTGCAGTTTGAGGAAACAGAATGGACAAGAATAACTTAAAAACAGACTACATGATTTTTGTATATCTTCATACATTAAAAAAATTGACAGGGGGTCGGGGCTCTCCTGCATTTTCAGCATTGCAAACCTCCAGAAAGAAGGATCAGGTTGTGGCTCAAAACCAAAAACTTCTTTTATAATTGTGATTATTACACACTTCACACTGAACCACTGAAATAAATGGAGTTTTTCATTGGCTTCCGGGAAACTGGCACCAAGCCTTCATCTGGTAATTTCAAGTCTGTTTTACAGCTGTAAGTTAATGCATGAAGCATATGGTTTCTGATGCATTACAAGTTAGAACTGCCTAATGAACATCATCTTAGAAGTTCACTTTCATTTATGTATAATTTATTACATCTTCATCAGTGAAACTAACTCAAAGCACAAATGCAACGCAAATATATTGGGGTTGAAGTCAGGGCTACAACAGAATACACAATGGTAAATGTGCAAACCATTTTATCTTTCTTCAGTAGTACAAATGGAAGCCTTCAAAAATTTGAAGAGTCAACAATAAACAAATGGTGCCTTTTTTCAGCAGACTTTGCAAAGTTAGGGTAGCTAGGAAAATAAGCTAGTTTCAACTCATTTGTTGTTTAAAAAAAATAAATAAACAAAACCAACACATCAGCATCTTCTCTTCCAGGCTTGACCTTGAGTAAAATCAAAATGGATGCTTATGTCAGTAACTCAGGGTAAAAAAAAAAAAAAAAAGAAATTGCCACTCTGGAAAACACCAGAAGAATTAAAATTTTTATAATACTCTTTTTTACTGACCCTTTCCTGTCTTCCTAGCAAGTGCCAATAAGAAAAACAACATCCAACGATTCTAAAACACAATGTGTTCTGAAACACATGTGGCTGACTGACAAGAGATCCTTTTTTTATCTTATTCTTTCTTTCATGGCCTAAAAAATTAACTTGCAGTGGGCCACATATAACTCATGTTAGAGCATAAAATTATCTCTGGATATAGCATTTCCAAACTGTTGCCAAACCAGTCCTGTAAATTTGTTTCTAATCTCTGTTTAATCTGAGTAGAGATAAAAGGAAACAGAGGGTTTTCTGGATACATACAAATATGGGGGGGGGAGGGGAAGAGAATTACATTAATGAAGCATTTCTCAGCCTTCCTAGTTATGCTTCTTGTGCTTGTCTAAGAAGCCTCTTGCCTGCCTTAACGTTCATTAATATGGGAAATACTGAGATCATTGGCTCCACCACCTCCATTGTAGAAACCAGACTACTACTATCCATCACTTGTTCTGGCATAAGCCCAGGTTCATTCTCTTCCTCTTCAGCCTTCTTCAACTTAAACCTCATTAAAGCCCCACAAAATTACCTATGGAAACACTTTAAGAAAAAGTCATATCAAGGACAGTCTCTAATGCTGCCACTTCATGGACAGAGCCATGGCAGGAGAGCACAGAACCTCATAGAGGCTCTGTCTGGGTGTGGGGATGTTCCCACATGGAACATGTTATAAAATTGGAGAATAAGGCCAAGCAATTTGTTAATCCTTCACATGATCATATACTTTGCCTATGTTGTGCAGCAACATACCTTTCAGTTGGGACTGGTTATGTTATGCTGAAGTTCATCTTATGTAATGCTGATCAGTTAGACCACAGATGCTGAATTAAGCAGGCCTTCAGGAGTTGGCCTTCTTGCCCCTGAGTGGCTACAGAACCAAGAGCAAACTATACCAGGAGTAAAATAAATAAAGAACTGAAGAACAGCAGTTCAAATAGGCCTCTATATGGGCTCTTTATCCCAAACGTCTCTTGTTTCTCTTTGCCATCTGAGCAGATTTTTGATTACTGCACCCTGTGTCCAAGGTTTCTTACAGTTCTGCCAAAACCAAGAGCTGGGGCATGTTTATTCCTGAGGGCAGATCCAAGACAGGGGGTAAGTTCAGCCAGCTAGCAGGTGCTAGCATCTAAGACAGTGAAAAAGAACATGGGGAGGGTTCATAAATCCCTTTGCTGTAGAAACAGGAATGGATTTGCCATTAATTGTTCCTACAGACATGCAGACTTGGAGTGGGAGGGAGATTGATGGGAGGAATGCACAGGTGGGTAAGGATTTGAATGTAGACAGAAATGGGGAACTTAAATAGAGGAGTATCCAGGACACTGGAGGAGAAGGAAGCTTCAAGACAGAAGCTGAGAACTCTGGGGTAGCTTGGCAAGGAAAGAATGTTAGTAGTACTGGAGTTAGATAGATCAGGGGTGGGAAGACCTTGGTACAATTTGGTCAGGGAAGATGGCATTGCTGGCTGCCTGATACCTGGTGGGATATGGGTTTGGGGGTTTGAGTATTTGGGGACGATTTAGGAAGCACAGGATCCTTGTGCCATATCCCAGTTTAGCAGTAAGGATGTGACCATACAGTGAGGCTTTTACCACAGTAAGACACTGTCACCCCCTCTGATACCCAGTATTGCCCTCCTTCCTTTCCACCCCAACAAGGAGGTCTGCGAGAACATTTTCTGGAGGACCTTTTTTCACTGCTGGAAATATAACAGTTCTAAATCACAGCTCTAAGCAGAGTTTAAAACATCCAGAAACATGGAAAACCACTGAGTAATTCCACAGAGTCGAACTGTGTTTGAGGAGGAATAGGAACCAGTAAAACTAAAATGGTCAGCATTGCAGCCATCCTCTTTCTTTCATGGTGGAGCTGAAGCATCTAATTTTCCTGATACTGAGTACAGCACAGTGTAACAGAAAAATTGAAGACCTGCAAAAGCATGAAAAAATGCTTCTATATACCTTTTAACAGCAAGAATTGAAAGGAAAGTGCAGTGAGAGAAGAGTTTGAGGGAAGTCTCAGGAATTACAGTTGTTAAATTTCCAATGCAAGACAAGACCATATGTGGGATAAAAATTTCAGAATAACATTACTGGGAGACTTACAATTTATCCTTGATAAGTGTTAAACCAAGTTGCTCCCAGGGGGAAGATCTGCTCTTCAGGCTCTGGGGAGAACTTAGAGCAGCCTTCCAATACCAAAGTGGGGACTACAAGAAAGGTGGAGAAGGACTTTTTACAAGGGCATGTAGTGACAGGACAAGGGGTAATGGCTTTAAACTGAAAGAGGGTAGATTTAGATTAGATATTATGAAGAAATTCTTTACTGTGAGGATGGTGAGACACTGGATCAAGCTGTGGATGTGCCTTCCTTGGAAGTATTCAAGGCCAGGTTGGGCAGGGCTTTGAGCAATCTGGTCTAGTGGAAGGTGTCCCTTCCTGTAGCAGTGCGGTTGCTTGAATAGATGATCTTTAAGGTCCCTTACAGCCAAAACTATTCTATGACTCTATGATCATTCTATGATTCTATGAAGGAAGTGGACAGCTTCTCTGGAGGTGGAAGGGCATGTATGACACATTTGTGAGCCAGTATCTGCAGCCTGAGGGAATGTGATCACCTCAGGAGGAACTGAGCAGTTGCTTAGCCTGGAAGGACAAAAGCATGCGAGGCTGCTCAGTCTGTGGTGGAAAGGTACAGGAGCATAGCTTTCTGTGTGGGACAGGACAGGTGTGTTGCGCTAATGTGCAGGAGTTTGGGGACACATCTGTTTGGTTTGCACCAAATTTTAGTTTGGTTTCTGTAGGTGAACCATCCGACTTTCATATTAGGTCTGGGCAACCACAGCAACCTTTGAGCCCTGGCTGCTAAACATGACAGTCAGTGCCTGGTGCCATCCAAAAAAATAATGGTGATGCTTGCTATCAGCTTCATATTCTGCCAACATCATGGACACTGGTGTCATTTGAGCATGTTGGGTGGTGGGAACTCAGTGGAACTTTGGGAACTTAGAGATGTTTGAATTCAGAAAGTAGTCTGTTTCTCTTCTGCTTGTTCTCTTTGTTTTCAGCTAGATAAAGATCTGTCTAGACAGAGAGAAGTTATATTCATAAATTCTTTATTATTATTACTATAACTAACAAAACATCCTAAGGGCTTTAAAAATAGGCCAGTTTTTACTAGTGGAAGGAAATTTCATGTCCAAGATCTGGCTGAGCATGGGAAGCCAGTAACTGTCCTCCCACTCTTCTTTCAATGTCTCCTAAGAAAGCTCTTTAGTTTGTGTTCTGCCCCTGTACCATTAGGTGCAGAAAGTACTAACTGCTTCCTCTTACAGCAGCTGGGCTTTTTTGTCAGTGTTCATTTTCAGGACAACTCTGCACTGCTTATGTTGGTTTGCTTCGGCTGAAAAAGAAAAACATTGTCAGATTCCAGAAATAAATTAACTTTGGTGAGGGGTATTGGAAGAGCTACACAGGAATTAGTATTTTATCAGATGGAGCTAGCAAATCAGCACTTATGTAGCCTGCTTTTAGGAGCTTGTAAAAGATGCTCAGCTTACACTCAGATGGCCTGGTCATAAGTTTACATAAAGTTTAAATTTTGGCAGTGACAGATTAGCTGTTGTACATTCCCTCAAAATGTCCTAGTATTCAGGTTGAACACCTGATTTTTGAGAAAAAATGTATCACTTTTATCATAATAAATGATAAAATCATTTATTATGATAAAAGCATAAATACCAAAAACCAATAAATTTTCCTTTCTAGTTGTACAAACCACTTTTAATCCAAAATAATTTATAATTAAAGAGGACAGGAGAAAAACAGAAAGCAACCTGAAGCAAAGTAATTTATGCTCTAATGCAACTGCAAAATCTGCATTTCCCTTTATTTTTCACTCTTTCCCTACTTCAGCCCCCTGAAGTTTATCTTGCAATGTAGAAAACCAATATGCATCAACCTCTAAGAAGCTGCAGGTGACAGAAAGGGCAGCCATACAAACAACTCATGCTGTATGGACTGGAATTTTCAGACAACTTCTATTAGCCTTTTTTTTCTTCTAATGAAAATGTAGCATTTACTAATTGATACCAGCTAGAAACTGCAATAACTTTTCATAGAACTGAAGAAGATCTGTCCAAAGAAACTCTGAAAGTGATACTGTTTGATCCAAGTGTACTACATAGGTTTGTAGAAATCTCTTGTGTAAAGAGGGCATTGTGCAATCACCACTAGAAGTGTTATGCGTTCAAGCATTAAGTCAAAGTCAGAGCTTTCAAAATGAGCTTGGTATAGGTACTTCTGATATTATGTTCTGTGAAATGGAAAAAAAAAAAAAACAAACCACTGTTCCGAATATCTTTAACCCACTAGCCCAGATATTTTATAAATACTGCCAACCCAAGTATCTGAGTTAGCTCCCTGTGATGCCTTCCGTAACTGGTTGAGACAGGCTCTTTTAGTAGGAGACTCAAATTATCTGTTAGATTTTTGGACTGAATTCCTCCAGGAGGAACCTCTCACCTTCCACTGTTCAGTGAGACTTTGGTACATACTCCCAGGACTTTAGAAGCAAATGAAGTCCTTAAGAGGTTTTGAGATGAAAAAAGTGATGCAGCTCATCCAACACACTGACATTCCAAGGAAGTTGAGGTTTTTTGCCTAATGCTGCCACAGTTTCTTTCAGCCAACTCTGCAGAGGCATGTCTCTAACCATACCAAGTCTGGAGCAAGTGTTGAAACACTTAGCACAAGCAGAGGGTAGTCATCCAAACAATGACTGTAGAGCTACAGAGGACACTGACCACAAAAGCAAACTACCCTGTCATGGAATCTTCAGCAATTCACATTTTTAGATCAAGACTGGATTTATTAAAAATATATCTGAATTTCAGCTTATGTTCAGTGGTTTACTATGGAGGTCAACAGAAATTTGTGATGTCTATATGATCAATTAGTTAAATCATGAGCATGAAAGAGAGACAAAGTTAGCAGATATGGTATAAATTTAGAATCACAGACGGTTATCAAAAATCATGCTCAGCAACAAAAAAACTACTTCAAGACTACTACAACAAAAATCTATGCTTTTGCAATTGTCCTGGATTCTTGCACCACGTTTATTTTTTTTTCTTCAAAGCTGTATCATTACATAAAGTGCTACTGAGCTGAGAAGAATCAAAATTAGGATCTGTTGAATTCTGAGCTACTGATGACACGTTGATTGATTGATGGCTTGGCTTCATGAACGAAGATTTGCGAAGGGCTTTACCCATGCTTACTACAAGGCACGATGACCAAGGGCATGTGGGATATGCAAAACTGGTTGGAAAAGAGGCAGCTTATGCAATCAGGATGTGTCTGATCAGGACTGACATCTCCTGGGCAATCACGAGCGACCCATGCCCTGGTCCGTCCACATGCAAGGCTGGATCTGCAGCTTCCCATGCACTTTGTCACCTGCTGTTTCGACCTTCACCTGTCCATACAGACAAGTGAGAGTAAGCCCTTCCAGCCTGCGCAGTGGGTTTTTTAGGTGAGGGCAGCGTGCGCAGAACTGGCCCCACCCTTTACACCTGAGGTTTAATTGCCACAGCCTAGCTAGCTAGGACGGTGACAGCGAAGTCCTCAGCTCATAGGTTGTATAAGAGTGTCCTTCTCTTAGATGGAATACCTTACAAGGCTAGACGAGCTCCATCTGCCTGGGTTTGAAAATAGGAGTTTTCCTTCTCCTGTGAGGAAGGCTTGTCTTTGCTAACGAAGATTCAAGAAGGGCTTTACCCATGTACTCTGAACAAAACTGTCATCTCCTGCGTCAATCTCGAGTGACCAATGATGCAACAGCACAACATCAGCCAAATACACTTGTGCAGTTAGAAATGTAATTTGTAAAGACCAAACTTTAAGATGGTATTGCTTTGACAATTTTGTTATACTTTTCTTGTCTACTTTCTTAAAACTCCCATGGCATTGAAGAATTGATACTTTGATGGAAATAAGGCTCAGATCATCTATTTGGGTGATTCTAATAACAACATTCTCTACCCTAAGTAAAAGTCAATCAGATATTTAATGTGCAATTAAGGGAATCAGCATATTTGCAATAGCACATCTTATTTCAAAATTAAAGATGAGCATATTTTCCAAATTCAAATTCAAAAGAAAGTACTATTTATCAAGAATAGTCTTCATGAATGTCTCAGCTAGTTCAATAATTTTATGCCTGCTCTTTTCAACAACAGGAAGCTCCTTACTGATCTCTAAATCATCACAAATTATAACACAAACTAGAGCCTTCCCAAGAAAAGCACTGTCCAGATGCATTTTTATTAGGCATGGGGTGTAGAAATCAATTGGAGGAACAATATTATGTTGTCTTTTTCACTATATAGAAGTAAATTACAAATGAGCAGCTTGGTTTTCAAAATTACAGGTAAAAACACAGGAAAGCTACTCTAAGGGACACCTGTCACTTTAGAAAACCTGTAAAAAAATGGAATATTTTTGTACCATAGCAACATGCAAGAAAACTACCAGGAGAGTGTTTTTAATCAAGGCATTCATTTCTATCCGCAGCTGTTCTGCATTTATATTTTAGTTCACATTACTCCTATCTGTTTGTCCAGGGCTAATTCAGACTGAGGAAAAGCTATATGTCACTCACTGAACAACAGTATAATTAAAAGTCCTACTGCTACAGCTGGTTTGAAACACTTGGGAGCTTGGGAATTGCAAGGAGCTCATATTGAAAATAAAAAGGATCTAATCACAGCCTCCTGTACAGTTTAACAGGCAAGAGTAATTTCATGATTGCAGTTGGTTTGAATGAAACACATTGCTCTAATTATGTATATCATGCGTATACACGCAAAGGCTAGAATATATCTATCTAATCAGAGTGATTTAAAATATTCCTGACTTTCAAGATTATAATTAATCTGGGCAAACTAATTACAAATCATGAGATCATTTCATACCATGGCATAAGAACTATCTTAAAGATGGACCCCAGCCACACATTTAAATGACCCATTTTAGTGTACTGCCCAGCCTCCTGGACAGATGTAGGGAAGTACACTCATGTCTGTATCAGTTTCTTTTTTAAACATTGAACAACTAAACCATGTTTCATTGTTCATCATGCCACTGCTGAGCATGCCTACATATTAGTCTTTTCTGCACCATACTATACTTTCTGGAAAAGCCATTCCAGACTGATGTCAGCTTGGGTATATGAAGGCTGCAGACTTACTCTAATTGCAGCACTAAAACAAACTGTGCTTTTGCTAATACTTTCCATACTGCATTTCAGTCCACAGTAATTTTTGCTTACTTTCGAGCAAAATCAGTTCTGTCAGGTTTTGTGTTATTAGAAGAACTGTAATTTTCCCACATAATTCTCATACAGAAATGTTTCAGATAAAGCTGAAACTAGAAACATTAAATGCTAGCTATTTTGCAGATTACAGCAATGATTCAGGAAACAATACAAGGCCAAACCTCATTAGCTCCCTCTCTATAAATTGGAACTATTTTATCTTAGCATGTGTAGGGAGTGATGCCTTTTATAGAAGGCCTTTTGCAGACTAGGACAAGCTTGAGTTGGGTTTTGGAGGGAGATAGTTTGTTTCTGGTTTTTTTGGTTAGTTTGGCTTGTTTTGGTTTTTTTGGTTTTGTTTTTGCTCGGGGGTTGTTTGCATCTTTTTAATGCCTCAGCTAAGAATGTTACCATTATGCAAATACACTTTTAAAATGTCTTTCTTAAGAAAACTTCAAGTTTTTTGTCTCTCTTAATCTCTCTTTTAATTAAAAGAACTCTGGGAACTGAAAAAAAAAAAACCCTAGTTCTACAAGTTCTGATTGCCTCCTGCAAAAGAAAAACCAATGGAAGGTAATCATGTTCAGGGCCTGTATAAACAGACTGACCTGCCAAATCAAGAGAAATACTAAGAAATATTGAGAAATCAAAAACATAAAAGAGTTAGTGGAAAACCTGGTTTATATTTAGTGGAAACAAGGTTTTTTTAGCACTTTGAGTTAAACTTTGGAACTGAGAGAGTAAATGAAAGTATCTCTTTTATGCCAGTATACAGGGTACACAGTTGAAATTGTTTCTGCTGCGCAGACAAGGGGACATAGAGTTCCTAATAGTAGTAGCAATTATGCAGTATTCATTATGCAGCAATGTGAATCATGGAAGTTATCTGAAAGACACACTAACAACATGAATGGTACGTGCTGCAGAATTTTGGGGTGGTTTGGGTGAGAGTACAAACTGCATTGATTCAGGCCTGCCTTTACGATATAATTGATCCTAACTTCGGAACATTTCTCTGATCACAAGGTTTCCAGTCCAATTCCTTATTCAGTGTTGCTTCAAATTGTGCAACTTCATTTTCATCAGTGGGGAACTGCTTCATGCGGCCTCTAGTTATACAATTGAAATTTTTGTTTCATTTCGTATTGGCATTATATGACTGATTCACAGAGTATGATTTGTACTCATTGTGATTTCTGTAACTTTGGAAATTAAGCCCTAGATGTTGCCCTATGCTTAAGATTTTATTTCAGTTCACACTAACATTTCATATTTCAGTGAAGAAAATATTTTGTAGCACAACTGGAAACACATGATATGAATTTTGAGTATTTATCATCTGCTTTGTCTACATGAGTTCAGCTAGCTGCTTAGCCAAATGCTTTATAAAAGTGCTTAATTTACAAATAACTCTACTCAATGAAACAGCAGAATACCTTTTGGGCTTGCCCAATTGGATACATAACAGAGACATCTGGAAAAATGGTCTAATTTCAAATTGTAAAATAATGCAGAAAAGTAAGATCTTCCCATTTTCCTTTACTGGCTGAGAATTATATCATGTAGGCAACTATAAGCCAAAAGAACACCATTCCACACAATGCTGATGTTATTTTAATTATTTTTCTGATTACTATTTAAGAACTCAGTTCTTTTTTTCACTTACACTTGACGTATCCCCATTGTTATGCTGACATTTCTAGTGAATTCTCTCCTCTAAAACCAAGGAGAGCCTTTCAGGTCAGTTTTCAATTGTTCATTTTGTATTTATTTACAGATATAGAAAATATA
The DNA here is from genome assembly GCF_037157495.1 of Lathamus discolor. Lineage (NCBI taxonomy): Eukaryota > Metazoa > Chordata > Aves > Psittaciformes > Psittacidae > Lathamus > Lathamus discolor. The sequence continues at coordinate 25,581,433 of NC_088889.1, read as the reverse complement.
TCTGCCACAGGTTCGCTTGCTCTCAAGCTATCTTAGGCTAATTCTTTTCCTATCATGGGGCCAACCTGTCTTTATTTAACTTGGTTATATTTAAATTTTGTCCTGTAACCATTGTCATTATATTTTCCTTAACAGAAAAAAGATGATGCACTATTAATGTGGCTAAATTTTCCATTTAAACAATTCTAACTTGGTGTGCTTCAATACTTAATATATTTGAGATTTCCTAAGTTTTTCCTCCCATCAAGACCAAAGAGAAACATATCGGTAAAACGAGCAACTTAAGGATGACAAGCTTACTGTCAGTATTCTGTTCAGCATGTAAAGTTGGCAGCTACATAACACTTATTCCACTTTCATAATCATGGACACTGGAAAATGCAGTATTTTTCTCTCTCAGGCTTTCCTAATTCACTCCATATGCAAGCAGAACTTACTTCATGTACCCAGATTTCTAGCACCCCCTCCCCATGTAGGGTCAGGGTCTCAAAAGCAAATAAATAAATAAGTATTGCCTTCGTGGTTTGTGGGTTTTATACACACTCTCAGTCACACATATTCAGAACCACTAAAAATCACTAACTCCCCAGAGAGCCAAGATTTAATCTGGATCACATGTTACTGGCCAGACTAGAGAGTATCTTTACAATAACAATATTTGCTTATATTCATCAACAGATAGTAAAACGACACAGGGAGAAATTATTGAAGGAAAGCAAGCAGTTTTTCACAGAAATAATGGCCACACCAGATATAAAGTGTCCATAAAAAGCAAATCAGATATGTATAGAATATTTAATTCTTGCATAAGTATAGCTTGGGTTTTCAAACTCCATTATAGGTCAGAATTTTTTTCCCTATGTGTCTAACTGAAAATTGAGATTTTACACTATTTATAAAAAATATTTATAAAATTTAATTTTATTTTATTTATAAAATTACCCTATTCCCCTCAGTTTCTTTGGTCAATGCCTATTTACTACGCAAGACAGAAATCAGAAACACAGGACTAGTGTGATTTGATACATGAAGCTGGAACCAGAATGTTTTCTTTCTAGAGATGTTTTCAAAAAGCTGACTTCACTGGCGACTTCACTGGCCATAGTGACATTAGGCCATGTATAGAAATAACAGAGAGGGACACAAATACCAAAGCAGAACACAACTCTCCTAATTATTTTGCCTTTTTTTTTTTTTTTATAACCATCACTACTCTTTGGAATAGTTGTAAGAAAAAAAAAAAAAAAGTATTATCCCAGATTATTATGGTTTTTTTTCTGCTTTTTAGGGTGGCTGGTTCATACTGGATTATCCTCCTCAATTATATACTGTAGTTCCTTCAGATCTTAGTGTATAATCTTACTGTTCAAACTGGACATTCATTTTATGCACAATCATCTGCTTTGAGGTAAAGAAACAAAATTTACTCTTCTGCCACCCATACATAGTTTGCAAGACAGTTCCATGAAAAAAAAGAATTCTTTTGTAATGTAGATTTTCTTCATTACCATCAACGTAACAGAGCTCTCCCCCACTACCAGGAAGATTGCTGTAGCTTCCACTACTCCCCCCAAAAGGTAAAGGCATAATTGAGAAAGAACACTTTTTTATGCAGCTTGGAGAGAGAAATCTGCAAGAACTAGTGCTACATAGCCCATCATTCAGATAAGGGGCAATTTGCTCACTAAATTACATCAGATTTAACTTGAAAGTTAAATCCAGGCTGAAAAAGTCACCTAGGGTTAATATGTATAATGCAGAAACCTTAACCATCAATCGCTTCCTGGGGAATTGTCTGAGTGACACTCTCTGGCACATATATTTCTACCATTTTCCTATTTCATAGGGTCCCTTCAAACACAGAAGATAGCCTGCCAAAATGGTGGCAGAAGAGTTATTAAAACCAGAAAATCTTGCTTAAGAAATTCATTTTAATGCATTTTATATGCTGAAATATACTACATAAAACCATTTTTTCCTGTGATCATCTGCAACAGTCATCTTTTTCATGATTCATCAGCTGACCCTAATCATGCTACTAAAAACCAATACAGTTCTTTTGAGTCAATGTTCCTTAGGACAATTTACTACAGATGTGTAAGGAAACCTCAGCCCAGCATGAAAACAAAGACTTGTTTAATAATTATTTTAAGCATTCGTGTGAAACTATAGAGCACATTTCTGTTTGTAAACCATGCAAAACTTTATTTGCAAGACACCTGAATGTTTATGTACACAGCTCTGATTGATTGCTCATTCAAATTGTCAAGTCGTCAAAAATAATCCAAAACCCAAGGTAGTAAATTAAGACTACTGTGGTCATTTTTGCAAGTTAATGTGTGTGTTCACTTGGCAGACCCCAGCGGAGAGAAAAGACTGCTGCTTGCTATAAATTAAAAGTGCAGTTGCATGGTTTAACTACATGGAGTTCTGGGTAGGTTAACTAAAATTATTTTTGTAACCATGTTATAGACATACTCTATCTAAAAGTACAAGTGAATTGTGTGGAAAAAAAAAAAAAAAAAGAAGATGCAGAGCAAAAATCTGGTCTGATGTAATTCCTGACCCTTAGAAAAAGATGTTGGCATCTACTTATCCTAACATTCAACACCTACTTTATCTGGGGCCATCCCAAGAAACTACAACTTGTTCTAACAAATGGAGTTACCCTTGAAACTAGCAGGTGCTAGCCTGAAAACAAACAAAATGAGGCAGGTTCACCATAATGTTCAATTATTCAGTGGAACACTTTGCCCCAGGTACAGTCATAGAATTATAGGATAGTTAGGGTTGGAAAGGACCTTAAGATCATCTACTTCCAATCCCCCTACTAAGGTTCTGTCCAACCTGACCTTGAACACTGCCAGGGATGGAGCATTTACCACTTGTTTGGGCAACCTGTGCCAGTGCCTCACTTAGCTCACGCTTCTTCCTTATATCCAACCTGTACTTCCCCTGTTTAAGTTTAAACCCATTACCCTTTGTTCTATCACTACAGTCCCTCATGGAGAGTCCCTCTCCAGCATCCTTGTAGGCCCTCTTCAGGTACTGGATGGCTGCTATGAGGTCACCACGTAGCCTTCTCCAGGCTGAACAGCCCCAACTTTCTTATGTAAGTCAAATGGGTTCAATAGAAAACTAGACAAGTTTTTTGAAAAGGAATCCACTGAGGTAAAGACAACTCAATACCACATCATTGTCTGGTTCAGAAGTCCCCAGCCTGCACATCGTTGACTGGAAGAATAGTCTCAGGAAGTATCATTACTTGCTTCCCTGCCCTCATATGCCACAGGTGGACACAGGCTTTTATGGCACTGTCAGAGTCAGGATGTAGTGCTAGCAGCACAGCCACTCCTACCATAAATATTCAAGAGTACATGTAGGTAAGTGCTGCTGGAGTTCAACATTTGCTTCATTGAAAGCTCTAATGGATTGCCAACAGAAAGCAACTTCTTGAGATTTACTGTGGACAGTTGCTGCTAAAATAAGCTTTCCAGGACAGGAGACAGCTTTTTGTTCTATGTTTGTATGATGCCCACAAAGATTTCCTATGATGAGGACAACAGGTTTACTGGAACAGTAAGTCCCAAACATTTCCAGTCACAGCCTCACTTAAAAGGGCATCATGACCTATCTAACATTTCTGGCATTGTGCAAAATTCCTAGTTCCTTTGCCTTTTATATTTTTGTGATTATAACCCCAAACAGGAATTACAATCCCATGTTTGGGACTTAGTGTCCATGACTGCTACCATAATACAACAAATAAAATTAAATAAAAAAAAAAAAATAGTAGTTAGAAACAGAAATAAACTTCATAGAGACTGAACCATAGCTCTCTCCAGCAAAATGTCCTCAATTGTCATTGCAAAGAAACTGAAACAATAGAATAAACAAAGAGAAGAGTTAACTGGAGTTTTTTTCTTTCTTTAAAAGAGCAAGCATTGTAGCCACAGATTCATGCCAGCTTTTGTTGCCATTTAAATAGTAGCAAAGACAAAAGTGTTTGGAAGAGGGAAGTTGAATGTGAACTACCCAAGCTGCAATAACAGCACTCTTATCTGTGGTGCAATAATACGAACAAATGGGTATGATAAAATTAATGTATAAGGGTAAAAATAACAATTTGCCATAATACCTAAGATTTTTCTCCCTTTTAAAATTTCTAGTAAACAAAATATAAAGATGTTAAAAGCTATCCTTTCCCTATTTTCTTTTGTACATCTGTTATCTTCCTGTAGCCAATTTTTTCTGAAAAGTTGATGTTTTGTTGAAGCAAATCCAGTAGCTGTACAGCTGTGCAGAACAGCAACCCATTCTTGAGAACTATACAAAACTTAGGAAGAATAAGTGTCTCTGAATTTCAAGGCTCTCCATACTTTCTTCCCTCTTACAGTATTCCAGGGAGTGAGGGGTAAAATACAGCAGTGATTTCATAGTACATCAGCTACTCCTGCTGTGACTGCAAGGTAGCTTCTTCTCCTTTCATTGAAGAGTTACTTTTCAATTAGCTTGCATTTTCTACTACCAGCCTACATATGGACAACCACTGTGCCGTTGCTGACATATTTCAAGTTTACATTCTGACTTTTCTTGTTCATAAACACTTGCTTTAAAAAAAAAAAAAAAAAAAAAAAAAGTGAGAAGGTCACCCATTTTCAATGGCAAAATGATGCAATTTTAGACTGCTTTATCTTTACATACAACCCAGGAAAACCAGGTGACCAGATCTTTTTAAAGTAATTTTACCACTTATTATTCTCTATGTGACAGGTAATTTTATTTATATGGTTTCATATGATCTTTTCTAAAGAAAATCTAAAACTGTGGACATGAATTATGTTCCAGTTAGTCCTAAATTAGAAGCAAACTGTTCAAAAATGCTTAAATGTCCCTGCCCTCTGGTGTTGCCAAACTCTGTGGAATAATTCTATAGCTTGCTTATGTTGAGTGTTCCTTTAGGAGGTGCTGTACAAACCAACATTAGGCCAGGTCTTAAAGGCAGTAGGAAGAAGAACTGGTTAATGACAAATAATGGCACACAAAATGGGTTCATGAAATACCATCAGCAAATTTTTCCTTTGTGGAACAAAATACTCTGACTTCAAATCATCAGAAAGTTACCAAAGGCCAAAAAACAGTGATTTTTTTTTTCTGAATCAGTGTGAAAATCGTTTCCCCAGTGACACATCACCCTAACGCTTTTTTTTTTTCTTTTTATCTGTTCTCCCCTGAGCTCTTTCCTTATTTTTCCTTGCACACTACTCAGTTCCACAGTAAGGGAAGTATATTCCAGTTTTCTCAAGTCACTCTCTTCATTCTCGTGTCATCTCCACAGAAGTATTATTTTCACTTTCACATCACCACTTCTCCTCCATCCAACTCGTAAGCTCCTCTCCATCACTCTTCCTTTTTGCACTAATTTCTGCTCTTATACTTACTTTCTTTTTAGTCTCTCTTTTCACAATACTAAAGAAAATATGTTGGACCATTTTTCACAATTAAGAACAGATACTCCACTCTGCATCTGCTCTGAGTATATCAAGATTTGCATTGCTGCAGATATCTTCTCAAGCACTCACACCCCTTATGTGCATTTGGGTAGATGGAAGCTGTCCTGTTTGGCTAGTCTTCACCCCTCCTCGCAATAATTTTCCAGGTAACACTATCTACACTTTTACACTCCAAAGCATAGTCTTTTCCAGCAACTTCATCACAATTTACCTACTTCTCTTGCTAGAGATAAGACGCAGGTTTCCAACACAGGCTTATTTCCTTCATATGACTGCACTAGAACTCTGCTCTTACTCCACATGATGAGACATGGGTGCATACTTTGCCTTAAAGCTAACAAGGTAGTATCCCATCAAACTTTTCATTAAGAGAACCCCAGCAAATCTTTCTTGGTTATTTTTCTATGTACCACCTTCTGTGTCTCAACATCTAAACAGAAAGACAATCTTCTCCTGTGGATGTCTCACCAAGGAGCATCAGATATGTAGTATTTTAAAGGCACATACTGGCTGCAAAGCAAGCTGTAGAGGGAGACATTAGCACAAATACCTAAATAGTTACTTAGTCTTCTGCATTAAAATGCACAGCTGTAGCCACAGTCTCCCTGACACAGTTTCTGCTCCTACTCATCAATGAAATTACGGGTTAGAGAATAGAGAAAGGAAATTATCAAGAGACCTACTTTTATAGTTATTTTCACAAGTGGATGTTAATTGGGGGTGTGTTTGATGTAAATAATAACCAGGTTGATATGTCACATACCTTAAACAGGAAGTCCAAATTGGAGGCAAACCTTCCCAATGGCTACCAAAAGTTTTATTCAGACAGCCTTAGCAAAATGAAACAACCAAAAACCAAAGAGTTTCGAACTGCATGGAAACTGATGACAGTTAATGCAATGTAGATGTATTTATGAAAATAACTATGTACGTATTTAAGTATGTACAGTATTATACCACATAAATAAATACACATAAATTCACTTACTTCAGGCCAAAATGATCTTATATTATTTTTATAGAAAGTGGTAGTGATAGGATTGCACCAGCAAGAAGAATCTGTTATGAAACCGGTGGCAGAAAAGTTGGAAAAGCCCTAGTTTCCCTTCAAAGAAAAATAGATTTTAATCAAATCTGCATCAAGTCTATGTCTCCCTTCAATACAGACATCTAAATATGTGTATACATATATATACACACATATATATACACCTACACAAATGGCACAGCAGTAGAAAAAGCAAAAACATAGGAGACAAAACCTCTAGCTTCTTTCTGCCACTTAATCACAGCAAGGCATTTCAAAGGCTATTTGTCTGCCTTATCCCTTAATTCTCCATATGTAAAACATGTGTCTATCTCAAACGGAAGAACTTGATGAGCATTGCATTAATAGGATTCTTTGCTAAAGCTGATCTTCACTAGGAAACGTCCACCTATTTCCAGCACAAGGGAAAACTAGCAATAATGTCAAGCTAAGTGAAACACACTAAGTAGAGGAGTACTATGAACGTTTATAGGCTCTGGAGTGAGACAGAGATCCAGGGATACTTAAAAAATAATTTATTTTCAGTCACTTTAAAACTGTTTCTATCCATATATTCATCACAATAAATGAAATATGGAAAGAATTAAAAGTACTTCTCACTTAGGTATAGACTTGTAGTACTGCTAATTTTGACCTTGCTGTACTGTAAACACATCCAAAACCAGAATGCAAATAAGGCTCCTTCAGATTATATCTGTATTCCTGAAGCAATCAGTTGTAGAAAGACTTAAACTTTTTTTAAGAACTTTTTTCTTACCTGTAACATAAGTTGTACGCACATGCATTTCCTTTCAGTGGTTATAATTTACTATTTCTGATGTCACAAGATTATTTTTATGCTATTTAGATTGTAAACTATTATTAACTGGGGAAAAGAAACTGTGTCTTTTTCATATAAGTCTCACCTTACAAAAGTAGAAAGAGAGTATAGTTCCCAACGTGTGATACTCCATGTTTTTGAAATTACAACCCTTAGGGATTTGTTTGGCATTAAAGTAAAACCACTAACAAATGGCTAGTGGCAAAATATTGCATGAACATTGTTTCTTGCAAAATATTGGAAATAACTATTGTAGCATTACTCAACAGTTAAGCAACCTCTGTTTACTGTAAGTATTAGCTCCTCGAACAACGTGTCCTGCCTACATAAATTCATTCCCTTTGGATCCAGACTCCCAAATCCTAACACTTGGATCACAAAAAAAAAAAAAAAAAAAAACAAACACCCAAAAAACAAACAAACAAACAAAAAGAACAAATCCTCTTGTTAACTGGTCTAATGGTCATAGCTGGAAGAAATTGCTTACTTCCAATAAATAAATAAATTAATTACTTAATTAAACGTGGCTAAACAGAACCATGATTAACTTTCAATTTTTTTCCTTGCAAACAGTTCTAAAGGATACATTTCATTTAGTAGGAAATATTATTTTGTTTTGCTTGCTGCATACGTCTGATGATCAAATTGCGCAGTGACTTCTCTTTAGAAAAGTAAATGAAACACTGTCCATCATACACCCAACCAACTCTTCTCGGTCACTGAAATTTCTATTTGAGTGAAAGAGGATTAACATGTTCCTACTTCTCGCCATTCATATGGTAACAATATATCAGGAAAACAACTTGAAAATTTGAAGAATCTCCTCAATCATGAATGAGTTCAGCACTGCAATGGGAGAATATAAGCTCATTAAATCTCTCTCTTTTTCCTCTATTTCTAGGTCCAGCAAACTAAACATCGGCTCTTCTTGGAGGGCAGGATCAATGCAGGCTGCACTTTTGCCTTTCTTTTTCTCTTTTAAACCATCATTACATATAACTTATCAAATATAAAAGCACATATCTTAGACAGGAACTTGTTATTTAATTATTTCTACTGTGGTTGACAACTATCATGCACAAATTTAATAGAGAACCTACATTAATCCCAGAAGCTTAACAAAACTGGAATCTGGGAAAGAGCGCAACCATCTTCACTATAAACTGAGAGGAAAGAATGTCACAACACGTTTAGCACATACTATGCCAGCAGTAGTAAAGCAGAGATGGGAGTTAGCACCTGCTTAAGAAGAGAACAAGCATACTAACACTGGGAGTTAGGGGAATTTCCCACTAAACTACAACATATAGAAAGTAGGTCACTTTACTCTTTTGAGAATGAGGAAAAGAAACAAAAATCTGAATTATATATGAACCATCACATTTAATTTTCTTTGTCTCCAGCAGCTCCCAGGAGCCTTGTGGACAGAAAAATCTGGATTTTACGACCCTGGCAAGTTAATACTGTAGAGTTCTTCATGATCATTTTCATTATCGTTAAGGGTCTGTCAACCTTTCTGCTTTACTCCCCTTTACACTTCTTCCCATACCCTTTTCCCAGATTTAGTGCTTGCCTGTAAAAGTTTACTCCAGATATAATTTGGCACACAAACATCTTACACACAGGCTTTAGCCAGAGTAAATCTTGAATATATCTGCAATTTAGGATATTTAGCTCTTTTGCCAGGTGTTATTGTCAAGAAGAAGGGTCAAGTTCAAATGTCTGAGCAGTCTTTTTAAGATTAATAAACGTGATTGTCTCAAGTGCCACACCCAGCAACCTGGGAAAACTAAGTATCTTCCCTGCGTGACCTTAATCGACAGTCATTTTCTATTCTGAAACATGGAGTCTATGTACAAAACAAGTAAAACTTTGTGTGGGAAAAAGGAGAAATGCTGCTTGATAACATACAGCAAAAACCACTGCCATCTATAAATAGGAATAGCAAAGCTATCTGGTACTAGAGTTGAATTTAGGAGTTACATTTTACTGAGTACAGCGTAGTAGGCTAAATGTAAAAAAAACACTGATTACAACACTTTCATGGAACAGAATAAATGCTGGAGGTCAGCACCCAAAACAGCAGCCTAGGAAAAGAACCAACCACTGGCAATTTTCCTTACTGACTAAGTGCAAATTCAGGGCAATGAATGTTGTTCAGTGGAGCTCTGAGAGAAGGATGGATGAGAAATGACAAAAATACAGGCACACATACAGTACGCAGCAGGAAAGTTCCAGAGACAGTTAGAGAGCATTTAGGATGATTTTCATAAAGAAATTAAGCAAGAAAGAGAAGGCTGGGGGAGGTCATTTTCTGAGGACAGTATTAAAGCAATGAGCTCCTATGTTTACTTCTTACAGCATTCAGGGAAATGGGAGTTCATAAATATAGACAGAATTGCAGATTACATTTTATCACCAATTTGCAAAAGTGTTCTCCCCAGATATCAACTAATCACCCAGGGTTAAAAAGAGATCAACAGCCTTGCACCTGAGTCCCACCTCTCCCAGAGCAAACACCTTTGTAACAGCATCTCTCCTTCACCGGCTGAGCACCACATTACTTCCAGCATTGTGCCACAATCTAAAGGAACATTTCGGCAAGTCTGTTCCCATGGGAAGTGCTTCCTTGACTTGGTGACTTGGTGTTGACAAACTGCGCCAAAATGAAGCCAGAGAGAAGTCAGGGGAGTTGCTGCTGCGGGGTGGGGGGGGGCGGTGGGGGGGGTGGTGCTGGCGTAGCACAGTTAGCTTAGGCTTTGACGCCCTCTCCGTGACCCAGCCATCACGGGTCACTCCCACTCTCTCCACTCCTTGCAGCCTTTAAAAGTTAATTGCATGAAAAGCCTTAAGCATAGTCTTTGTCATCTGGGGAAATTGGCATGTCACAGCGCTTCCATTCAGTTACAGCTCTCTCAATCTAAACCCATTTTACTTAGGAACTGTGGTGTTTTCTTATGCTACTACTCAGCACGTGGTATGACAGCAGAGGTTACTCCTGTGAGACAAAATATTGGCAAGAAACAACGAAATCAGCAGCAGGCAGTGATGCCATGGTGGCATGGTGGCTTTCCAGGCAAAATCCATGTGCGAGCATTAAAAACATGAAAGCAAGAACTAATCCTCCACGCAGAATTTATAATGGAAGATGAGAAAAATCGTTATTATAATACTAGGGGGGTAATCAGGACACTCCTGTTGGAATAATGCCCCAAATGCTGGAACAGATCATCAAATATTCAGAAAGAACAGTAGACACTAAAGTGTTTTGTTTTACCTTTACCTGAATAAATATTTGTATGGAATTGTGAGGGGGAAAAAAACCCCAAAACATTTATACTGTAGAGTTCACATTCTTGGCACCAATATGTAATCTCAGAAAGAATGAGAGCAAGATCAGTTTTACATTTCTTAAGGCAATAGACCTAACCTAGAAACATGCCACACATTGAAAGAGCAACTGAAATGAGCAGTGAAAGAACTATAGTGATAATGTATTGGTACAGAACAAATACTCAAGCTCCAAACTAAGCAAACAGTATGGAGAATGCAGGTGCCATGTATTGTAGATGCCATTCAACACGTGCTATAAAGAGAAATTTGACAGAAAAAAAATAATGGCCAGCCTGTAAACTGCAGTGACAGAAACAGAGGAAGCAGAACCAGTGTGTCTTCACATACAACTGAAATGTTACGAAAAAGACAAGTATCTATTCCTGCTGTTTCTGAGACCATTTGGAAAGACCTCTACTGAAGGGAAAACAATCTGCAGTGTCAGTTTGCAGATTTAGAGATATTTAATGTACATTTATTATAGCAAAAGGCAGATAGACACTCAGCAGGCATTTTTGCTGTTACATTATTAAATAAGCAATCAATCCAAATCAAACTAGATGTTAAAGCCACATGCACTTCAACTCCAGCCACATCATGGATTAGCAAGACCAGCTGTTGATGAGGTGCAATAAAAATGTTTCAAGACCAATAGGCTAAAGTTATCGATAAGAAGCCTATGAAACATGTGATTATACCACTTGGATTCAGTAGTGGTTGACAAGGTTGGATTTTATTTAAAAGGGACCATAATCCCACTGGATTCAGTAGCTGACACCAGGAAATGGATAAATCATTCACAGTGTACTGAGTACAGGCATGCCAAACATAATTTAGGAAGCACAGCTCTTGCCAGAGATAGATTCCATTTCTGAGTGTATATGATGCAGCATGAAGTGTGCAAAAATTACAATGATCTTTGTAACAGAGGGAGACTTTGCAGCTTTGCTCAATCCCAGCTTCAACTGGGAACAGATCAGAACAGACCTACCCGATTTTACTGATACAAGCCCATGATCCAACTACACCACTCCAGTTTCTGGGAGAAAGACCATCTGAAGGACACTCAGACAAGAAGTCTGATTGGCAACTTAAATTTTTGGTACAACCAGCAGACTGCTCAAACTTCCAGTTTGTTAAATCTTTTCATGCTGCAGTCCTTCAAATTTACATTTTCAAATCTTACTCTCAACTACTGTAGTCAGAAAGATAACCAAAATTAAAAGAAAGGCATGGTCCTTATTCTACATGCCCCCAGAAGATGGAACTTTGAAGACAACAAAACATATCACACAATTCACAATAAAGACAATGAGTTTGCAGTTCTAAAATCTTGTTCTGTCTTGCTCCTGATTTAATGTTTTAATCTTGTACCACCTCCTGTTTATTAATATATTTTTATATAAAAAAGACTTTCTGATACAATAATTTTATTTTTTAACATACCTTCATGCTTTCAATCACTACCTGTGTAAGACAGGAAGCAGAAATAACATACTTTTACTTTCCTAAAGGTAGAAGAAAATAGGAAAGGATCAGGATACAAAGCTGTGCTGTTTTTGTCACATAATTATCTGTGGCAGATGACCACCCTGTGAAAATAACCCATAGCTCACTTGCAGCTTAACTGCTGTTTAAATATTTCTTTAAGTAGCATTCAATTGATATATGATACTGGCCAAGCCCCACATGTGATAAATGTTGCGTATTACAAGCAGACCAGATTGGCCAGATCACAGGCTGTTAAAGAAACCTCAGTTTTACCCCAGTAGCCTCAGAGGTTTGGCAGATTAGTAATACTTGCATATTATACAGAATATTTTATTCTGAAGAAATTCAGCAGCACCTCAACACAAACTAAACCTTTGAGCACCGAAAGTGATGTTTGCACCCAGCAACGATCAATTTTTTTGCTTCCCGATGCAATTCTAGCTAATTCACGAAAGAAAGATAGGACTCATCCTTCCCTCAAGCCAGCAAACATATCACCCATGTCAGAACAGTGTAGAGAGAGGTGCAATACTTCTGTCCAAGCACATCCACTGTCATTTTGCTTGTGAGTTCTTTGATCAAAATGAAATCCCATTTGCAGAGATATGACTTCTCATGATAGGCTTACACTGGCTTCCTTTATTGAAAAAAAATATGTATTAGCAGTTTAAAACCAGAGTAATAACAATCCTACCTTCTCCCAGTCTGCTAAATGCTGTATAAAGGTCATAGTACTACTGACACCCACACTTTTTTTTGTCTGTTTTACACAGCTGAGTACAGATAGAGTGACTCATGCCAGCCAAATTCTGAGATAAGCTCTAAGTAACTATGACATCAGATGCTGCCGAAAGACTTTTGATTCCTCTATTGTGAAATGCCAGGTTGGTTCTGGGACATGGTGAGAAGCCAACTCTAGTTTAAAAAATTCTATAGTGAGCTATTGTTTAATACTAAATACAAGATCATCTCTCCTGCTGCTGCAAATCACAGGGCATCCAAGGACACACTCTATCACCACTTCCTACTGTGTTTGCAAATACTGCATGCATCCAGACTATAGAAAGTGTCTGTCACAGAATGGGGACCCAGAACTCTTTGTAAGAAGTATGAATTATGAAGCTGAATCTCATAAGTAAAAAGAACTGTTGGAAATCTTTAGAGTTTTGTGTTCTGCTGTCTTCTACCACTTGGTGCCCCCAAGTAATCATCATGTCTCCGAAACATTTTCTCCTGCATACTTCTGACATTAGAAAAGCCAAAAGACATTGTAATTTGAAGGTCTCATTATCATCAAAGAAATCCTAGTGCACAGGTATTCTTTGCTCAAACAAGCACAGGGCAGAAGGTACAATGACTTTATTCTTCACCAGTGGTCCCAGACAATAAAGAAAAACCCAAACTGATACATGAAAACCAAACTTACCTGAAGTGAAAAGGTGAATATAGTTTGGTATTCAGTAGAAAAACAAGCTGCTGAAATTCTCCTCTACATTTTACATCAGTCTTGTGGCCTTTCCAGATTCAGACTGATCAGGTATGTCTGACTGATTCTCTGCTAAGAGAAGCCATCTTCCACAAGTAGAGGCAGATGTCTGGACCGAGTTAAATTTGCTGTGGTATAATGAATACAGGGGAACACTGAGGCACTGAATAAATTCTCACCCACACCAAGGGATACCCCTACGTCTTTCATGAAATGGGAAGAACAGAGTTAAGAGTCTTATTAAGTGTATCACTGGAGGTAGATTCCCAGAAATGGCCAGCAGTTTTGAATACAATACAGAAGCCCAGAACAGATTTTTCTGGTCCTGTCGCTTTGTACATCCTACCCTTTGTCTCCAAATTCACTCTGATGAGAAATACACTTGCAAGCCCTATGAACTTTCCAATAAACACAGAATAACTACTAGCCTCTGTCCTGAGTATCTACAGGTTTGTCTGCAACCTGACATTTTGCACCTTTTTGCATTTATGCCTGAGAAATACAGAAATTTTTTAGGTCCTGCAGGCAATTTAAAGGACCAAATCTTTCTTCCTGACTCCCTGATATTAATTTAATGCCTAAAAAGAACTACTGATGATTTCAGCCAATAAGGGTCCTATCGTAAAGTGTGACTGAGGACACTGTGGCAAATTCACTATATTCACAGCAAAACCAGTAAAAGACAACTGAGGGCAACTCCTTAAACCTGAGCAGCCAGTGCTTAGTAGACTTGGAACTTGCTTTATCAGCAACTGGACAATTTATGTTGCAAGACAGCTCATGATGCGTAAGATATATTATGCTTTTAATTATTAAATTTCCCTCAGTTTTGTCTTTGGTAAAGAGGAAACTGCAAAAGAAAAAAAAATACTCAATTCATTTGACACCATCTTGTCTGATCATAGATACTATGGGAAGGCACCATAAACTCAATAATGCAAAGTATCAGGTTAATCTTATTAGAGTAGTTGTCTTCTCCTTTTAAATATGCAGCAAGATGACAAAGATAGTGAGTGTTTTGCATTGAAAAAAACCAGTATTCAGATAACTCCAGTAACACATATGCTTATCCAGATATGCTCAGTATTTGATCCGTTTTTTACAAGATGAATTTATAAAGACACTCCAATATTATACTTGCTCAGATCAAGCATCCAGTTTGCCCAGCAGACTTTTCTAATGACACCCAAAGTGTATTCCCAGGAAAAAAGTGTGAGAATGTGTATTATACAGCAGTAATTCCCCAGAATATTTTTGCAGCCTCCAGCGATTTGTGGGTCTGCAATTACTGACTCTGAAGCATCATGTCTATCTTTAATAGCCCTTGATGGCTTTTTCTTTTCATCCAAGGACTTTTCACCTTTGACTATTTTTACTGTCCACAATATCTTTTGGCAAGGATCTTGATAATACAACGTGATGCAAAAGTAACTTTTTTGCCTAATTTGAAATTACCAGTTCCTGGTTTCACTTTATACATCCTACTCCTTTCTATAATTCTTCACACCAAAATCTTATCTTATGTATTTATCTTTGTGCCTCGGAAGATCATGGTACTGATCGTCCTGGGAGCTGTGCTAAGGTACCAATAGCATCTTGGAAACAAAAAGCTTTGTGTTCCCAAGTCCCTACACAATCACAAGGTTATGATTATAGCCAGGTAAGCAATAGCTAGAGTGAAACCTAACACAGATTAATAGGACTTGGTGAAACAGGTGTTATCTCTGATGATTGTGAAGAATCCAACAGAACATTGATTTCTTCAAGCCTGTTTTCTACACTTGAAAGTTAAATTAATACTAACCTAACCTGAAATGTAATTGCAAAATTCCCTGTAGAAATCTGAGAGCATGAAACATCAGCTGTTAATATCATCCCCCATCCTAAATGATCAGGTCAAACCTTTTCCTTCCCCAAACAGGAGATAAACACCCAATATAACCCTACTTAATATATGGGCAGTGAACCAATTCTTGTGGCTAAAACACATTAAAGGCACTAACTGTATCATCACCTTTCACCTTTCATTTGTCTTTCTAAATCACCCTTCCCACTGAGGTGAACAAACTCTGTAAGACATCTGAATAATAGCATTTGCCCTTCATGACACTAACTCGCTTTCTGTTCCTGAAGCCATTCTAGAGCCTGTGACAAGCTAGGCTCAACAAGCATTTTCTTCTTAACCCTAATCCTGTTTTTAACCAAAACCTAAAAGCTAACCAAGTGGCTGTTTCATGAAGAAAAAAATATTGAGATTCATTAGCAAACAACATTCTTTCTAATCTCTGTTGGTCCTAAACAATCCAACAGATAGCCTGGCTGACGAAGCCTCCCTCTTTTCAGTTATAATGACACCCTAAAACCTAAGCCTAAAATCTATAAATTCCAAGAGACCAATTTGTAAGGCATTTGTTCCCAGTTATGCAAACTCTTATCCTATCCTTGCCAGTCTTGCAGAATGCAAGAATAAAATGGTGTTCTACCTTCTTTTCTGAAAAAATGATTCTAGCCCTAGCCCTAAAATTAACATGTACTGTAAAGAGAGGATGAATCTGTACTGGAATACCTAATACGAAGCATATGTTCCTGCCTACGCCATACTACTCTTCCTAACATGTTTTTTCCCAGTTCCCTAGCCTTATCCCAAACCTTCCTTAAACTGAAGATGTGTCCAGGAACACTGAAACTAAAATATTTCCTTATGACTGCACCAGACGCCTTCAAAACCCTTTTAAATCCAGCAACAAATCAGGTGATACAGCCTTCCTTTCTGAAACCGCAACCCTATCGATCACAAATTCCCACAAAACAAAAAAAGAAAGAAGGTAATTATCCACAGTGATACAGCATTCTTATTCCTGATTATTCCTGACAGTCATGTGGATCTGACATTAAAACAGGTTCTCAAGGGGTGGGGTTTTTTTTGTTTGTTTGTTTGTTTGTTTAATTTTCAAATATAACCATGAGGCTACCTATTTGCAGGAAAAGTGAACATTACGCACACCCTCTTCCATTCCTGATGGCCAGGCAAGTATCTCACTATAAAATGAGCCTTGCAAACCTTATTTGCAAATTTGAATCTAGACCTACTGTTTGAAAATCAGTAATCCAGAATACAGTTCAAGAACTGGTGAATTAAACCATAGTGGCTATTAAAAGGACTCTTTGAAAAGATTAAGAAGTTAAAGAACACAGAGTCTGGCAAACTTCTTATAATAAGCAGAGCGGCCAACGTTTACAACTAACCTTTAAACAATTAAGTAGCATTTAGCACTATTATTTATGTAACTCAGTCTAAAAGAGAGCCTTGAAGAAGACAAGATGCTGTAGAAGGCTTAAAAGAGGACACCAGCAATGCAATTTCATTGCAGGTCTGCCTGAACCACTTGATTTACTCTTGAAAGCAGAGTATTTGACTGGCATTGTTAATTATCAATATGTCTAACAAAAAGATGGTTTGAATGAGATAGCAAAATCTGGTATATTAAACTCAGAGGTTATTTTGCACTTGGAGCACTTGGTAACCAGTCCAAAGATGGGAATGAGATATAGAGTGGGATGTGAGAAGTTCCATGTACTATCTGTGCTTTTACTCACTACCTGGAAAAAAAGGTACATTATATTCAGGAACAGATTTGTAGTTGTGACACGTATACAACCAGATTCAGCTATGTTGCCACATCATTCTGTCTTACACACCCCACAGTGATGACAGAAACCATTGATAAGGTGGTAAAGGACTGGTCAGCCTTTGACTACGTAATGCCAACTAAGCATCTCCACTGCTAACATCTGCCATCCCAGAAATACCTGGTTTTAAAGAGATCTTAAACAGCACTAAAGACTGTACTATGCATTACCTGTAGGCAAAACTGGAAGGAAATTTTGGAAATTTCTTGTTGAAACCAGGATGCCATCTAACAATTACTCCAAGCTAACTCAGGTGGCAAATTAACTGTAAAATGTGGATGAATTACAGCAAAATATGTATATAACTAATTCTATCTTTGCACCAGCCTCTCTCTCTGTAGAATTAATATGTTTCCTAAAGATGTGTGTTTTATCACACATATAGTAATTTGTAATACCAGATAAAAGTAAAGCCAGATTGAATTGGAAAGACAAATTATCTATCCAAACCACCTGCACTGAAACACTAAGAATGTCCTGTAAGAATACCTTCCATGGTCTTGTGAAGAGAAAAAGCAATTTATTACCAAATCCAGCCCTTAGGTATCTGAACATAACATTTCAGCAGTGAGCTCCGTGACTTTCTTTCACAGGTTAAAAATACTTGTTAAAGCCATCTATACCGTTGCTAAGAGAAATGACATATTTGGCAAGGATATGTGAGTGATAGCTGGAGATTCTTGAAAATAAAGTAGATTTGGCTTACAGGTTGTTTTTTTTTAATTTACTTCAGAATCTCTAGTAATAGTTACCAATAAAATGCAAAGCTTTACATAACACAAATTCAGTATACAATCACCAAAGGACTTCTGTATCTTCTTCAGAATCTTCCTATGAAGCCCCATCAGCTGAGATAGAAATGCATTATTTCAATCTAACTTTTTTAAACCTCTGCAGAAATGCAAAATAAATATATTCTATTTTATATATGGATTTAAATACAGCTTTCTTCCTGCAATAGGGAACAGCAAGCCAGATTCTCAGCTGTTCACAGATCTCTATGCCAGTGTGCAGTGTGTTATTCAGATTGCTCTTAACATACACTGGAATAAGTGAGCTGGGACTTAGGTCTTATCAGGCTTGGTGGGTGAACATGACTGGAAACCAATTCCACAGGTTATGCATTTCTATGAAATCCCTGAGAAAATTAAAAATTTACTTTTTCTGCACTGTTTGGAAGAGAAATGTGACATTATTGAAATACCCTGTGTATTGTTAAATGGTACTACAGACACATGCAGACAATGACTTAGTAGAAATTAAATTGTTAATTCAAAACCATAAGCCCTGAAACAGCAAAGCTTTAAACCATTCCTTGACAAGCAGCACATGATTATTGACATCAGCTTCCCCTGGATTTCCTCAATGGTTTATGGGCTGCCTGTTGGACTAGACCACGTTCATGTGCAGTATTCTGTATCAAAACAGTAATCCTGTAACTGGGCTCTTAGCACTAACATCACTGACAGCCCTTTGCATCCTTAAAGCACTGTATGTTTTTCAAAAATTAAAAAAAAGGGGGGGGCAAAAAAAAAAAAAAACAAAACCTTGATGTTCTTCTGTAAACATTGTTGTCAGTCCAAAATAGCTACAAACTTTGAATAGAAAGAATGAATTATTGCTTGGGACTTTCACACATTCAGACGCCAAACTTCTTTAAGATCCTGTGCATTAGTTGTAGACATGACCTCAGCTAACCCAAAGCAAGCCACAGGCACGTCTCCTTTCCCTATTGGCAGCTACTTTAATTGGCAGGTTCACAATGAGCACTCTTGTTTGCACCCTAAACATGCAGAGCATGATTAAAACGTTTAATACTTTCATCCTGAAAGTGTGGCAATTAATACTTTTTTTTTAATAGGCCAAGTTACTACACATTTAAATAGCATCATTCAAACACTTAAGGAACTTGTTTTTGAAGGACTTAAAAGGCTCCCATTTAAAATTATATGGATTTAGCTCAGTTTAAAAATAGACATTTTGTTTGTTTTCCATTCAGTTGCTCTACTATTTGGTGCTTGTTCCTTGCACATGTAGTCTCCGAGTATTTTACTACCCCCTACTGTATGGAAAGAAAACTGTGCAATACTTTGCAACAGACTATATGCTGCTTACACCTCTTGAGAGCTATCCATTATCTGGAACACAAAGGGGGTTGATTCAGAGTCCTTGGAGCTACAGTATCCTGTTTGGGTTGTCACATGAAGTTCCTAGTGGCTATGGTGTGGATAATCAATAGCAGTTTTTTGACAGCTCTGAGATAGCAGACTGTTACGGGAGCAGCATGGTTACTGGGTTTGGATAGTGCATACCATCGTGTTTCCAAAGCAACTAAAAGTGCTTTGCGAAGCAATGAGTCAGATACTGGTTGTGCAGTAACCACACACAGGGATTTATGTTTTCAGGAACTATGTGTCCAAGAGCAGCATATTGTTATATAGGTCTCTGGCACTAAATATGTTGGGTAGCCACTGAATCAGACTGAACAACTCTGAAGCAACATTTGCTGTACTACTATGTACCAGCACAACCCACATAATATTTACTTACTTGGGCTGCTATGTGATTTGAAGAAACTCTCCACTCTCAACTCAGTTGAACTTCACTGCCTCTCTCAGTAAAGGGCATAACATTAAACTGCCTACCACACTTGCACAAGAAAATGCACATTCCACACGCAGTTTGTAGGTCAGATAAAATGCACACTCAGGTCTTCCTCACGCATCATCAGAAGCCAGAGCCAATCATTTCTCTTCCATTTTCTTCCCAAAGTGATTTGCCAGCAAGCCTCCTTGTTCTTCTACCATCAGTTTCCTGCACTGGAAGAAAAGGGATTTAAATTTGTGCTAAGTAGCATTTCTTCTCCCACTGCAGTTCACTGTGGTTTAACCTGATGTTCATACTGAGTAAACCTATTTCAAACTGGGCATTCCCTGATGTTGAGGCTGGTTGGTGGCTGATTCACCACAGCCCTGCCTCATCCGCCTTGCTGAGTATCAATGTGGTCTGCTCCCTGGACTCCCCAGATATTTGTCCCAGCCATGCTACCTGGGAGGTAAACCTGACTTCTTCAGTGTTTCCAGATTCACTGCGACTTGCTCAGAACAGGGAATTTTTAGTGCATGCTTTGTTGAAAATATCACATACCTCTTTTATTTTCTGATCTAGGATGCAAAATATAATAAATAGAAATCATAAAATTTTCTATGAAACACGAAGTACATTTCCCACACAACTATTTGCCATTGACTGCAAGGGCAGTTTCCACAGCTTGGCTGGTAGCCTTGAGAATGATATTCTAGGAATATTTTTTTCTACATTAAACTGTTTTTTTTTAAGGCAGTACAGGTTGGACTATGACCTACTATCAGGCTGGAATAATGGTTATTTAATATCTGTATTCCCCAGCAGCAGAAAAAGTCCTAAATGGGAAGTCCCAGAGTTACAATCCAATTCTTTGGTCCACTGGAGAAGTAAACTGCTCCAAAACTTGTGCTGGCACCAGTCATTTCCTGCTCTGTGACAATCCTGATGCATGGACCAGCATTTTGCAGTGATGGACAAAAAGCCTGCCAGGTCCTCAGCAAGTTTGCAGTATAAAATTGCCTGCACATGAAAGAGTCAGAAGTTTGGCATCACCTGTTCCTCCTTTTCACTTCTGACAATGGGCTTAGGCAGAAATAGGCATTGCTTACAATCACTTGCTTCTCTGGATGAGCATGGACCTCAGTCCATAAATCATTTCTATTCCTTTGGCACAGTGCTCCTGTCTCTGAGTAAGCCACCCGCTCTTCAGAACGAGCCATTTGTAAAGGATGCACAGCAGTACTGCACATGGTTTTAACCACTGCAGCAAAATAAGCTCAGCAAGTACAGGCAGAGACCAGCCCAAATTCCCTTTCAGTTCCTAAAACAGAACTGATAAACCTTGGATCTTGGGTCTCCTGATGACATTCAGCACTCAGTGATGCCAGTGGATGATAAAGGTGTAACAGACAGAGGCTATGTAACATACTGTGAAAGAGAGGGATTAGCCAAAGTTTCATATAGCCAGCTCTTCGTAAATCTAGTCTTATCCAATATATCTACTTCTCTAAATTCTACCAATTCTTGTAAGAAATAATGCATGTTGCTATGATGTCAAATACATTATTTGACAAATTGGTTTTTAATTTTATTTTGGTTTTTTTTTCAGATTGTTCATCTAGCTCTAATAACACAACTGCCTTATTCTGTCTTCACTTAATTTAATTCACTTCCCATTTCAAGGAAAAAAAAATAAAAATCAAGACTAAACATGTACCAAATGTTATTCCTCTCCAACTGAATGTGACGGATGGTCTGAGGAGCACATAAAATTAAACAAAAAGTGCATTGTTCCCTTCCAGATTTTTCAGCTGGTGTAAATCAGCATAGCTTTACTGATGCCAAGTTAGAGAGATGTACATCAATTCAGAATCTTGCCCTTCATCTTCAGAGAGATATTTTCCCTAGAGTTTAGGCTCTCTGCCTTTTCAGGTTTATGAAAACTTCAGAGCACTTTCCTGCCATGCTCTGCATATCACCATAAACTATCCCCAAATGGGTTAAGTTCATTACTGCTCCTAACCTGAGAAGAGGTCCTGGGGAGAAAGCGCAGAACAGATGTGATTGGTCAGCCACTCTGTCCCAGGCTCTGTCTGGCTGAGATCCAGGTATTGTAATTGTTTCTGATTTGTAAAATACATCCTTACGAAGGAGGAATATGGATAGGCTTTGTTCACCCCCACTTGTCAGTTTATCCCATGATGATACAAAACCCATAAAAAGCATAGCATCAAAATCAAACAATTTTAATTTAATTTAAAATGTACTTATCAAGGGACTACCATATTCCATTCAATTTGATCCTAAAGCTTCTTGTTCAGGCAGCCTCACACACAGACAAACAGGTACCTGTAGCCCCGACTCAGAATGCATATCTGGATCACCAGTTCACTTCTAAACTTATCCAAAGGAGCTGAGAGGGAGCAGCTCTTAATCATTCATCTCTGAAATGGTGTCTCCAGAATTTTTGTCCTCACTTGCTGTAGCACCACTGCTTGCTTGTCTTCCTTCATCCTTCCCTGTCTCCCTCTCCATGATCCTTTTCTGTCATTTCTCTCCCCTGTCTTCAACCACAGCCCCTCCCAATCCAGACTAATGAAAGCTTTGTTTTCACTATATAAGCCCAGTGTATAATCAAATACATTTAAAAAATAACAAAACTGTGGAACTGACAAGACATGTGTCTACCATCACCCCATATCCAAACACTGAGGTTTGAGCTTGGCTCAGGCATTTCTGAAAATGCCAAATGTGAATTTCCACAAACACAGAGAAACTGATCCATAGCTGCTGTAAAGAGAATAAAGGTGCATTGTTCAAGTTGCCTAGCAAACACACACAGTAAATCATAGATGCCTTGAGAAGAAAGTTGTAGACTTCAGTCTGACAAACACGCTCATCTGCAATAACATGCAAGTGAGAGTCCCACCTTAAACATGACACTCTTAAACTTTAAGTAGCAGCCTAACCACTTGAAGGACAGAAGTCTCAGTCTCAGAGACTCTTTTTGTACCGAAAACTAATCCACATTTAGACCTTAGATATCTTTGTAATAATTCAAATCAGACACCTCCAGACAGACTTCTTTTGGTTTGTTTTTGTGAGGATAACATTAAAACCACATTAAGCTTCCCTGTAATTGAATTAAACTGATTTGCTTAGGTATACCAGGGCAAGTGAAAATAGAACAGAATCTAAGGGATAATCCAGCATAAGTTACAGGAAAAAACAAACATGTAAAATTCAGGATTTCTCAGAGTTTTAAAATGGAGAATCAGATTATACAGCAAGCACTCAGCCCTGCTCTGGCGTGCCTGGCCACACACAAAACTAATGCCATGTCACCTATTGTCCTGAGGATCTGACAGAGCTGGACAACAAAATACACTGCCAGCCTCTCAGGAAGCCCTCAGATGTCTTCACACTACAGTGATGGAGCATCCCATTTAGGCATTAGCAGAAGCACAGAAGTTTTATTCCCACCTGCAGAGCTGTCTGGCATATGCTGCGCTCTGGCTTGGTGCAGCTACATTGCCCATGGCAAGTGATATGGCAAGTTTGCAGCTAGCCAGATCACATCTTCATTGGACCAAAAGATGGAACTGTAGACATGTCAGGTTGAGAAAAGTCAATACAAAAGAAATTAATGGTGGTGATGGCGGTGGTGGGAAAATGGATAGTGACATAAGGAAGTAAATGAATGGAGAATAGGAAAAGTTTAGAATCATAGAATTATAGAATCATAGGATAGTTAAGGTTGGAAAGGACCTTAAGATCATCTAGTTCCAACCCCCTGCCATGGGCAGGGACACCTCACACTAAACCATTTCACACAAGGCTTCATCCAACCTGGCCTTGAACACCGCCAGGGATGGAGCATTCACAACCTCCCTGGGCAACCCATTCCAGCGCCTCACCACCCTTACAGTAAAGAATTTCTTCCTTATAGCCAATCTAAACCTCCCCTGTTTAAGTTTTAACCCGTTACCCCTTGTCCTGTCACTACAGTCCCTAATGAAGACTCCCTCCCCAGCATCCCTATAGGCCCCCTTCAGGTACTGGAAGGCTGCTATGAGGTCTCCATGCAGCCTTCTCTTCTCCAGGCTGAACAGCCCCAACTTCCTCAGCCTCTCTTCATACGGGAGGTGCTCCAGTCCCCTGATCATCCTCGTGGCCCTCCTCTGGACTTGTTCCAGCAGTTCCATGTCCTTTTTATGTTGAGGACAAAAGAACTGCACACAATACTCCAAGTGAGGTCTCACAAGAGCAGAGTAGAGGAGCAGGATCACCTCCTTCGACCTGCTGGTCACACTCCTTTTGATGCAGCCCAGGATACGGTTGGCTTTCTGGGCTGCAAGCGCACACCGAAGCCTGCTCATGTTCATTTTCCCATAGACCAGCACCCCCAAGTCCTTCTCCGCAGGGCTGCTCTGAATCTCTTCTCTGCCCAGTCTGTAGCTGTGCCTGGGATTGCTCTGACCCAGGTTTAGGACCTCTCATTTGTCACGGTTAAACTTCATAAGCTTGGCATCAGCCCACCTTACACGAGTGTCAAGGTCCCTCGGGATGGCATCCCTTCCCTCCAGCATATCAACCGAACCACACAGCTTGGTGTCATCGGCAAACTTGCTGAGGGCGCACTCAATCCCACTGTCCATGTCAGCAACAAAGATGTTAAACAAGAATGATCCCAACACCAATCCCTGAGGGATGCCACTCGTTACTGGTCTCCAGCCGGACATTAAGCCATTGACCACAACTCTTTGCATGTGGCCATTCGGCCAGTTCTTTATCCACCGAGTGGTCCACCTATCAAACCAATGTCTCTCCCACTGTTTGGGACAGTGTTTAAAACATCAAGTTGTATGGGACAAGTTTAAGACATAATCTTTCTCTGATTTCTTAATTAGCATAATTATTTTGGGGTCTGGAGTGTCACTGTTGGGTTTTTGTTTGAAACATTATTTTTCTAATGTTACATCTAATTTTGTTTCCAGAACAATCTTCTATATGGCAATAAAACAGTTCTATATTGTTCATTCCTGAAAATACTAACTTGATTTTCAGGGGAGGAAGGGGACAGCAAGTACAGCTCTGATTTCACAGTAAGTAAAACTCTCCTGCTGGGTCTTTGTTCATGATAATATTAATATGGGAGGAAAAGGACTACAGACATTTTACTAGCAGCATAATAAATAGCATGTGCAAAATGTACAGTATAGTAAATACACTACAGGGACTACTTACAGTCTCTTACATTCCATAACCATCATCAACTGTCTTCTGTGGTTTGGCACATCAGATATTTGCTATATACTTTACCATTTTAAAAGCATTGCAAATCCTTGGCTGGACACCAAATAAATGCTGTACATCACTTTGTGAGTTGTTGCCTTGTCTATTCAATGTCTGACCTTACCTCCCCCTACAGTTCAATGTGTAGAAACACCAATAAAATACATGATGCTTATTTCAGTGGCTTTTATTATTGAATGGGTCTGTCATGATGATGAATCAAAGGATTTTTGTTTAAGGGGAAGTCTCAGAGGAAACCACGTCATTAGGAGGCAAGAAGTCTGGAAATATATTTAAGCATCACTTCTGTTAAAGAACTGTTTTGCAAGTTGTGTAAGCACGTACAGCTCCGTTATCTGAAGAATAATAAAGCATTTTGTGCACTGCTGTGGAAGGGCAGACATACAAATGATCATTATGTACTCTTTAAATATATAAATACATCACTGAGGAAAACACTGCTATTACCAATTAGTAAATACATATCCCAGATAGAGCCATTTGCACAGGTAAGAGGAGAGAGAGAGAGGATGGGGACACTTATCCTTGCCAGAGCCTTGGGGCTGGGCCATAAGGTCTCAGAAGCTGAATATCAGAGCAGCTCCCAATACTAAAGATGGACCAGTCCACCTTCTAGCAGGCTGGACAACCTATAAGGGCTTTTGCACTCCTGCCTGCCTAAGTCTCATCAAAGGAATCAGCACCATTATAAATTACAGAATACTATATCTTCTCCAAGACTGAGTAGAGCAATAATGAAGTAAATGAAATGACTCCAAATGAATGGAAATACCGAACAAAAAGACTGAGATCCTGATCACACATGGACTTAGAAATGAGACTGCTAACAAGGTTGCAAATTGTGATATCATGTAGATGCTGGCAGAAGGGAAAGTGATTGCTAGCTTACTGAGTACAATCTAGATGTCAGGAGCAACCCATCAGGAATAGGACCCAGTTACTGAGATGATGTTAAGTGGCCCTAGCTGTGATCAGTAACAGGAGATTAGAAAGGATAATAGAGGGTGATCATGGTTCCATACACATGTCCTATTGCTTGAGCACATCTGACATTTTCTTATTAGCTCTAAAAGTCTTCCTCTGCTGGCCTGGCCTGGATTCAAACTGGAATCTGCAAGAAAAAGGTTCCTTGATGGTACAAGCAAATCCCAAACTTTTCAGCCCATCCTTCTTTTCAAGTAATTTTTCTGTAAATAATAAGTATGAATTCGCAGAAACATAAGGAGGTAGTACAAAGAGGCAAGTTTGAAATGAAAAAATACAGTTCAGATTTATTCTGAAAAATAACATCAAGAAACTAAAACACACAGAGGACACATAAGGATGGTACAAGAACTATTATTACTGCTATTATATGCCAGTCATAATGTCCCTAGAAAAACCTTGCCAGTTCTCATAGATTTGAGATCATATGGAAACTGCCTTTATTAAGTACTGTTTTTTAAAAAAAATTCGTTCCTCCTAGGTCACTGAATTTTTTTCTGAGGTACAGTAACATCTAGTAATAATAGCTCCGAAGCTCAGCACAAACATTTAGGCCTGCCTGGGGCTCGGATTAGAGATGTTAAAAAGAAGCTCTCTGAACTGGTGCAGCCGTCTGACTACTACCCACTGCTGGTTTTTCAGGTTGGCAGTGACGAAATTATTACGAGGAACGTAAGGGCAATGAAGAGAGACTACAGGGCCCTGGGACGGCTGGTTAAAGGGTCTGGAGCGCAAGTGGTGTTTGCCTCCATACCTGTTGCAAGCGAGGGTGAAGGGATATATAAGAAGACTCTGCAGGTTAATGCATGGCTACGTGACTGGTGCCAAAGGCAGGGGTTTGGGTTTTTCAGTCACGGGCTGCTGTATGGGACACCTGGTTTGCTGGTGACAGGCGGGATACACCAGTCCCAGAGAAAAAAAAGGGTTTTGGGGCAGGAGTTAGCAGGGCTTATTGACAGGGCTTTAAACTAGTTATGAAGGGGGGAGGGGATTTAACTGGGCCTGTTGGGGACAAGCCCAAGAGGAACATGCTAGGGATTGAAGTATGGCGGGCTAAGGAGGACTATCAATCTCTTGTTTCACTTGTGGGAAAGGATAGCTTTTTAGACCCTGTCCCGCAGGGGAAAAAGGGTACTAGGACTGGCTCCCTGAAATGCCTGTACACCAATGCACGCAGCATGGGGAATAAACAGGAGGAGTTAGAAGTCTGTGTGCGGGCTAAAGGTTATGATCTAGTGGCGATTACAGAGACATGGTGGGACAGTTCACATGACTGGAATGTGGTCATGGATGGCTATGTCCTTTTTAGGAAAGATAGGTCGGCAAAGCGAGGTGGTGGAGTTGCTCTTTACGTGAGAGAGCAACTAGAATGTATTGAGTTCTGTCCGGGGTCGGATGAGGAGCAAGTGGAATGTCTGTGGGTACGAATCAAGGGGCTGACTGGCACGGGTGATACAGTTGTGGGGGTCTATTACAGACCTCCTGATCAGGACGAAGGAGTTGATGAGGCTTTCTACAGGCAACTGGAAGTAGCCTCGCGACTACATGCCTTAGTCGTCGTGGGGGACTTTAATTACCCCGATATTTGCTGGAAGACTCACACAGCCAGTCATTCACAGTCTAGGAGGTTCCTCGAGTGCATTGATGATAATTTCTTAATGCAAATGGTGGACGTACCAACTAGGGGAGCAGCGCTGCTAGATTTAGTACTCGCCAACAAGGAGGGTTTGGTCGAAGTGGTGACGGTCAATGGCAGCCTTGGCTGCAGTGACCATGAGATGGTGGAGTTTAGGATCCTGTGTGGGAGGAATAGAATACCTAGCAAAGCCACAGTTCTGGATTTCCGAAGGGCCAACTTTGGCCTCTTCAGTCAACTGCTAAGGGAAGTCTCATGGGAAAGTGTACTAGGCGGTAAAGGGGCTCAAGATAGTTGGTTAGCGTTCAAGGACCGCTTCTTCCAAGCTCAGGATCGGAGCGTCCCAATGAGTAGGAAGTCAAGTAAGGGATCTAGGAGACCGGCGTGGTTAAACAAGGAGCTGCTGGGCAAACTCAAGTGGAAAAGGAGAATCTATGGATTATGGAAGGAGGGGCTGGCCGCTTGGGAGGAATATAGGACAGTTGTTAGAGGATGTAGGGAGGCAATTAGGACAGCTAAGGCCTCCTTGGAACTCAATCTTGCTAGTCGGGTTAAAGACAATAGAAAGGGCTTCTTCAAATACATAGCAAATAAAACTAAAACAAGAGGCAATATAGGCCCACTGCTGAACGAAGTGGGTACCCTGGAGACAGAGGATATAAAGAAGGCAGAGGTGCTGAATGCCTTCTTTGCCTCTGTCTTTACTCCTGCAGACTCTCCCCGAGGGCCCCGGATTTCTATAGCCCCAGAAGGAGTCAGGACAAAGGAGGAGTTTGCTTTGGTAGATGAGGATTGGGTTAGGGATCAGCTATGCAAACTGGACATCTGTAAATCGATGGGTCCGGATGGAATGCACCCACGGGTGCTGAGGGAGCTGGCGGAGGTCATTGCTAGGCCACTTTCCATCATCTTTGGTAAGTCGTGGGAAATGGGCGAGGTGCCTGAGGATTGGCGGATGGCAAAGGTCACACCAATCTATAAGAAGGGCAAGAAGGAGGACCCGGGTAATTATAGACCGGTCAGCCTTACCTCCATCCCTGGAAAGATGATGGAACAACTTATTCTTGACTCCATCACTAGGCATATCAAGGATGAGGGGGTCATTAAGAACAGCCAACATGGTTTTATGAGGGGGAAGTCATGTATGACCAACCTTATAGCCTTCTATGAGGAAGTGACTAGGTGGAGGGATGATGGTAGAGCGGTAGATGTAGTTTTTCTTGATTTCAGTAAGGCATTTGATACTGTCTCCCACAGCATCCTCATAGATAAGTTAAGGAAGTGTGGGCTTGATGATCAAGTAGTGAGGTGGATCGAGAACTGGTTGAAAGGAAGAAGACAGAGAGTTGTGGTCAATGGCGCAGAATCTAGCTGGAGGTCTGTGACTAGTGGAGTTCCTCAGGGGTCGGTGCTGGGACCGGTGCTGTTTAATATTTTCATCAATGACCTGGATGAGGGAACTGAGTGCACCCTCAGCAAGTTTGCTGATGACACAAAACTGGGAGGAGTGGCTGACACACCAGAGGACTGTGCTGCCATTCAGCGAGACCTGGACAGGCTGGAGAGTTGGGCGGGGAGAAACTTGATGAAATTTAACAAGGGCAAGTGTAGAGTCTTGCATCTGGGGAAGAACAACCCCATGTACCAGTACAGGTTGGGGGGTGACCTGCTGGAAAGTAGTGAAGGGGAAAGGGACCTGGGGGTCCTGGTGGATAGGAGGATGACCATGAGCCAGCAATGTGCTCTTGTGGCCAAGAAGGCAAATGGCATCTTAGGGTGCATTAGAAAGGGAGTGGTTAGTAGGTCAAGAGAGGTTCTCCTCCCCCTCTACTCAGCCTTGGTGAGGCCGCATCTGGAATATTGCGTCCAGTTCTGGGCCCCTCTGTTCAAGAAGGACAGGGAATTGCTTGAAGGAGTCCAGCGCAGAGCCACAAAGATGATTAAGGGAGTGGAACATCTCCCTTATGAGGAGAGGCTGAGGGAGCTGGGTCTCTTTAGCTTGGAGAAGAGGAGACTGAGGGGTGACCTCATCAATGTTTACAAATATGTGAAGGGTAGGTGTCAGGATGATGGAGCTAGGCTTTTTTCAGTGATATCCAGTGATAGGACAAGGGGCAATGGGTGTAAACTGGAACATAGGAAGTTCCACGTTAACATCAGGAAGAACTTCTTTACTGTAAGAGTGACAGAGCACTGGAACAGGTTGCCCAGGGGGGTTGTGGAGTCTCCTACACTGGAGATATTCAAGGCCCGCCTGGACAAGTTCCTGTGTGATGTACTGTAGGTTACCCTGCTCTTGCAGGGGGGTTGGACTGGATGATCTTTTTGGGTCCCTTCCAACCCTTGGGATTCTGTGATTCTGTGATTCTGTGATTTTGTGCTCTCTTATGAAAGAGGCCACATGTAAGCATAACATTACCAAAGTCCTTACCTCACTATCCTGAAATGGTAGCAGTGAAGAACACGTGCTCTAGAGCATCTGGCTGTCTCTATTTGTACTCAATTCCAATCTTTCATCATAAAGTGCATCCATAGCTAGTGCATTTCTGGAGCATTTAGATTATCCCTATTCTATGTGACATAACTTAAAGATTGTTTGAAATGGAAAATCTCCCCTTCCCTTCACTGCAGATTGTATTTAGATCTCTACAGACAATTGTGTATTTTCTGGAATAACTCCCAGTAGAAATGTAGCCAACTCTGTTTACAGATACGTATGCACCAAAGACTGACCCCAAGTCTTGGTTTCAGTTATTTAATTCCAGGAAAGTAGCCGCTCTATCACTTTTCTGTTAGCAGACTGATTACAAACGGGCTCTTGACAATGCTAAACAGTTTGATGATGGATGTTAAATCCAGACACTCCTTTCAGGACACTGTTTTCTTCTATGCCAGCATCTAAGCTTTCGTCTCCAAAAAATACATGAACATCCAGAGTTCAGTGTTGCAGGGTTAAGTTATAAATTCAGAACCAAGTGTTACGTGACATTGCAATGTGTGACTAAAAATGAAAACAAAACAAAAAAAAGCACCCCCCCCAAAGAAAAAAAAAAAGCTCAAATAATAGCTTTTGAGAAGTAGAACTTGAAAGTCACCTCAAACCATGTTAGCACTGAACTGTAATGATGGGCCATGTCTAATGAACATTGTCTGCTATTTCACTTACTATTAACTATGTCTTAAGCATGTTACAGTAACTTCCACATTCTTTTGAGAATGACTTCTCCAGTTTAGTGCCTCAGTATGTCAGTAACTATGTAGTATTACTGTCAGCAGGAAGGCAGCCCTCAACCACTTACTAGCTTCTCTACAGTCCTTCCACAGGCAATTTTCCAGAAACACTTTTGGCTCCCCAAAAGTCTACAGTCTTAGTTAAGAAGCAAAAAATAAAACCAACAACACGACAGTGAAAAAAGTAAGACAAAGAAAACTTTGAAGACCGCTAGATTTTGAGGTCCAAAAAGACATCTGACTGTATAATACAGGCCAAAGAGTTTCATCCAGGTACTTTTGCACTGAGCCATATCATTTCTGTTTGAATAAAATATATCTTCCATAAAGGCATTTAGTCTTATTTAGAAATGTCAAGAGAGGGAGAATTCACTTCTCTCCTCGGTAGTTTGTTCCAGTGGTTTACGCCAACAACATTTCTAGAGCCTACAGAATGAAGAGATGTTTTCTGCACTTACATAATTCCAACCCTCATCTACGTAGACATAAATTCATTAAAGAGACCTCAGTCAACACTGATCTAAGCCAAAACTGTAAGCTCCATTGACTGACTTTACTTTTAATATCACAGAACATTTTCTTCAAGCCAAGAACCCCCCAAGATGTTTACTTGTTTGACAGGGAAGAGGAAGTTGTGTACCGATTTCTCACACTGTACTGACTGTTAGATAAGGACTGAAGACATTTAGGTGTGCAGACAACATAGTAAACGTAGATCTTCTAAAAATGACCCAAAAAACGACACTGCTATGACTCACTGTTGAACAAACTCAAGATGGGTCAGTTACCAGGTACAGATTTGAAAGAAAGTCAGACATTTATTAAAGGGCCAAATTATCTAGATGTGTAGTTTAGCATGGAAGAGGGAACATGGTGGATGGTTGTCCTCAGTGCAAGATTGTCTGTTTCTTCTGCTTTGAAAATCTCTTTCCGCTGACCCATTTATGTGAACTGATTTTGTACTGTCTTTCTCCAATATTCTCTTACTACCACTGTTTTCTAACATTACATTGTAAATATGGATGTCACAGTCTCTTCTGATATTTGCAATAAAGCTGTTGAAGTAAATGGATGTTCATCATCATTTCGGTCAGTAGTAAGCATTAGGAAACAACTCAGAGCTATTGCTAGCACAAGCACCTTCTTCCACAAAAACTGTTACAGCAGCAGTCAATTTCTGCTTGTCTTTTACAGCTGGCCTTCTGAAAACAAATGGAAATGGCACTGCTTTCCTATAAGAAAGTCCAGGGTAACAGCCTTTCCCATCAGCCAAAAACTTCAGCTCAATCAGAAGCAGAAGAGTTAAATACTTAATGGTACTTGAAAGACATAAGAATGGGAGCACAGGGAAGCAAAGGCTCATGAGCAAGAAGAGGTGGAATTAAGAGAACTGTGTAGGAAATTGATCTAAAAACTTATTTAACAGGTAACATCATCTCCATGTAAGTTTGTCAGATCATTCTGTAAAGTACCATGTTGTAGGCTATAAAATTCTTTCTACTAAATGATATGTATTTAACAGGACAACAGCCTTTTAGGGTCTTTCTGGAGCACAGTACAATGTTGCTAGAAGGTGTACTATGACTGGGTTCATGGAGAAAACTAATAGGAAGACCAATATTGCAAATGCAGGCTCCACCCTATCCATCATGGAAATAATACTATTAAGCATTTCTTCTAGCACCTCATAAAACTGTTCTGCTGGGAACAGGCTTGGGAAGAGCAATTTTTAACACCTTAGCTGTCACTCTTCGGAGAACTGCTCACCAAAAATTTACAGGATATTGTGCAAAAGTTAAATTACACTTTCCCAATCTTCTCAAGGGCAAATCTTGAATACTTTCCTATTTGGGCTGGCCTTTATCTACACTTTGGTGCTAAGAAGAATAAGAGGAATATCCTGATGCTGAATGTAAAATCAGTACTTGGAACTCTAGAAATTTCCTTGCCATTTTGCCTTTAGACACAAGATGGCAGCAAGAAATTCATTTCAAGCATTTGCTTTCATTAACAGCTTTACCTGACACCAACAGTTAAGTATATGGGCTTGGTTATTCCGACTATTTGATGGTAATGTCCGCAAACTCTCCTACCTTCTCAACAGTCTCCTACCACACATGACCCTGAACTCTGCTGTTATCTCTAGTCATAACAACCAAGTACCTATTGCACTGGGGGTGCAGCCATACAAAAAATACATCTATGGCAAATGCAGATGTCTAAGGCGTGCAAAGAACATCCCTTCTAGTGGCCATAAATCAAAAGTAGACTTTTATTCCTATTTGTTTTGGGGTTTACGGCACCTTTATTCTTTCCCAATGTTATATTTTTCCTTTCTCATCCTTTCAGCCTTTAGAATCTTTTTTTTTTATTATTATTATTTTTTAATTTCCCCCATTTAAGATGTTATAGAATTCATCTGTTCTATCTGAACCACCCTTTGAGCTGTTCCAGGAAGGCTTTGCAAATTCCTAAATGTTCTTTGTCAAAAGGATTCTCTGCCCTTTAAGTTCAACTGAAAAGTGTTTTTTGTTATTAGAGAGGAACTTCATCTAACTTTACCCTACTTATAAGTGAACAGTGGGAAAAATTTTGATCTTCAGTCTACATCTCCAAAGATAACTAGTATTTGAGAAACATTCACAATTTTTGCTGATATCAGAAACTGCTGCTAGGATTCCTAAGACCAAAGCAGTGCTCTGAAATTAACGGTTATGAACCAAGCCTGCCACCTAAAACCTACAGCAGACTCAGATAATGTATGGATCAGAGAAGAATATATATAATACATGCAAGCCATAGTGACTTAAATGAAATTTGAAGAATAAAGCAAGCTAAAGAGGACCTAGAGCATAACCTCAGAGCTGGCAAGCTTCTGAAGCAACACTCCTCATGTTGCAAGCTAGAGCTGCGACGACATCATTCCACCTAATATTGAAGTAACATGAATGAAGCTCACTGAGTAAAAAAATGTAAGAAACTATAATAAAGGTAGCTACGTATACAGTCATTTTTATCCATCCACCTCCTTTAGGGATTAAATTTCCAGATAGAGAACACACTGTTTTTAATTATACTGCCCTTAGAGCAATATATGTTTGTCTACTTTTTTTCCATATTTCCATTGTCTTTTTTGGAATAATTTTCTTCATACTGTTAGCAATTGATTTTTTCAAGTGTCTTGTTTAAACAAGAGTCTTCATATTGGTCTGAAAATGCACATTTAATGCTTTAATATCTCAGAACAAATATTCTGCTTCATAGAAGCCAGACATTGCACTTGACATTACAAGGACATACAGCTATTATAACATCGTTTGGGACACATGCAATATACAAGTATACAGAAAATGTGGCCCTCTATCTGAAGCTTGTTAGTGTTTTTCCCCTCAGAAATATGTATCTGTCTTCCAAAAAAAACATCTCACAAGATTAATGAATATTCTCTTTGTTAAAAACTTTCATATTCTCTGCTCAAGAGGAACAATTCCCAGCTAGTAATTAATCTGCACTATGGTTCAGGGACAGAATTATTTACTTACAATCTTGAAATGCCGGAGATTGAAAACACGTTTCCATCAGGATATTAACAATAATGAAAGGGGTCGTGAGGTCTAAAGAACTCAGGTGAAATTCTTAAAATAGCCACCAAAGAATGTGTTTGACTATTTTCCCTTACTAATGATGAAGTTTTCACTGGGCAGAGTACATCTTTCTACCCTAAATAAATGTACAATGACCCCCAAAATTACCTTTTTTGTTGTTGTTGTAAGCAAAGTGCCCATTAAGAAAAAATGCAGCATAACATTATGTGTTCAGATAGAAATCTGTTCTTTTCCTTGGGAATATTACTTCCAGTATAACATTTCAGAGATCCTGCACTTACTCTTTTCTATTCACTAAGTTCTGAAGAGCTTCTCATTTGACCTGTGTCTGAATAGGTGAAGACCACATCGCACTTTTCGCTTTTCCAGATAGCAATTCCTATTTTAAGAACGTTTATTTTTGTCTGCTATATACAGTGTTCACTTCAGAAAGCAAACACGGCAGGAGCAAAAATCATTCTCAGCAATCTAATTACAGCAAACAAAATCTCTGAAGCCAAGAATTCACACCCCTTTTGTTTTCCTGACAGGACAGGCAGATGTTGTCATGACCTTAAACCTTTGCACCTTCTTCTGGTAAACTACAGGCAAAGATAGAAGCACAGATGTAACTTTAATTGCCAACATGGGGACAAATCCTAGCAGTTCCAGTAAATTGCTGCCCAATTTGGGGAGACTGAGATTTTTGATTAATCTCCTTAAATTGCAGACCATGCAAAGACATGCACAGACCTGCTACAGGGATGCCCCACCAGGCATAACTCTCAGTCAGTCAGTTTTCCACTGGTGCCACACAAACCAGTGGAACTGAGGGTAAGAACCATGGGCAAGAGATTCAGCCAGTATCACAGCGGCTCAAACAGCAGAAAGCTGTGTCAGACCTTTCCACATTCCCAATCAGTTCTGCACTTCCTAAAAAGCCTTCCTCCACTGAAGTGAGCAGATCTGAATTGGAACAGGATGAAGCCATAAATTACATAATTTATAAGCTCAGCTAAATAATGTAAACTTGATAGTCTCTTTCCCTTCACACGTTTTAAAATAAATTCACCTTGAATATGCTCAAATTTGTTTATATATGCTTTCCATGAACACACAAGCAATAATATATATATATATGCTATATATAAGTGAGCTTCTGAACTGATGCACAAGTATTCATAGGAACCATATTTTAAAGCTACATGATGAATAACAGTGCCAGGCACTCAAAAGTTCATTCAATTTGGTAGCAGAAACCGTGTTTACCGTGTACCAGAAATTAACTAATTAGACTTAATCTCCAGTTTCAAATTTATCTGAGTCAATATTCCCAGAGAAATTATCAATATCTATCAATTTTAGAGTAATTTTCTGATTATAAAAATTGGTTAAATCTGAACAATAAATAACTCAAAGTAACTACTTTGTTCTTATAACATACTGAAGTGAGAATCTACATTTATCAAATAAATTATTCATTGCAAAATTACTCATTCTGTTCTGCCAATACATATCACACAAACAGACTCAATTGCTAGAATTATGGCTTGAAAAGAAACCTTGTATCATTTTAACTTCCAGTTTCAGCAAAATCACTTTGTCAAATGTAAGACCTCAACATAGAGGGTATCAACAGGATAACGTCACATATCAAAGAAAATAAATGTAGTCTGAAGAAACCACTTAACACAACAATACATCATTAAATAAAAACAATAAAGGCAGCTTAAAAAGACAAGTGATATGGCACCATTGAAATAATAGGCTATTCTGGACAGACAAGGGTATTATAAATTTTTGAAGAAGATGATGGTTATTACAGAGCATAAATATTTTAGGCACCACTTTTTTGAAAACTGGTATGATATGCTGCAAGAAATTAGGAGAATCTAATTTGGATTGCAGTCTGAAACTGACTGACTTTAAGAACTACGACACAAAGAATGCTGTAATATTAACACTTTGAATTCCTTTGTTCTATTCAAGTACATCTAGTGAATCAGATTCATCACTACAAATGACATGCAAAAGAGCTGATACAACACTCTTCTACTGGAAAACAGCAATTTCAACCAATAAACAGTGAATATTGATACAGGCATTATTTTTCAAACCATAGGATACCATTAAAGATTTATGATATATTAAACAGGAGTGAGTCCTTATTTATTTAGTGCCAGATATAACTCACAAATATGCATAATTTAATTTTGCCTAGACCTTTTAATATAGACTGGGTTATAACGACTGTTCAAAATCAGTTAAAGACTGACTAGCAGGCACAAAAGTAAAACACAAATACGAAACAGGTATTAATTTCAGAACATACAAGTATTTCCTACCAGGAGACTTGACAATGAGATAATAATTGAAGAAATTACTATGTCCATGGAATGATTCACAAACATTTCATGTTTTCCTTCAATCTCCAGCTCTTATGAGTCCTGTGGTTAATAAAGAATAGGAATTCTCATTTGAACTACAATAACTAAATCTCTAGCATTCGCAACTGTGATACAAGCTTCACAATATGAAGAGAATGTGTTTTAAAGAATTAGGAGCCAGAATGCAAGTGAAATAAAATAATTATATATTGTTTGGAGAAACACTTTCATGTTTATATTGTGACCAACTTGACACATGATTTTTAATATCTGCTACACAGGTTGTTTTCAACTGAATGAGCAACTTTCATTTCATATAATATCATGTCACAGAAATACAGATTGATTGGGTTGGAAGGAAGATTAAAGATCATCTTGCTCCAAATCCCCTGCTATGAGCAGGGACACCTTTCACTAGACCAGGTTGCTCAAAGCCCCATGAAAATTCACCCTGAGCACTTCCATGGATGAGGCAGCCACGACTTCTTGAGGCAACCTCTTCCAGTCTCTCACAACCCTCACAGTGAAGAATTTCTTCCTAATACCTAATCTAGATCTACCCGCTCTTAGTTAAAAGCCATTCCCCCTTGTCCTATCACTACATGCATGCCCCTGCAAAAAGTCCTTCTCCAGCATTCTTGCAGGGCATTCTTGCAGGGCATTCTTGCAAATTCTTGTGCAAGACATGCTCCAGCCTGCTGATTGTCTTCATGGCCCTCCTCTGGACTCATTCCAACAGGCTCACATCCTTCTCGTGTCTGGCACCCCACAGCTGAATACAGTACTCCAGGTGGGATCTCATGAGAATGGAGTAGAGGGGGAGAATCACCTCCCTCAGTTTGCTGGTCATGCTGCTTCTGAGGCAGCCCAGCATACAGTTGGCTTTCTGGGATGCAAGCACATACTGCTGGCCCCTGTCTCGTATTCAGTTTTTCATCCACCAATACGTCTTAGTCTTTTTTCTCAGGGTTACTCTTAATTCATTATCAGCCAAAGATGTATTTGTGCTTGAGATTACCACAATGCACATGCAGGACTTACTTTGCGCTTGGCCTTGCTGAACTTCATGAGGTTCACACATGCCCACCTCTCAACCCTGTCAAGGTCCCTCTGGATGGTATCCCTTCCCTCCAGCACGTCAACTGCACCACACGGCTTGGTATCGTTAGCAAACCTGCTGTGGGTGCACTCAATCCCACAGCATGTCAGCAACGAATACGTTAAACAGCTCCAGTCCCAGTACTGACCCTTGAGGAATGCCTTTATCATTAATGATTTATAGTATTACTTGAAAGCCAGTGTTTAACAAAAAGTACTACACATACTAGATTGTGGCTTATTTTCACTATAGTATGAATGTTATTCTCATTAAATCTTACTGGAGGAAGACATGATACAAAACAAAATTGCCCAACAAAAAGAACTGTCTAATGACCAAGTGCATTTGCCTTGAGTTATTAATGCAACCATTGTGGGTTTTTTGATGCATTAGAAAAGCTTCATTAAAATTAGGAGCTAAGAAAAATACTATATATTATGGCAACTGCGCATATTTATACCAACAGCCCTATCCTGTTAGTCAAACCCTTATACAGTAATAACTTACTCTACAAATGTACCACAAAAATTCCTAGATGTATCTACAAAACTGGAAAATATTCTAGAAACTGAAATCAACAGCAGTTAATCCAGAAGCTTAAATGGAACGAGGGAAAGTAAACTTTAAAAGAAATATATCAAAAGATAGATCCCATTATATAAAATACGTATTAAACATATTTTAATATCACCATTTTCTCAATGAACTTTACCAAATCTGAAGCTTTGGTATTGTTAGGGAGAACTACAATATCAGCTTCAACTTATCTGAGGTGACTAAATTAAATAAGTAAATAGATAGACAAATAAATATTTCAATAAATAATTGAATGAGTCCAGGAAAGACATTGTGACAGACAGACATACTATTAGAAGCAACACACTTCATTTTGTACAAAGTGTTCCTTGGCTTCTTAGTGTGTAAAGAACATGAACCAGGAGTCTTTTACACCAGATAAGGAACTGTGTTACAGTTAAACTGGATTAACCACCAACTGAAGAATTTGATCCAGGAAGCTGAAGGCGCTTGGAAACTGGATAAGTAAAATAAGAGCATTTTTTAAATATTTTAGAATAATTATACTCACAGGAAAATAATACTAAACAAGGATAAAGGTAGGGAAGTTAACATAAAAATTACTGCTATTCCCTCAAGAACAATTTCTTCACTAAGGAAACTAGTGGAACATTATCTAGATATTATTGCTATAAGATACATATACAACTGTGTGGAAAAAAGTGACACTCAATGGCTCATTTTCAAACTAGAATCTGCTTGAGAGGATCTCAGCATAGCTGAAGTCTTAATGACTCAGTGGTACTGGAAACAGTCTTAAAACCTGGGCAAAGCACAGAAGTGAAAGAGACTACAAACAGTTTGAAACAGAAGATTCAAAGTAACTGATATATTAGCAGGGGTGTGGGGAGGGAAGAAATGAAATAATTTAGGTGAAATTTTATAAAGTTCAAAGTTCTGCATTAGAAGAGAAGCTCAAACATACAGTATCAAAGAGGGAAGGCTGGAAAAGAAAGGATGGGGTAAGTTGGATAACAGTCTGAATATGAGTCAACTGCAGATGAAGGTTTCAAAACAGAATATAATTCTGTGTTTATTAAAAAGAAAGCTCTACATAAAACATGGAAGGAAATTATCCCACTCTACTAATGACTAGTAAAGCCTCTACTACATCTATTTTTGTCTCTCAATTTTAAGAAAGATGTGGTAAACTGGAAAGTGTCCTGAAGAGAACAAAGAAGAGGAAATTTATAAAATGTGACTGACCAGGAAAAAAAATAGAATACTGAAGACAGAATGATAAACATCAGCCAATGTTGACTCTAAAATCTTTTAAGTCATCACTTCTCCTGTTTCCACCAAAGGATGGCAAGAAATAATAAGCTTCATGTGTGACAGAAGACTTAGCTCAGATGTTGGGAAAAGCCTTTCTAGCTGTTAGAACAAAGCTTACATAGCGAGACAGGACCCTTTAAGGTCGGACAAGAAGAAGGGTGTGGGAAGTAACCAAGGTGTTACACTGTTACAAAGCAAAAATTATCACCTGAAAATGAAAGTAAAAGGAATGCAAGGGGGATAGGATGAGGGAGATGCTGGCTCTCAAGCAAATAGCCTCTTTTACTCACAGTCTCAGTTTGCCACAGGAAGTGCTCACTGAGGCCAATGCCTTTGCTGATTAAAATCAGTATAGCTGCAATAGGCTAAAGCTTTTCTAGGTCTGTATAATCAGGTGGCATCAGACCTTGTTCTTTGTCTATGAGATAAAAAACAGGAAATACTTTTAATAAGACAGCTATGGACAGCATCAGATGATAGTCTCGCACCAGTGGGTAATTCCCTTCCATCTTACAGAATCACAAACTCAGAATGGTTTAGGTTGGAAGGAAGATTAAAGATCACCTTGTTCCAAATCCCCTGCTATGGGCAGGGACACCTTTCACTAGACCAGGCTGCTTGAAGCCCCATGAAAATTCACCTTGAGCACTTCCACAGACAAAGCAGCCACAACTTCCTGAGGCAACCTCTTCCAGTCTCTCACAACCCTCACAGTGAAGAATTTCTTCCTAATACCTAATCTAGATCTACCCGCCCTTAGTTTAAAGCCATTCCCCCTTGTCCTATCACTACATGCCTTTGCAAAAAGTCATAGAAGCATAGAATCATAGGATAGTTAGGGTTGGAAAGGACCTCAAGATCATCTAGTTCCAACCCCCCTGCCATGGACAGGGACACCTCACACTAAACCATCCCACACAAGGCTTCATCCAACCTGGCCTTGAACACCACCAGGGATGGAGCATTCACAACTTCCCTGGGAAACCGATTCCAGTGTCTCACCACCCTAACAGGAAAGAATTTCCTCCTTATATCCAATCTAAACTTCCCCTGTTTAAGTTTTAACCCGTTACCCCTTGTCCTGTCACTACAGTCCCTGATGAAGAGTTCCTCCCCAGCATCCCTATAGGCCCCCTTCAGATACTGGAAGGCTGCTATGAGGTCCCCACGCAGCCTTCTCTTCTCCAGGCTGAACAGCCCCAACTTCCTCAGCTTATCTTCATACAGGAGGTGCTCCAGTCCCATGATCATCCTCGTGGCCCTCCTCTGGACTTGTTCCAGCAGTTCCATGTCCTTTTTATGTTGAGGACACCAGAACTGCACACAATACTCCAGGTGAGGCCTCACGAGAGCAGAGTAGAGGGGCAGGATCACCTCCTTCGACCTGTTGGTCACGGTCCTTTTGATGCAGCCCAGGATACGGTTGGCTTTCTGGGCTGCAAGCGCACACTGAAGCCGGCTCATGTTCATTTTCTCATCGACCAGCACCCCCAAGTCCTTCTCTGCAGGGCCGCTCTGAATCTCTTCTTTGCCCAGTCTGTAGCTGTGCCGGGATTGCTCCGACCCAGGTGTAGGACCTTGCACTTGTCGTGGTTGAACTTCATAAGGTTGGCATCAGCCCACCTCACAAGCGTGTCAAGGTCCCACTGGATGGCATCCCTCGCCCTCCAGCATATCAACCGGACCACACAGCTTGGTGTCATCAGCAAACTTGCTGAGGGCGCAGTCAATCCCACTGTCCATGTCAGCGACAAAGGTGTTAAACAAGACCTGTCCCAACACCGATCCCTGAGGGACACCACTCGTTACTGGTCTCCAGCCGGACATCGAGCCCCTCTCCAGCATTCTTGTAGGGTCCCTTTTGGTACTGAAAAGCTGCTAGAAGGTCTTCAGGGAGTCTTCTCCAGGCTCAGCAACCCCAGCTCTCACAGCCTGTCTTCATAACAAACGTGCTCCAGCCTGCTGATTGCCTTCATGGCCCTCCTCTGGACTCATTTCAACAGGCTCACATCCTTCTCATGTCTGGCACCCCACAGCTGAATACAGTACTCCAGGTGGGGTCTCATGAGAATGGAGTAGAGGGGGAGAATCACCTCCCTCAATTTGCTGGTCATGCTGCTTCTGAGGCAGCCCAGCATACACTTAGCTTTCTGGGCTGCAAGCACATACTGCTGGGTCATGCTGACCTCATTAACCAACACCCTCAAGTCTTTCTCATCAGGGCTGTTCCTAAGACTTTCTTTACCCAGCTTGTATTTGTGCTTGGGACTGCCTGAAACCAAGGTATTCCTTGGGTTCATCTTGGCCTTGCTTACCTTCATGAGGTTCACACATGCCCACCTCTCAACCCTGTCAAGGTCCCTCTGGATGGCATCCCTTCCCTCTAGCATATCAACTGTATCACACAGCTTGGTGTCAACAGCAAACTTGCTGCGGATGCACTCATTCCC
The DNA here is from genome assembly GCF_037157495.1 of Lathamus discolor. Classification (NCBI taxonomy): domain Eukaryota; kingdom Metazoa; phylum Chordata; class Aves; order Psittaciformes; family Psittacidae; genus Lathamus; species Lathamus discolor. The sequence continues at coordinate 25,538,928 of NC_088889.1, read as the reverse complement.
ACTGCCCCATTCCCAATATCTCTGAGGAACGCCACTCATCACTGTTCAGCACTTGGACATCAAGCAATTGACTGAAACTCTTTGAGTGCAAATATCCAGCCCATTCCTTATCCACCTAGTGGCCCCACCCTCAAATGTATGCCTCTCCAGTTTAGAGACAAGGATGTTGAGTGGGACAGTGTCAGACACTTTGCACAAGTTCAGGTAGATGATGTCACTCTTCCCTTATCCACCAGTGCTGTAATCCCATTGTAGAAGCCCACCAGATTTTCCAGATATTATTTGCCCTTAGGGAATCCATGTTGGCTGTCACCAACCACCTCCTTATTTTCAACATGCCTTAGCACAGTTTCCAGGAGAATCTGTTCCATGATCTTGCCAGGCATTGAGGTGAGACTGGCCAGCCTGGTAACACCCATGTCTTCCTTTTCCCCTTTTTAAAAATGGTGGTTATATTCCCCTTTTTCCATTTTGTGGGAACTTCACCAGACTGCCATGATGTCTGAAATATAATGGATAGGTATAGAGGCTTAGTCACTTCATGCATCAGTTCCGTCAGGATCTGAAGATGTCATCAGGTCCCACACAGACTTGTGCACCTTCAGGTTCCTTAGATGATCTCAAACTCTTCTACAGCACATGGTTCTTCATTCTCCCAGTCCTGCCTTTGCCTTCTGTGACCTGGGTGGTGTGTGTGGAGAGCTTGACAGTGAAAACAGATGCAAAAATGTAACTTAACAGAGTACGTTTCCGCAAGAGGCTGTGCTGCTTCATCAGGGAGATACCCCACTAGGTTTCTAACTACCTTTTACTCTCAGCTACAACTATGGTTACATCTAGCAGCCTTCCTCCTGTTCTTCCTCGACACAGACCACCAAGGTCTACAGTTGGTCCCTAGCAAGCAAATACATCTGACAGGAAGATAACAGTAACAACAAAAGACACACCAAAACTCATGAAATGAGGCATAAGGATATTTGTAACCCTGCAAATGCATGAGAAGCATTTATTTGCCTCCATCTTGGTATTCTGGCCAGTCAGATCTGTTTGGATTTGTAAAGTCTCGTTGAAATGAACTGGTTTTCTTAGCTGCTGGTTTAAAGTTTCCTCTTGTGAGGAAATTTTCTTGTTTTGCAGATAAAAATCTAATACATTTTGAAAAGACTGCCTACATTCATGGGGGCAGAATAATACTTGAACAAAGGAAATGCCAATGTTTTTCTGCTTCATTCTCAGCCAAAGTCACTCACAAGATATGAGAGGTGGTTGGGGAAGGTCAGGTCTTTGGATTTATGTGCATTTTGCCTAAGTTTCTTCCTAGCTTGAGGTGATTTGGGAACTACTGGCTTCAACTAATGCAGATACTACAGAATCATAGAATCATAGAATGGTTTGAGTTAGAAAGGACCTTAAGATCATCTATTTCCAACCCCCCTGCCATGGGCATGGACACCTCACACTATTTCTATGATTCTGTTTGGTAGTCAGTTTGTTTAGTACTCTTACCAATATGCAAAAACTTTTTCTTTTTTTTTTTTTTTTTTTTTTAACAAGATAATGGTTGACAATCTGACCAGTGCTCATCTCTTTTTAATCTCCTGCTCTGAGCTATAGGTAATACTGAACTGTGTTGTAATGATCATACTGCAGTGCAGAATGCTCTTCTAGTGACAGCCCCTGTCTGCTCCAGATCAGGATCTCCTTGGAAGTAAGAGTGTTATCCAAGCTATACACAGCAAGTAATATTATGAGGTGACTCACCTTCTACACAAGAGCTATTGATGAGATAGACAGATTTTCATGTTGCTGCTCCACTCTTAAACTGCAAAGTATGGTATTGGTCAGCTACTCCTGAGGTGCCCCAGGGTGACACCTGGCTAATTTTCCTTCTGACGCATTACAGGGTCCAAGTGCCCAAACTGCTGGACTCTGAAAGCCTTGCTCAAAAACTCAGCTGCCTGGCATGCAGTCACACCCTGCCCCAACACAAAATATCCATCTGTGCCCATTTGACATTTGAGATGATGAGAGGGCTTTTGTCAAATGCTTCACCAGATGCTGCCAGATGTTGTGAGATGCCTCGACAGAGTTCATCCTACAGCCATTAGGTTGCTGCAGCTCCCTCTCTAACCTGCTCCCAGGGTGATACAGCTACATCCCACCCCTCTCTTGGACCAGCTTCTCCAGTTTCAGCCAAAGCAGAAGCTTTGAGTAACAGACAGTAAAACCTTGGGCACTGAAGTGCAACACAGGCACAACAGCAACAGACGAAACAGACTGACAATTTCTTAAAGCATTCCACCTAGGATCAGGAAATGACTATAAAAAAGCACGAGAGGACTGCATCAGCAAAAGGTTCAGAGATAAAATAAACACTGTAAACATAATACTGCCTTTCATAGTAAGAGAAAGATTGAGGGAGGAGGAACAGTACAGCCTTTGCTGTTTTGACTGGCATCGCTGCTTGTCTCGCTCTGACAGGTTGCCAGGTCAAGGTTTTGTTTTGAATCAGTCATTTCCCTTTGAACAGTGGCAACTGTTACCATTGTTACCCTGTTACACTGAATATAAAACAAAATTTCCACCAGCAGCTTTCCTACCATATGTTTGTTCTAGGAGGCAGCAGGCATTTACAATTTGGTAGCAATCACAGTGTGCAAACATTTGCAGGACCTGTCTCAACAAAGTAATTACCTCGATCACAGTAATATCATATAGCAGACACTGAATTCATAACTGTTATCCATGAGATCTAGCCTAAGAAATCTAATAACGTCAGAATGGGCTCTATATTCTTTCACTGGCAGGTTATTGTTTCAAGAATTGTCCTTCTAAAGCATAAACCATACACCTGAAGTCCTGAAACTCTGTTGAGCATGTTTTAACTGCAAAATTTAACAGATTTTCTTGAGACATTTTCTGATTTTTTTTCCTCCACAATAAGCCTAGCCACATACTGATGAAAGCAGTTTCACATAGAAAAGTGATATGAGGGGCTTAAAATAGGGTTTCATAAGGTTTTCATAATAGCACAGCTTTAATTTTTATAATTAGAAATATTTTAACATCCCAAAAACTATCCCAATTTCCTAATTACTTATGGAAAGTATTTTATAATATCACTCCTATTTACTTACAATGTTGGTTTTATTTCCTAATCCTTTAGAGATGAAGAACTAGCTATACTAAAATCAACTAAATGTCTCTTTATAAGAATATCTTTACAGTTAAATCAGTGCGTAGTAGTTTAATAAAATAGTTCAATAAATAATGAGTGCTCCCTCTTTGTCTGAATTCCTACAATGAATGCTAAATTACCACTGAGTTCTCACTTCCAAAAAAATTTATCTAAATATTTGGTAAGACAGCTAGAAGTTACTAGAAGTTGTTGAGAATACACTACCCATATGGTCTCCTGGACTTAAAAAAGCTGAAGTCTGATGTAATGTTACAGGCATTGCATGATTATTAATAACAGCTTGTATTTTTGAAAGAACCTAGAAGAGTTAGACTCCTAAATCCAACTTCCCCTTGAAGGGAAATTATTGCTAAATCCTATAGGAACCCAGACATCACTAAAAAGTAGGAGAGGAGAAAGAGCATTTTGACCTTAAAACGAAACTATTGTCAATAATGCCAGCTCCTTGATATTGAACAAATCCGTGGTTTGGGGTCTTTTTGCTTTTTGTTTTGTTTTGGGTTGTGGGGGTTTTGGTGGCGGTGGGTTTGTTTGGTTTGGTTTGGTTGGTTTTTATGAATAAGAATATGAGAACAAGTAGTCTTTTCCAATCCTAGAATTTAGCTAGTGTTCACATTCACCTTCTTGTAGGTAAAATAAATTTCTTATATCCAAGTAGTGTAGTTTATTTATTTATTATTCTGCAGGTAGCTAGATAATCACCTTTGACTTGTTTAGCTGCATTTTGGTTTTTTAACATTAACAGAAACAGTTTATATGTGTGAGATTTATGTCACACTGAGACAACATTTACAAGATTAAGAGACCAAAAGTGAAGAAAGCAGAGCTTTTAGAAGGTAAGACAAACAAAGCAATGATGGAAGTGTTGTGCCTTACAAACATAAATATAGAAAATATATATACAAAGATAAATATACAAAATAAACCCAAAAATGTAATCAGCCAAAATTCATTGTTACTGCAGTGGGACCTGCCCCAGTAGGGTTTACCTGTCCTTGTTTTAACACATAATTGGTCATTTCTCAATGCCAAGTTTCTCTGGGCATGGAAGTTGTTGCCTTCAGTGTCTTAGCTGGAGGGAACTAGCTATTAAGAAAAATTACTAGGAAAACAGATTAAAAAAAAAACAAAACCAAATGAAAAGATTGTATCAGAAAAGGGACAGACTCCACTTTTCATGGAAAACAATATAAAACAGGAAATCTTTTCTCCCTATTCACCTCCCCTCTACCTATTTGTTTATAAGCTCTCAGAGTACATCAAGAAAAAGCACCAAGGAAAAAAATAAGAGGAGGTAAGAGAGGAAGAACACATAATAGATGTTAAGATATGCACAGAAAAACACACAAGTGACGAAGACACAAATCATATTCAAGGTTTTGGAGTTGTTTTCTTTTATTGACTTGTGCTGAAGACTAACAAGCTTTCCATTACATCACATTATGTGTAATTAGAGTGTGTTACATTTGCAGATTCTGAACTGATGTGAGGAAGCAAGTTGTTGGAAAATATGTATAAAGATGTTTGGACTGAAGTTTTTGTAACTTTTCACTTAATAATAAAACCTGACAGCTTCCTTATTAAAACTATGAAGTGATGTAGGACATCCTGCCTCAAGAACTCCTCTAATGTAAAATAAACAGTATGTAAAGACGACACACTTCACTCTCTCAACAAAATGTTCCCATCTTTTGGCTGAAACAAAGAAGCTGTACAAAGTTAGCTACATGTCTCAGTAATCAAGGGAAGGAATTGGAAAATAACCGCGCCAGTTGAAACTGCATGAGTTCTTTTCTGTTGGCCAACGTAGTGTCAACAGAGTCACTTTGGCCAACGAAATGGCTATCAGAAAAACAGAAAAAAACAACGTAAGAGTTGTTGAAAGTGACCATGAATAGATAGAGCCAAATTTTCCAAAGGCAGAAACCCTTTTCAAGCAGACAAAAGAATAAGCATGAATTATACACCTGTATTTTCCAAAATGCCACATGCAAATGTCTGAGAGCAAGTGGAAAAAAAACCAAAACAAAACAAACCAAAGAAACAGTGGAAAATGTCCAGTGCACACTCTTTTTTACAGAAACAAGTATAGGAGAATTTTTATGTTCTCCAGTGTTATGGAGGTCAAAATTTCCAAATATACAAGAAGTGAAAATCTGTGCAAATGTCATCCATGATACAAACTCTCAGCTTGGCTCTGCACTAGCAATTTACACAAAAGGAAACCCAATCTCTGTGTTTAGTGGTAATAGCTGCACTTGCAAACCTGAGCACAAGTTTTTGTATGAACAAACCAATCATTAAACACAGAGGGTCAAAAGTGATTATAAATTGCCAGAAACTTCTATTGCAAAATTCTTCTGAAAGTTGATGACCCATTGCTAACACTGGGAGAGAAGTAACATCTATTGAAATCAGCAACCCTTCTTGCAACCACTGAACTGGAGAGCTGCCACCCAAATATTCCAGATAGCTGGGACTGTAGAAGTCTCTGAAGACTTGCCTGGATTTGGGGGTTAAACTAAACATTACCCTTGTATTTCAAATTTATTCCTACTCTTTAGACCCCCTATACCTTCCTTAAACAAAATGAAAAATTGTTGACTAAGTAAGAAGACATCTGGCAGACTTTACAGACTGCACTGATGGTGTTCAATGATATCTGCTCTTCAGACAAGCATTACCTAGCTCTGTTCAGAATAAGCCAGCTGTTCAGTCAGCTGAAATGAGCAGCTCAGAGGTGTCTGAAGAAACCAGAAATATGTCAAATACATATTGCCTCAGATGAATCAAAAATGCCCTTTCCTGGCAAAAAGCCAAGCATCCAAAGTAAAAGGATTGCCAACTGCAGACTCTATGTCTCTCTATAAGTATTTTCTTAGGGACATATCTTTGGACCAGGATGATGGGAAGGAGAAGATTTGTCAGCATATACTCCACATACACAAGCAGCTTTCTGAGAAGTGGCCCCAAAATGACTTTGTGGCTTGCATGAGATTCATGTTGAAAAACACTGCTGCCAAATCAAGATTCTTGACTTTGTATACTCTCTACAGGGGCTGTTTCTTGAATTGGAGGGAATCAGTTGTTTACAACCTTTTTGGGTAAATTATAATATTTCTAGAAATATTTTAACCTCCTGCCACAGGAAAACAAAACAAAAAATCCATAATTGTTGATTCAGGCCTTAAAAATACTCTAAATAAACCAACATAGTAATACACTATACAGTATCATACAATAAAATATATACAAGGAAGCATGTGGAGAAAATGGACACTTAAAATAGCTTCTACCTGAGGGACTCGTTTTGTAAGATTCAAAATGGCATAACCTCTCAGAAGAAGTTTAAACTAAGAAGCCCAGGGAAGAAGACTGAAAAAGAGTCACGTTTAACTCTCCAAACCTGATTTTATCACACAGGCAATAGAAAAACAGTTCAAAGCATTCAGTAAAAAGAAGGAGGAAAAAAAAATCATCAGAAGCAGCAAAGAGAAAAGTATAAGCAGAGAACATAGGAGTAGTCATGGATACAGTTCAGTTACTGAAAGGATTATACACAGTCAAGCTGAAGTGGGTGAGGTAACAGAGGCAATTTAGCAGTTTGGAAACCAATGAAAGGTGGCATGGTTACAAACCAAAGGAAGTGGAACCAATAGCGCAAGACAGGAAATCAGATAGTAGAGCCATAACAAAACATGGTGGAGTATCAGTCATGAGTGGAACGTGGATACTGAAATACATGATACTCTTCTAAAAGCTAGAAATAAAATCAAGAGTAGAATATTGACACAGCTTAATAAAGACCACTTTTGTAAGTAAAAATTTGCAATAACATGGAGAAAATTGAAGCTTTTACAGTGAATGAAGGGCTGGAAAATGAACTAGCATCAGAAGTTTGCCATTCCTTCATGTGGGTAGAATCTGAACCTGGATGATGACCTCATTAATATTTCATTGAAGGAAAAAATGGCTATCAGAAATTTTTATCATTATGTGGGCACATAATTTCCCAGACACAGACTGGAACAAACACATCATCAAATATGGTAGGGCATCTTTCTTCATGAATGTGATAGCCAACATATTTCTTCACCAAGTGTAATGTGACTAGTAAGTACCATTATAGAAAAAGTTCTGGTCAGCTGGAAATGACATATCAAGCAAAAGACCTAGGTGTAAAACTTACAAAATTACTGTGAGTCACCAGTACAATGATAAAGTGCAATGTGATACTAACCTGTAGCAAAAGCAAAATATTTCCAGCAGAAATAGGGATGTATTACTATCATTATGCAAGGTAACAATAAACTGCAGACAATGCTCTGTGTTATGTTGTTTGCAAAGATGAACTTAGACCAGAACAGAGAGAAAGAAGGGCTAATCATTCCTTTTAGGGAACTGAGAGTCTACTTTGGGAGAAAGAGAAAACTGGGAGCACAGGTGTTTGCTCTCTATGAATTGTGCTAGCATGAAGTAAGAACTACTTCCCTGATTGGGAGGGGAATAAAGTGGCCTGAATTAATTTAGGAAATTAAAAAGAATTAGTTTCCTTACAATCAGCTGCATAACAGCTTCCCAAGAAAAGTGCAGGAGCAAAGATTAATTCATTGGCTGTTGATGAAGGATAATGAGGTTAGGAATGGGATTACATGATGCAGTTCATTCTCAGTGCAAAAGACTGAAGATAATGATGCAGTAAAACCCTTCCCTTGTTCAATGTCCACATATAATTATTAAACATATCTCAGATGCAGGTTTTTATCCATAGATACCAAACTACTCACACAGGAGAATTAATATATTTAATTTAGCATACAATTAATGCTTAGTTCTCTAAATAAGTACCAAGCTGTACTTTTTTATATCAGTGTAAGATGTTCTTTCATATGGGGGGGGGGGGGGGGGGGGAGGGAGGGAGTGATTTTTGCACTTTGTATCATCAGATTCACAAGACCTATACTACAGAAAATCTGAGAATATGAACCAGACCTGTATACCACCAGACAGTATTGAATAGCAGTGGCTATTCACAATGAAAATTACATTTTTTTCAGTACATTCTTTCTCCCATCTCCCACTTAAAACATGAGCATTGAATAAAACAAAAGGGTCATATTTAGAAAGCAGAAGTGAAAACACGTTTTTGCTTTGACATATACGGTTTAGGCTGTTTAAAAAAGTAATAAAAAACTACAAAATAAATGTTTCTTTCTCCTCTGTCTCAAAGCCAAGTCTGTGTATAGGTAAAATTTTCTTTCAGAATTTATTGCCAAAAAATGTTACAAAGCTTAAAAATACTGAAGATTTCTTTGTGTTATATACGGCGGACCTGCAGAATGAACTACTGCTAACTGTCATTGAGTCAGTAGACTTTCAAAATGAAGTAATCATTTTATGACCACTAATAATTCCTGTAGCTTTGCAAAATAAAATAATGTATCAAAATTGCATTTTTCAGGAAACAAGTTAACTGTGAGCATGAGGTCAGAAAGGAATTTCTTCTCTATTTCAGCTACTCATTTTGGCAGATGGGCTTGGGGATATTTCAGCTTTCCCAGACTGTAGAAGTAGTAGCTGTTGCTGTATCAGGACAACAGATGTGATATGGAGCGAGGCTCCAGTGTAATGTACTCTCTTCCGTATGGAATATGAGTCTTCCTTTATACTCCGTATATGAGGACTAAAATCACAAAGAAAATTATGTAAAACTGACACAACTATAAGCAAATTCAGGCTCCAGCTGATAGAGAAACAGGAAAAATATTGTCTAAAATTCAAGTAGCTATTTTTATAATCTTTCATCAGTAATATACAAAATAATATAAGCTCTTGAAATTTCATGAGTGGTATCAGAATTTCAGTGCTTGCCTCTATGCCCTTATGACCTCAGTTAAACTCAAAATTGTCATAGAATCACAGAACCATAAAACGGTTAGGGTTGGAAGCAACATTAAAGATTGTCTAGTTCAATATCCCCAGCTGTGAGCAAGGACACTTTCTACCAGAACAGGTTGCCCATCTAACCTGGCCTTGAACAATTCCAGGGGTGAGGCAGCCACAGCTTCTCTGGGCAACCTCTTCCAGTGTCTCACCACCCTCATAGTAAAGAACTTCCTCATATCTAAACTAAATCTACCCTCTTTTAAAGTTATTACCCCTTGTCCTATCACAACCGGCTCTTGTAACAGAGTCATGAGTCATCTTGATATAAACTTCCTCTCCAGTCTACACAAAAATAGCTTGACCATTCTTGGTAATGAAGGGAGTAACAAAGCTTGTGTAACTCATTCAGAAAGAGGTAATATGGAACATGCACAATGTGTTTTTCTGCATTTATACTAAGTAGGCACACATGACATACACAGTTGAATCGGAACGAAGGAGGAAGAAAACAGATGAATACGTTGATTACACTTTCCACTTTCAGGTATCTAAAATGGTATCGTCCACTCTGGAGACTTGTAAGAATCTGTAAACCACATCTCTCAAACCACATACAGAGCTACAACTATCATACTTAACTTCAGACTGCACTTCGAAGTACATAAAATCACACAGACAACAACTAGAAGACACACCTTTTCCTGAAAAATCAAGCTTTGGGCATTCAGGCTGCTTCTCAATTTAGTTTAGTAAAAGTGCAAGAAGTTTAGAAGGCAAGTCCCAGGAAATATACTCAATAACATTCTTCCCTGTTTCAGCATAACATTAATACATCAGCCCCCCACTACCAAGGACAGTTTTGGTCTGTCTGCCTGTGTTGTGCTCATCAGGAAACACTCTGTACTTTTTTCATGTGGCAGGACAGCTAAGACAATGTGCAGGAACACATAACATCAGATCCACCAAAATCAAAATACATAGCCTATCTGACTAGACATTAAGAATCTTTTCATGATTACAGCAAGTCTGCTGTGATACAAGTCCTAATATTTTGATACATGTGCTTGTATCATAACAAGTGATTTAAAGCATTTTAAAACTGCAGTCATAGATAGATTGCTTGCAGTACTGTTGTCCATCTGGAAATTTCAGATTTTGTTTATCTATTTTAACGGGAATTTTGACACATCGAATACTTGTGGTTGCAGAAAATGGCAATGCATTCTGACTACACACTGTCTAGGTAAACACTTGTCAAATGAGGAATACTGAAATCAAAACAAGTTTGTGGATGTCACTCCATAAATTACAGTCTTTCTGGCTACTGGACCAAATCTTAGTTACTGCTCCAATACAGAAAGGCAACAGTCAGAAGATTACTAATCCTATGGTAATGTGAGATTACCAATGCCATTTTGAATGGCATTATATGTTTGTAACAATAATTATCTTTCAACCCCATCCAAAAATAGTAGGAGCAACTGTTGAGGCCACTTCACTGACAGTCATCACATTGGGGATGAGAGTAGATGAGGCTCACTATGAAATGATTCAAGCAAAGTGTTTGAAAAGATACGTGTTTTGGTTGGACACTGGAAAATTTAATAGGACTGAACTTGTCCTAGCTGGAGGTGTGTTCTAAGAAAGCCATTAGGCATCTATACACACTGGGTTTGTCTTAGCAGTCAAGATGCAAGTTAAGAGATTATTAAGTTCTCTTCAATATCCACCCAAACTATTGGAAATCCCTTGTGACCATCTGTTCCCACCATCTTAGATTTACATAAGACATATTGGAGAACCAAAGAGGAATTTAAAAGCAAACAAAAGCCAGAACAGTAGAAGGTTTGGATCCCAACCTTCCTGAATTTAGAAAGGCTTCATATGCTTTATTCTTCAGCTTGAGCCCATACGCAGTTTTAAGTGTGTTTGTCAATTTAAGTTAGACCTTTACCAGTAAAAATAAAAATTTACCGCTTGAAGTGTTATCTTAACACTTGGGTAAAACATCTGCACTAAAATTCAGACCCATTCAAATGGGCCTGCATTCCAGGCTACATAGGTTTATGAACCCCAGCTCATTTAAATAAAATCTGCAAAGCAGTTGTCCATAAACACAAGCTCCAAAACCTCTCTCCTCAGCCAACCTTTCTTACTCAATACATGCTTCAAATTCCTCGTCTTCAGTCTTCTCTAATCCCCTTAAGCACTTCACACTTCCAAAAGTCAACTAATGTAAATGGACACCTGAAAGGTAGAGGAGATGGAGGACAAGATAAGATGGTGTTGGTCTGATTCCTTTCCAAGCCCAGAAAAACAAGCCTAAAGGTTCATTTACCCCGTGGAAACTATAGATTTTCATTATTAAAACAAGCCAAACCAGCAGCCTACACCAGTAATAGATAAAGAAGGGGCTTCACATATATTTATCCATACTTATATTTCAGGTGCACAAAATGTATGCATCACAATTCGCAAAAAACTTTACAAAATATAGCATGATAAACAGGCATCAGAAAACAACCAGGACAGTTAAAGGAATCAGCTGTAAATCAACCTAAAAAAACCCCAAACATTAGATTATTTTCTGGAAAACATAGCCTTGAAAATATTTAAATGTTTTGTCTGAGTATTTTTTCAACAAAATGGATTGTTTCTTCATTTCAAAATAAATTTAGTAGCTCATTAAAGAGAGGATAACCCCCCCAAATTACATGGAATTAAGTATTTTGGTGCATAAAATTTAATTTAAGTAAAAATATTTTATTTTAATTACATGTGAATTTATCATTACAGTGGGATAAAAAAGAAATTCATTTTGTCAATCTTAAATATTTTTTATTTTTTAGTTCAGCAAATAAAGTGAAAAAATAATTATTCACAAAGACCTAATGGCAAAGTTTTCAATGGATAGGAGAGGCCGAAACTTTCTAACAAGTACAAATAATTTCTTGTTTATTAAATCTGCATTAAAATTCATTAAGTGACTAAGTTCAAGTAGATACATAGAAGAAAGGACTGAGACTAGCTTCAGACTTTCTATGTTTTAAGAAGTGTGAGTCTCCTTATATGTGACATTCACACACATTGTTCAGCTCCCATATATCATATTGCACATGCATATCAGGTTGTCTATATGTCATATATACCCATCACCTTCCAACCCTACCTAAACCCTATCTGGTCCTATCAGTATCAGGTTACACAGAAACGAAAATGTTAATAAAGTTAGGAATTTGGCACTGTTTTACTATTGAAAGACCTGCCAGAAATTATGGTGTGCATTCTACCCCATACAAACATCTGTTAAAAGTCTAGAAGTACCCACTAGAACATGTACTTTCTCTGCATTTGACTTTATCTTCCAGCCACTATGCATCCTGGCTTAGTGGTAAGTGCTACTATGCAGCTACTATGCATTGAGGCTGAAATACTATGAAACTGTAGATAACAAAACATAAAGAGGACATTTGTTTTCCATTTCAAGATATTCAACAGCTGTATTTATTCAGTTTTTTTGGGTTTTTTTTTAACAGATAGGAAATAAGACATACTGTCTTTTACTTGAACAGGAGTAAGAATGTTTTTACGTTCATTTTCTGAAGGCATTAGTTTCTGTCTTAGCTACTTTGGCACCCAGTTATTGCCATATTTGAAATGCCACCCACAACACAGGAGTCCACTGTTTCTGATAGCTTTTACACAGGCTAGTTATCTTACTGCAGATGAAGAGCTGCCCTTCCAAGAAGCTCTGTTTGTTCCAGCCATGCAGCCATGGAGGCACCCTAACAAATTCTCTGAGGATTTCTCCTACGCAGTTATTATCAGCAAATCACATACCTCCATTTGTGTCTAATGGCCCCTCTGACATGAAGATCAAGGGATGGCATTCCTCATGAACTGCAAGAGTTTACTGGTGCTCAGCCAAGCATAAATTAGACATTTTTCATCTTGTTTTATAGTGCCATCCACCAACACCAAATTTCAGCCTTCTCTTAGTCTGTGGACTTCTGCATTTTTTTATTTGTTCACTGTAGCCTGATGGCAGTCAAAATTTATTAAAACATAACAGAATAATGTCCTTCCTGTCTAATGATTGGTACTGAGAGGAACTTTTAAGTTCTGGAAACTCTTAAGGTCTTCTTCATGAAGCTGATGAGCTTCTCGGCATTCTACAGACATTTTTGTAAAATTACCTAGGCAAGAGTGACCTAGCCAAAACCAAGATTTATTAAAAACAGAGAAAATGGAATTCAAAGAAACAGTTTCCTGAACAGCAGTGAACTTAACACTTCATTGAACCAGGATTTCTATGACGGCACATGGTAGTGATGTGGTCAGATACATAACTTCAGGTAGTTCCCAAAATAAGGATACCTAATACATACGTCACAGTATTCATCTGTTTCATTCTCACCTGAATACACATTCACGTATATACACTTCTAGTAAAATATCACAGTCACCAAACTCTTGCTGTTTATTCCAAATATTTTCTATGACAGATACACCAAGTATCAGATTCCAGAAGACCATATCCCTCATGACAGTCTCATATTGCAACATCCACACAATGCAGATAGTTAAATTACATTTTGTTCTGTGTTTAAACTTAATAAATCACTAACAATTAAAAAAAATAGTGAATTTACATTACTTCAGGCATCACTGGAGCAACTAATGTAAAAGCTGGAAAAAAGTGACAAGTTGTCATCACATGAAAGTTTTTTGTTTCTTTACGGTTTTACCATTTCTTCTAGCAAAAGGCATTACTTCTCTATGCAAAATTTTGCTCTACCTTCATTTACTTAAACACCTCAAAGACATCGAAAGTTCAAAATACCTGCCATATATATGCTCTTTAGCTTTTCCTACCGCTACTCCCATGTATAGGTAAGAGAAAAGTGCAAGGATTAAATTGTCATTAGCCTTGCTAACAACACTAAAGACTGTATGCGATGGAAATGTTCAAACAGATATCCTGACTAACAGCATAGCCAGATTTTCAGGCTGTGTCTTGTAGGGTCACTGCTGCTGAACTAATCCAACTCTCTGTCATCCCCCTGATATTTCCTGAACTGAATGACGCCTGTCCACAGCAGGAAAGTGAAGGTCAACGTCCACTACTGGCAGATGTGTTGGAGAATAGTTGGATTTGGAAGACAGACATGCCATGTTCAGTCTCCAATTGGAAGTTACTTGTTTCTGGCCACAACATTTCATAGACTGTGGGAAAGAGGAAGAAAATCTACATAATAGTATATATTTTCATGGTAAATGAAAAAAATTGTACAGCTTAAAATGCTGTTCTCAAGTATTCCTCAGGTAACCATTGTCTCCACATGTTTCAATACACATATTTATTGAATTCTAGGTCACTGGCTGTAAATCCTTTCATCAAAATGGCTCAACCATAACTATTTTCACTGGAGTTAGGCACAGGCTGCATAGTTTCCAATCCAGTCTTATTCTTTGTCATCTTTTTTATTCTTAGCTCTGAAATTAAGGCCTTATGTTTTATAAGTGAAGAAGATACAAGATACACTACTTCCACAATCCAGTAAAATTTATTTTTTTTTTTAGGAATAGTCACACTGGGCCGAGTCTTTGTTTACAGAATGGTTAAGGTTTCTACTTATTAAAAGAGATCAAATATATACTGAAACTCCACTTTATCCATTGCAGAAATCAGCTTCAGAGTTTTGCTATGAAGCTGCAAAACACAGCACCGAGTAGAACCACAGATTCCAAAACTCTGTCAGAGAACCCCTTGGGCACTTCAAGAGAGATTAAATCTACAGATTATTCAGGACAAAATAACTTGGCTTGCTTTTTGGCACCAGAAAAAAAAAAAAACAAAAAAAAAAAACCCACCATTTATAAGACCTCAGTTTCAGTTTGCTCCTGATTTCCCAAACATCTCAAATTCTCACTG
This sequence comes from Lathamus discolor, assembly GCF_037157495.1. Classification (NCBI taxonomy): domain Eukaryota; kingdom Metazoa; phylum Chordata; class Aves; order Psittaciformes; family Psittacidae; genus Lathamus; species Lathamus discolor. The sequence continues at coordinate 25,523,908 of NC_088889.1, read as the reverse complement.
CTGGAATTCCTCACGGCTGAATTCCTTCCAGTTTTTTTTGAAGAGCCTTCTTTACAGAAATATCACAAAATTATCTGATGGCAAAAATGGGTATTTTCTAAACCCACATCTTAACTACCTAATCTCTGCATTTAAGACTTCATCTTCATTTCAGTCATAACTACAGGCTCCAACCCTGATTTAGGGAAGTCAGGGGATTCAATCCCTTGGTTTTAAATAAGGAATAGGCAGAATAGCAGCAATATTGTACTCTAACCTTCTGCAAAGCAGTTTCAGGCTCTGTAGAAGTATCTCCACAAACTACTGAGAGAAGAGCAGGAAAAAAAGCACCTGAGTAACCCTTCTGTCTGTCCAAGAAGGGCAACACAGACTAGCAGAAAAAGTCCAGGCACAACTGAAGGACATGAGAAGGCAAAAATCTAGGTAGAAGGTACACAACTGTACTCTCTACTCACAACATCTTTCACACAGGAGTAAGATTCATGATCAGGGTTGTCATTTTACGCTAACCTACTGAAACATCCCATAAAATACACTATACAGCAGGGGTAGCCCAAACCATGTTTTCAAACAAAACTGCTCCATACAACTGAACATCCATAATTCACTGTGGCACCAGGACTGCATAATCTCAAGCACATAACATCACTGCACTTACATTTCAAAGCAATATAAATTCACACTTAAATTTCAAAGCAATATAAATTCATACTTAACCAAAACATACAGTTTCTGTTACCTGTTCATGCAACTCCCGCATGCCCACATTAACTTTTGTTTTCCCTCATTGTTGATTTTCAGTTGCCAAAGTTTCCTTATTCAACAACTTCTGTACCAATATGAACACTAGCAACCACAAGCAAGGTGTATGAAAAGGGCAGCTGACTCCTTTTGGCAATAGTACAGACTGTTTAGGCAATCACAGCCTCTATTCCTTAGTAAGTGGTATCAATGGCAATAAGCCATAATGGCATTTGCAAAGATGCAGTAGCAGAAATATCCATCTGCACTTGCATTTAAGTGAAAGTGGGAGCCTAATATACTGACACTGACTGGTGCTGCAGCAGGCAAAAACTCAAAGACAGAAAATTTTAGTTTTTACTTTAAAATTTCATGATCCAACAGCTGTTGAATACTTCCAGGTACTTTCATACTCTTTTGCTTGTCAGAAATGTGAAGGAAAAAAAAAAGTGCTAGAAAGAAAATGAGGATTTTTCTTTATGGAAAGTATTGCCTTTCCTTCAGAAAAGCCAACTATTCAACCTTTTTGAAATTTGGTAAGAGAAAACCAAGTATTTTTGGCCAAAGCCACACAAAAATACTTCAGGGGTTTTCCACAAAAAGCCCTGTAAGTTTCTAAGAAATGTAGATACGATCTGGAAGTACATTCAGAAAAAATTTTTTTCCTGTTCAAATGAAGATTCAGGCTGAAAGGTCATTTCGGGTAATCTCCTCCTCCTTATTTCATCAATTATGCTATTGAATCCAATTTCAGCAGAAGGAAGTCTCTCATCAACTACAGTATTTTAAAAAATAAAAAACCTCTCAGCCTGGCACATGACAACAATAGCCATTTTTATTTGTATCTGTTGTAGTAGGAACATCTGAAAAACTAATGAACCCAGCACCACCAGCAAGTGATACTACATGTAAGATCAACTGCTGATTACAAATTCTGGCAACACCAAAATCAATCTCAGATGAAGCTAAAACCAGGTAGAGGTACTGAATGATGCTGTAGATGTATATTTGACATCAACTGTAGACGATGACAAATTTCAACTAAGAATCCAAATATCTTACACAGACCAAGAGGATTTATGAGGCTGAAAACATTTGACCTCAATTTGAAGAAATTTAGAAAATTTTACTATTGACTTGTTCAGTAGTATTTGAGAAAAAAAAAACCCAAACAATTAAACATAATCACCTACTATCTATGCAAGAGAACATATCTAAACAGCTGAATATATAAATAAGGGATATTCTATAATCCAAGACAAATAGTAGCCTATTTCACCAAAAGAGGATCTTTTTTACTTGTTTTTCATATTTTTAATGGGTTTCAAATTCAGTATAAGACCTACATGCAGAGAAATATGGAGAAAGACGGAGGGGGAAAGAGAGAGAGAAAAAACAGACTTCACATACACTCTTAAATAAATGTACATGCAGATTACAAAAAGCAAACTAAGATTTCAGAAACAGAGCACAGAGACTCTATTATTGCACTTCCCAATACTACAGATATAGGCAAAATCAGAGCTTGTGAATTACTTCACTTACATCTAAGATTCCTGATATTTTTCCAACTAACATTTCAGACTAATTTTGAAAAACACACCCAAGACAGACTTTCTTCAAGTGTTTGCCTGAATGGCACTCTTGCCTCTGCATGAGAATGCTGCACTGTTTTCAGATCCATTCCAATACTTCCTCAGTGTTTTACTTTGAACTGAAAAAAATTAAAATTCTGAAGGCGCACCCTTTATAAAAAACGGAGCCACATCAGGTCACAATGATTTGCTTAAATGGATACATAAAACAGTGCAGTTGGCACAGATCTATCGTAAACAGCTTGGTAGTGATTTTGAATGAAAATGTGCATGCCTGGAAGCCTGCTGAAAGACAAACATGGAGACGCAGATTTCCAGTTCTCAACTGTTTTTCATGCTGGCAAAACACCTGCATGTTGTTACACGCAAATGCCAACCTTTTTGTTTGGAGGCAAGAGTTTACTCCCTCCCTCATTTATACCCACATTCATGGCGCTCTCATGCAGGCTTTCTTCTCCTATTTTTCTCAGTTTAGTGGTGTGGCAGCCTCTGGTGTACCGTCCCAACAGTAAATCCTATTTTCGAATTGCCTTACTTCTCAAGAACCACACTGTAAGATTCCTGTATCTTCATCAGAAACCATTTTTAAGTATTAGCTGGCAAACCTGGGCTTCAGAAATTTCTGCTGGTACCAGGATTATACCCAAACTCCTCTGAGCAATGCTGAGAGACTTCCAGCTCCCACCTTGTCATACCTGAGCCCTGAAGAGGACAGAACTGAAAGAATCAATGTGGCTCTGTGGAAGAAATTAATGCAGAAAGCAAGAAGCAAGAGGCACTGCTTTTTACAAGTTTTACCCTAGGATAAACTCAGTGACTTGAATGGAGTCACCCTGAAGTAGAATTAAAACACACAGTGATAAATCAGGCCCATTGATTCACTGACAGTGCCCCTGTAGGACCTTTTTGAGCAGCCAGCCTACTGAACATTGCTGCAAGCATTATCTTCCCAAGCACTGTGCCATGCCATTTCCACAGACAAATTGTTTCCTGACACAGCAGAGACTGATCTCCATGCTTCCTGCTTAGTTAATGCATTATAACCACATTGTTTTGCACTGGTTGCCCTCTAATTTGTGTGCAAAAGGATTTTTGATTCAAACACACAGCCCTCAGCTGTGGCAAATCCATGTGGAGTTTTGACTCCTGAAGCATCCAAAGATCACAGGAGTTACAGACACAAAATGTATTTCCCAAACTACTTTTATGATTAGATTATTTGAGAATCCAGGAGAGAAAAGATGGATCAGACTACTGGATCCAAGAATGCTTTCTAAGGAGGCAATGACAGCCAAACTCCTGGCCTTGAAGTCCAAGGTAGCAAAGAATACCCTGAGGAAATATTTATACATCTGTTCACCTTTTTTTAACTCCTCAAAAATGTTCTGCCTTTTGTTTTCAGTCAGCTATTAAACCCAAGAGGCAGTGTTAGACAGTGAAAAATTATGTCTGCTCATAATTGCTTGGTAATTAGCAGTTCTCAGCCAAATAATAAACCTTTCTTCCAAGTATATCTAGTCATTGTTTTAATGACACCTTTCCAACTCAAGGCTTCTAATTTCTGGCCAATGTCAAAAATGCCACAGGGATGGGACAATATGAAATGAAAATCAGGCTCTACTTTGGAAATCAGATAGGAGGGAAAATGCCTTAAAAAAAGAAAGTGCAAGAATCAGGGCTGTTCCAGCTTTATTTCAACTATTCCAAGAGACCTTTGCTGATGGAAAATTTTGGTGTTCTCCTGGAGTTCCAAAATGCCAGCAGATTGTGTGGTGAACCAAGGCAAGCTATGAGAAACATCAAGATTTATATTCAACAGACTTACTTCATGCTTGCCTAGAAAAATCCTGTCAATATTTAGAGGAGAGAAGGAAGGCAACCTGAGAGGGAAGATGAAATACAAACCACCACCTGAATGAATCTGGGGGCATTCATCTCATCTCAGTCTCCCATCTAGCCAATAGATACAGGCAGTGTTATGGACAGAGTCTATCTGACATTTTATACACCTGCTTTAAGATAAGTAAAGCTGGTACTTACAGCCCATTGACTATACTGACTGCATATCTAGAGATCATAAAAGGACATTCGTGAACTACCGCAACAGCAGACTTATGTATTTCAGATGTATATACATCTACTTGAAGTCCACCCTCTTCCTATAATACAGAGGCCTACTGCTCTTGTACATGCAGATGTAGATGAAGTCTCCTTCACAAAAGAATGTCTTCCAGAAAAGGAAACCAACATGGCTGGCTGTCAACAGTCTTTGGGTAACAGTCAAGGATGTCAGAGACAGAGAACTATTGGTCAAAAACCTGCAAGATGCTCTACCCCAAGAAGCAAAAAGATACACGGAGCTTTCCTACAAAAGGAGTAGTTCCAATATATCTATACAACTGTTATCTTCCAGACATCTGTCCCACCTTTTCTAAAAGGAGTATATCAAGGATCACCTGCTACAAGCTCAGGAGTGTTGCATCCCAACTAGAAGGAAGTGCGGCAGAAGGGCCGGGAGACCTCCTTGGATGGATAAGGAGCTGCTGAGGAAAATTCAAATGAAAAAACAGGCTTATAAAAAGTGGAAGCAAGGACAGGCGGCCTGGGGAGAGTACAGGGATGTTGTCCGGGAAGCTAGGGACCAGGTTAGGAAGGCTAAGGGCCAGTTAGAATTAAACTTGGCTAGGGATGTTAAGGATAACAGGAAGGGATTCTACAGGTATGTAGCAAACAAAAAACAGACTAGGGACAAAATAGGCCCCCTGAGGAAGCTCTCAGGAGAACTGGCTACACAGGATTTGGAGAAGGCTGAGGTTCTGAATGACTTCTTTGCCTCGGTCTTCACTGGCAAAGGCTCTGACTGCACCATCCAAGTCTTAGAAGGCAGATGCAGGGACTGTGAGAATGAAGACCTTGGGCCCACTGTAGGAGAGGATCTGGTTCGAGACCATCTTAAAAATCTGAACGTGCACAAGCCCATGGGACCTGATGAAATCCATCCGCGGGTCCTGAAGGAGCTGGCAAATGAAGTTGCTAAACCACTGGCTATCGTATTTGAAAAATCATGGCAGCCACGTGAAGTTCCCGATGACTGGAAAAAGGGAAATACAACCCCCATTTTCAAGAAGGGGAAAATGGAAGACCCGGGGAATTACAGAGCAGTCAGTCTCACCTCTGTGCCTGGCAAAATCTTGGAGCACGTTCTCCTGGAAGGCATGCTAAGGCACATGAAAAATAACAAGGTGCTTGGTGACAGCCAGCATGGCTTCACTAAGGGGAAATCCCGCCTGACCAATCTGGTGGCCTTCTATGATGGGGCTACAGAACTGATGGACAAGGGTAAAGCAGTTGATGTCACCTACCTGGACTTGTGCAAAGCGTCTGACGCTCTTCCACACGACATCCCTGTCTCTAAATTGGAGAGATATCAATATGATGGATGGACCACTCGGTGGATAAAGAACTGGCTGGATGGCCACACACAAACAGTTCTGATCAATGGCTCAGTGTCCGGCTGGAGACCAGTAACAAGTGGTGTCCTTCAGGGATCGGCGTTGGGACCAGTCTTGTTTAACATCTTCATCGCTGACATGGACAGTGGGATTGAGTGTGCCCTCAGCAAGTTTGCCGACGACACCAAGCTGTGTGGTCCGGTTGATATGCTGGAGGGAAGGGATGCCATCCAGAGGGACCTTGACATGCTTGTAAGGTGGGCTGATACCAACCTTATGAAGTTCAACCATGCCAAGTGCAAGGTCCTACACCTGGGTCGGAGCAATCCCAGGCACAGCTACAGGTTGGGCAAAGAAGAGATTCAGAGCAGCCCTGCGGAGAAGGACTTGGGGGTGCTGGTCGATGAGAAAATGAACATAAGCCGGCTTCAGTGTGCACTTGCAGCCCAGAAAGCCAACCGTATCCTGGGCTGCATCAAAAGGAGCGTGACCAGCAGGTCGAAAGAGGTGATCCTGCCCCTCTACTCTGCTCTTGTGAGACCTCACCTGGAGTATTGTGTGCAGTTCTGGTGTCCTCAACATAAAAAGGACATGGAACTGCTGGAACAAGTCCAGAGGAGGGCCATGAGGATGATCATGGGACTGGAGCACCTCCCGTATGAAGACAGGCTGAGGAAGTTGGGGCTGTTCAGCCTGGAGAAGAGAAGGCTGCGTGGAGACCTCATAGCAGCCTTCCAGTACCTGAAGGGGGCCTATAGGGATGCTGGGGAGGGACTCTTCGTCAGGGACTGTAGTGACAGGACAAGGGGTAATGGGTTAAAACTTAAACAGGGGAAGTTTAGATTGGATATAAGGAGGAAATTCTTTCCTGTTAGGGTGGTGAGGCACTTTCCCAGGGAGGCTGTGAATGCTCCATCCCTAGCAGTGTTCAAGGCCAGGTTGGATGAAGCCTTGTGTGGGATGGTTTAGTGTGAGGTGTCCCTGTCCATGGCAGGGGGTTGGAACTAGATGACCTTGAGGTCCTTTCCAACCCTAACTATTCTATGATTCTATGATTCTATGATCTCACTTCCCTCTTTCCTCTTGCAGAGGAAAGGACATTTGATCTAATTGTGAACTGGCTGACAAATTACCTGAGCTCAGTCCAGATGTCCCTCTCTCTTCAGGACTAGAAAAATCCATCAAGAGGATGGGGAATACTGTTAAGAAATAGGGAAAGGTGCCTATTCTTTAAGAATTTCCAGCCTTCAAGAGGCCATTCTTCTAGAGCCCTCTACAAGCTGAACAGTTTCGAAGGTTCCACTCATCTTCTGGTATACACTTCCACTCATTTGTAAAACGAAGCAACTGCCAAAAACCAGGGAAGACAGAAGGCCAGGGGAAAAAGAAAGCACAGATTAACTAGAGATCCTGTGTATTTACTTTAGACTTCAGTGTTAGTGATGGTCTCTGTGTGAATAAAACAAGCTAGCGCGTTGCCAAATTAACCAAGCTTGAAGGGATAACAACAGTTGAAATCACTGCAATTACACAATGCGCACAGAAATGCCAAACTGAAGCTCTCTGAATTGTAAATGAGACCTGAGGGTCAGGTCAGAAAACACATCAGAAACCTCACTCAAATAAGTGAAGTAGCACTGTCAGTAACCCAGTGTCTCTTCCCTGGGGAATTTTTCCCACCCTTTGGGTTCTGAGTCTTTTGACTTCAGCATTAAAATCACTGTCTTCCTGTAAGCTCAGTTATTAAATCTCCTCGCCCCTCTACTGTTTGCTTTCTTGAAGGAAAAACTGCCTCTCCAGTCATGATGTGGAGTTCAGCCTGACCTGCAGTCATTGAGCTGACTTCTTCACACAGAGATAGGTGCTTAAAACACTAAGGGATGTTCTGCTTTAAATAACCACAATCCTTCTGAAATAGCTCAAAAGGGACACCCCTCACATTTTAGCCTGCAGTTTTAGGTCCACAGTTTAAGCTCAGTTGTCCTCTAGCAGCATATACAGTATGGAGAGGGAAAAGTAAAGTAGAATCTCCCTAAATCCAAAAAGCACTGTATTTTCTCAGCCTAAAGGCACAACACACCCCTTTAGACATAATTCCCTGCAGCTGCCAGAGCTCTCAGTACCTTAGAGAGGCTCTCTTGAATGGGCTAGTCCATGATAACCAGCAGGCACTTCACATACTGTTCTGCTTGGCCTCAGCCTGCTGCTACAGTTTGGCCACTGGACCATTCTGACTTTATACACCTTTTGCACATCACCAGCATGCTGGGGAGGAATTGTTCCATCTACTTCCCATTTCCATCTGATATGAACTTGATGCAAGTTAAAAATACCATTCCTAAATTATAACTTGGCAGAGAACTCACCTGGTGACCTTCCAAACAGGCTTCTTTCACTTCACAGTTTCACATTAGGTGATATATTTTGATTCTTTAACACTTTTTGTGTAACTTACCTTCCTCAGTTCAATCAATGCTGGTGATATCCCACAGACTTGCAGGGGGACTGCACCTACTTATACACAACCCTAGAAGCTTTTTTAATGGGATGTCATGGAGTATATTTTGGCAGGCCACTGAAAACAACTTTATTTTACTTGCAAGGTCACATAGCGCAGCAGTGCTGAAATACAGCTATGAATTCCTCTCATCGCATAGAGATCAGCAATACTACCAATAGATAGAAAAACTAACCAAGTCGTCCTAGTCAGTGGATCTTACTTGCATTTAAGACTGACACATACATAGCAATTTCCCTGTGTTCTACAGCAGCTGCAAACTATTAACTATGACAATGAAGTTGATTTTTAAACCAACAAATATGACGGCTATTATGAAAGTTTTACCACTGTCACATGGTGTGCAGTCTTTAAATTCATCCTTTGCTGTGTGGCTGAACTTTTATTGAATTTTTCTTTTTTTTTTTTTTAATTAAAAGAAGGTCATGCAAGGACAGAAAATCTCTTTGTCAATCAGACTGCAGTGCATAAAAGTCTTCCAGAATTCTCATAAAAGCCAAGACCAGCATACCACACTTGAAGCACAGTGTTTCAGGGATGCTACTACTGTATTTGACAGCTAAAATATACTCCCCTCATTCCCCATTGCTTCCTTCTACCTGCAAAATGCCATCATCTTTCCTGGATTCCCAGAAAATCTAGCATGGAATGATCCATTTGTTGATTGAGGGAGTTTTCAACATAAGAAACCTTCAAAATTATAGCCAAGGCCCAAAGCACACACCTTTGTGTAACACACTGATTGATAGAAATAAAACATATGAAGACAAGCTGCCAAGAAAAGAATTATTTTAGCTTCTTCCAACAGCATGGGGATGTGTCTGAGGAGTACATATAGTGGGATATCATACAAAACGTCTCTCATAATGCACAATTAAATTGTGGCCAAATTGTTCTGTAAAAAATCCAGATGTAACCTTTAGATAATGTTCATTTTTCCCCTATAGGCCCAGTGACACAGGACAAAAAAATTCTGAATTCTAGAAGCCCTTATAACTATTCAGCTGAAGATCTGATTCCTCCTGGTTTCTATTTCCATTCATCTTCTTTCTCACCTCATCATATGAGCTACCCTTCTCCTTCAAAAGAACTGTGCAGAAACCCACAAGAGGGCACGATCAGGCAGAGAAGGGGGTGAGCCTCACTATTTTACATAACAAAATCATATGCATCAAAACACACACACAACTTCCCAAATGTCTGAGGTTAGTTATCCTTCATGTCCTGACAAGTTACACCCACCTTTCCCAGAGGAACTAACTCACTCCATAACAAGTACCAGACTTCTGCTAAAACAGCAAATAAAGTAGGACCACCTACCACCCAGTTCTGCAAACACTTACTGGTAGACAATCCTGCATGCCTACCACCATGAAACTTCTGAGTTTCAGCTGGTCTCCCCATGTTACTAGCTGCCATATCTCCAGCAAATGTTCATAGAGTTATGCTCTATTGCTAAGTCAAAATCAGACCAATTCTGCAACCCCTGTTTACAGTCAGCCTCCAGCACTGACTTATGATGGAATAACTCATAAGAAACACAAGTTTGGATTTCAGGATAAGGCCCCCAGTCAACATGTGGGAACATTTATGGCTCTGTGGGACCTACGTTAAAAAATAACTTAAAAACAGACAGCGTTTTCCTATGAGTGGCCTGTTTTCCATGTTCCGGTTTGCTCTTTCAAAAGACTGGTAGGCTGAGATATCGGTCACTATGTGAAAATGACAACATTCAATTAAAACAATAGCAATTTTCAAGTGACACTTTTTTTTTTTTTCAATAGATGTATGACATTCCTAGACATTCTATTAATTAGCAGGCCCCAGGCAACACATTTGGTAAAACAGAACAATCTGGCCTTTGATTTTTATCCAGGCCTTACCCAAGATCACGCAGAGGTAGCCAGGCTGCTGATAGATCCCCCACACAGAGCACACACCCCCAGCAAGCAGCTGTACTAAGAACTGCATGTAAGCCACTTTGAAGAATTCTCAATCTGCAGAGAAAGACAGAATGATTTATTAATTAATAAAAAAACTGCTTATGTTGAACTGGGCAAGCAGAATCTGGTAAGTGGACTTTACTAATCAGTCCCAAATTTCTTTCTGCATCCTTTTTTCCAGTGACCTGTTTCAACTTCACTTTAAAAGCCATCCTGGTTGAAAAACGTATCCTGAATGTTTCCTGTATTTCAGGACCAGGAATTCAAACAAGCCCATTACTTTCAAAGTAAGCAGGCTATTAATATCCTGATGAGCCTCTGAAATTAGCAGCATCTCATGTTCTACACCTACATGATGGTTATCCAGGAAACAGGCATCCTTGTTATATCTTTTCTGGGCAGCTGTAGTCACAATCCATCAGTACAGTGGATGAAAAGCACCGTCTCAACAGAAGATGTTGTAAGATGCCAGCTGAAACACTCAAGCTTTTGATACTCCCACCTGCATTAGTAATCTCTGGTTGCATTGGATGAAGATCTGTGAGTTCCTTCACGTTTAGGAATTTATTAAGGTAACCAAAACTTTGGAATATTTCTTACTTTCTTGTATTATTCATTTCATCTGTAGACGATAATGGTCCTCTTACATTAAGGATAATTAGGGCTTTAGATGGGCTTTCAAAGACATTTCCACATTTTTCAGTGATGTAACTGTAACTAAAACAAAATCCAAAGGGAAAAAGGGAGGAGTGTTCGATCTTGAAAGCAGCCAGCCTGTCTGGAGGAGATATATTTTGAAGGTTTTATTGGTGGCCCTCCGAGAAAGGCAGCTATGACCTAAGCTTGAATGCTAGCAAAGACTATGTGGGTTTGTGTGGGAGGGGGTTAAATCTAATTTGTAAATGGTGAGTTATTAGCCTTGACATTTGAGAATAGACACTGCATTGTGTTGATGAGGAGAGCAACCCTAGTCTTGTTAATGGCAGTGATTCATTCCTTCCCACTCCACTATTGTTCCCATTTACCTGGCAAAGACAATTACTTCTTATGCGTTCCCAGCTGCTGATTTCTGGAGACTGTTCAGATGAGCAGAAGCACAGGAGGAGAAATGCACCAAGCAGGCAGAGTTCTGGGAACAGCACTAGTGAATCTCTGAAAGGGTGTGTTACTACCAAGTTGCCTCTTCACCCTCTTCTACTCCCCTTTGCACCTGAGAAAACCCTGTCTCTCTTCTGCTTTACCCTGAGTTTTCAGTCTCCCTTCCTTTAAATTCAGGATTATTCCCTTAAACTCCTGCTTTCAAAAATGGTTAAAATATCCTGAGATGGGTAAAGGATTTGGAAGCTTTAAATGACCTCAAACCTATGTGTAGCCATATACATTTGGTAACACAGAGCAACCAGCCTTGGATTTTCTACTACAGCCTTACCCAAATGCACAAAAAGCAGCTCTGCCCACAACTGGCCTCCTATGTCACATGAGACCACCCACAAGCCACACAAGGGGTCTAGCCAATTATACTTACCAGAAGTCCACATAGTAATGTGGGGGTTTTTTAATTGTCTTAAAGCCATAAAATATCAGGACAATGACCAGGAGTAAATCAAGACTCAAGCCTCCACACAGAGCTGTCTCTCCAGCAGCTTGTTTTATAACATGTCTGGCTACTGCGCTCAGACTCTGTTTATCACTTGGTGAAGCGCAAACCCAACACTTCTCAGGCTGCCTCCCTTCCTCCCCAGCAGACTGTGACACTGGTAGACAGGCCTGATCCCTTGCAAATGTGAAGTGGCAGAGCTGCACTGACGTCAGTGATGATACTTCCCTTTCTTACAACTACCAATCTGGCCCTCCCACTTTTACAAATGCCCCTGAAGGGACAACATGAAACACAAAGCTTGGAAAAGTACAGAACTAGGACTTGGGAACAGCCCATGGCACAGATTAGGGGACAGTGGCCATAAAGTGTTTGAATCCAGATGTGAAATTCCTCAAGACCAGGCCTATTCAAACACTATCTCATATACAAAGCAAACAAGCTAAGTTAACTATTGGGTCAACCTTGCCCACAAGACACAACTTTTTGTGAGCAGCTCCACCCGAAGATGTTTGGGAGCTATTTATTTTGGGGCATGCAAACAGCTATATATCTGCCAAAAGGTTAAAGCATATTCCACCCTTCATGCAACCAGCCAGGGCCACTGCAGCAAGCAGGGCAGGCAAGCCAACTGGGGTTTGCTCTTTACAAATAGCTCTTGTACCCACTGAGCACAAAAACCACAGCTGCAACTTTGCCAGTGGAGCAGAAGGTGTCACGTCCAGAGACAGCAGAGGGCATTCAACTGACCTCAAACAAGCAAAGCTTAAGTGGAATGTGGTATCCTCAATTCCATCTTGGGTTTCAAGTGACTAAGTGAAGAGATGCATGAAATTCATATTGAGTCCCCAAGCTATTACACGCATACTGCATAGAGCTACATCTCTCTCCAAGCTGCCACAGCCAGCCATAAAGGTAGCTGAGCTTTGGCCATGCAGAATTCCCACAGATTTCAATAGGAATTTCAGTGTTCCAGTCTGAACTCCAAGAATGCAGTGCTGGACCTAGAACTCTGACGGCTGGAGCCGTATTCAATATCAGTGTCTGGCAACACCCATTTCTAAAACAGTGACTCATTCACAGGCACAACTTTAGAGGGACAGACAGGATGACTTTAATCATACATTTCCATTTCGTTAACAAAGCTCAGTAAAACCAGATGAGCATCCTGGATGATAATAGTTGGTATTAATCTAATGACTGCAGTGATCCACTGCCACAAGTAGGAATAGTTTTATATCCTGCAAAATGCATTGTTTTGATTTGCTTCAAGAGCACAGCAACTAATGGACTCCTGAGGCTAAGGACAGAATAATTGTTTAAATGCCTATGAATTTTATTTAGACAGTTTTTTTTTCTGAAAATCAGAGGCATGTAAATTAATTACAGAAAGTAATTTGAAAGAGAACATCTTCAAGAGTACCTAAGAAAACTAGGAGTCTGGGACACCAGATAAATAAGCTGTCATTAGCACTTTGCATTCATTGCAAACAAGGGAGCAAGCGGTTTGTGCAATGGGCTTTATAGGGAATGAATTCAGGCAGTTATTACTGCAAGGTGCTCATATATCATGTTTGTACAGACCTTCTCCCTGACCAGTTGGGTTTCCATCCAAACATATAGTTTTAAGTCTTTCCCTCAAACATTAGCATACACCAAGCCTCAGACCTGACAGAAAGCACTGGAAGCAGGTGGTTTGTTGAAGCTGGAGTTTGGCACTGGATTTTTACTCAAGGTTTTTTAAAAAAAGAATGGACAGCCTTTTAGGCACCATTTTTCCAGATCACCATGTCTGGCTAACCCTTCTAAAATATTCAGGGTGTGCTTCCATGGCAGATTTGCAAACAAATGCAATTCCCTCTGCAAGTGCTCCGAGATGCCCAGATACAAGCTACCTCTAATCCTAAAGTCATGTAACTTCAGCTCTTAATGCTGAGCCCAAGCTAATATATTCTGCTTCCCAGCAGGACTTACTAGTTCAGGCTCAGCCACATGCTAGTGATGGCTACACAGCTTCCCATTCAGAGCCAGCTTTCATCCAGCCAGCTTGGAGCATGGACAGAGTGAGTTCATATCTGCCTGCCAAACCCTGAGTAGACATACCTTCAGTGACTCAAGTAGTCAGGAGTAGAAATGCTGGACAAATCTTGTTTAATATTCTCACAGTCCAGTGAAGGCTGGCCTTGCTCACTAGTTTAAAGAGCCTGTCAGAGCACAGCAGTTTCCTTTGCTTTACGGATTGATATGATTATTCCTTACTTTGTACATCAAAACTCTTCCGCATTGACACTTTCCCAACTTCACACTGAGTCCTGCTCCACTCTTCTGCTCTTCCTCTCCTGCTTGTCTGCTCAGAGGGATGTGTTCCTGCAGAATCCACCTCCTCATGAAAATATGAAACCAACATGCGCTTTACCAAACTCCTTTCACTATTTTAATTTTCCAGATTCTGTAAGATGACTGGTGCCCAGGGAAAACCAGCACCTCACACAGTATTACTGAGTGCATGAGAGATTAAAATGCAGCATTGCAGTCTGAAAATCCTATAGTTAAGATCACGGCAATCTTTCAACACATGAGATTCCCTACAGCTGCATCAGCCTTAGACATGAAATAAACATCAGATGCTCTGATAAAATTAAACTTTCTACAATGCACACAAATCCTATTGCTCTATCTTTCCAGGGTTAAAAGCTCTAATCTGAACTAAGAACTGGTCTGCTTCTGAATCTTGTGCACTTTCACCTCCAGACCCAGCCTTTCTATGCATGTCTCCACCGTGTTTCTTAGTTACTTTTCTAGAACTCAGGCTACTTGCCACCCATCATAGCAAAACACCTAACAGGAAGTTCCCCTGCCATCTCCACCCAGAGAATAGGTAGATTAATGCATTAAATTAGGTGGAAACTACCTGCTTGAACATCCGTAGCCTTCTCATTTCAGCATACATAGGGGGTTAAGTGTAAGACAGAGAAAATTCATACAAGGCAAGAGTTCCCCACCCTTCCAAACAGGTTTTCTGCTTTCTTCTCTGTTTTCTCCTTCACTGTCCATACACATCCAGGAAAAAGTTCCCTCTCTTATACAACACTTCTAATTGGGCAACACGAACCTGTCAACATGTTCTTCTCCTTTGCACAGAAACTCTTCCATCATGACTGCAGCCTCCATACATATTCCACTTTTGTATAACCTTGTCAACTAAGTCTCTAATACTCACTTAAATTTGAGGGTTTCATTTCCAAGCTGCTTTAGGCAAAGCCTGTAGCAGCCCATCCAATTCTGTGAAATCTTTCTTTGGGACCAGCAATGGTGTTAAGACATTGTGTTCTCCATGACTGCCTTGGTGTGTTTTCTTCTGCACCTCTTGATTTCAGTCAGTTTCTGATAATACTTTCCTATGAACCCAAGCAGCAAGGTGTATCAGGTCATGCTGCAGCAGCATGAAAATAGCACTCATTCAGTCTTGCACTCTGACAATATACTAAGAGGTGGGAAAATCTAGGTGTGCAAACTCTTCAAGTACATTTTATATCTACTTATTCTTCATATTCTCTGAGGAAGCCATCTAGGATCCCTCATAAAATACATGCAAGAAATGTAAACACAAAACACCCCATACTTAATATCCTACCAACATGTACTTACTGGTTGGGGAAACAGCAGTACTGCCTTCTTCCTTTACTATTCTATCTAGCTCTTTCCTTGCTCCTGCTTCAGTCAGTGCTGAAAATTTGTGATGATCAAAGCATGAAATCTGTAATATTTTATTTGTGGTCCAGGTGCAATACACGTTTATTTCCTGTGTGTAAGCATGTCTTTCCCTATTTCAGAGTCTGAAAAACCATCAAGCCTGTGACTATTTTGCGAAAGGAGCTTTCCCTTTACTCAGCTGCTGGCTTAATAATTAGCATCTGTGATCACAGTTTGTTGCATGGAGCATATTGTTTATGTGCAGCACTATAAGGTGGGTAACACAGAATGCCTCTCACTTCTTTTCATAAGCTCAAACTAATTACATTTTGTATGCCAGGGATAAGAGGACAGCTGGAAACAATCAAGGGGAAATGGAAGCACTGCATGAGCTGTTTCTTCAGTCAGCTGTTTCACTGCCCAAGGCACACATACACACATACTCGCCCCTTCCTCTTTCAGGTCCCATACTACTCAAGCACTACCACTGTCACTCAGGAGTCAATACAATCATCCCAGCTTTACAACGGTGTAACAGAGAACAGGCTTGGCCCAAATATCCTTCTGGCACTTGAAACATTCCTGTTTTATCAAAACTTGATACTTAAAACCTTCTGGGGACATACAGTCAGGATGAAATAGCAATTAGAAATGGCCTTAGACTATGCTCAGAAATCTCTTTGAACTTACTAATAAAATTCCACACACCTAAGCCACAAATCTCAGCCTACATACTCTAACAATAGACATATCTCCTGAAGTCCAAATACAGGGTTTGTCCTAACCATGAGGAATAAAAGCAGAGAATCTGAGGTTCACTGCAAATGCCATCTTACTGGTCTTCATTTTCTGTGACAGTACTCAGGCCTGGGAACAGTTATCCAGCATGTTTCTGCTGACCTCAGTTTCTGGGATAGTTCTCCCTCTCTTAACCCTGAACCTTTCACACAGACATGAAGATAAACACCCAAAGTTCTACATGCTAAGACTTAAGCAAACACATTTTGTGCCAGAGGGCATAGGCCAATAACCTGCAAAGATCCACACCCACACAGAATTGCACAATGGACCACACGTATTTCAGAGTATGGCATTTGCCTATCACTAAGAATTATCAAGCAGCAGTCATTTCCAGAAACAGTTTGCTGGTCTCAACAGATCAGTTACACTGCATTTATTTTTTGCTCTAAGCAATACCTTCTATGCCAGTCATTCATACCAATTTGGGAGCTCACCCAGATCCTTCCCTCACCCTTTTCCAGGTCCTCAAGCTCAATAGCATTTAATTCACCAAGTGGAATTCCTCTGGCTCTTCTCTGCAATCCTAATTTCAACTTTATCCTGATGAGCTGCCAGAGGCATAGACAGCCTACTCCACAGGGATCCCAAATTCCACAGTCCACTGCAGCCCAACACTACATGACAGCAAATCTTTCAAAAGAAAGAAAAGACTCCATAAAACATCATCAGAGCTCTAATACTCCAAAATCTGAATTCATACAGCAGTTGTAACATGTTCAAGCCTGGACATTCGGCTAATGCACAGATCTCTTCTAAGTCAGTGCTCCACAAAGTCTGAGCACTAGGTACCTTGCTGGTGTCTTGGTTACCAGCTCTGATCCACTGGACAGCAAGTGGATTGTGCCCAGGAATATCAGCACTCCAGTCAGAAGCAACAGAAGAACTTTTCCTCCTAGATCTACCACTTGCACAGTAAGCAATACACCATTTAACTGATACTGAGTGATTCTTTCAGAACAGATAAAAAGAATAGAAGATAATTTCAAGGAAGTAACTCCTGAACTCATCCAGAATATTAAATTACAAGATATTTCATAGATTTTCAAGTGCCATGGAAAAGCACAACAATTCAATTAATCTCAAAACAATAACAGTTCTTAATCTAACATATAGCAGCAAATTCACATTTCTCCTTTTTTTAACAAAAATAACAACACTGTAGTTGCCAGTGCATTACTAAGATCCTATTTCTGCTCCAGAGACTGAATCAAACCTTTGTTCTTCACAGCAAAGGATTAAGCAGGTTGCTATTTTCGTAATGAGATGTGGAGAGTTACTTACTTTGCAGCTGAGATCCAGGCGGGATGCCTAGAAAAGAAATAAGCTCTGTTACCTCAGGTGAACTTTATTCGTATAATTCCTATATCAAACTCTGTTAGTGTGATGCATATGATTAACAATAAGATTATTTATGAATAATTACAATTTGATAGACTGCTTAAGCTCATTTACAAAATACGCTTCAGGTTATAGATAAAGTCATGAATGTAGATTTTGAGGTAGCAACATACACACAAGAACTAAGAAAAATTACATACTTTCTAGGTAGTTTATTGGTCAGCTGCCGGGTTTTTTGTTGGGTTTTTTTCACACCAAATCCAGTTATTTTCCATATATCTCATCTCTTTTAACAGCACAACACGGAGAGAAAACTGTCATGAAGTGGCACAAGAAGAAAAAAGAAGTGTCAGAAAAACAGCACATGGACAGGGACAAATAGAAAAACACTCTGAAAAGAAGATCAAATCATAGGGCACAGATCCAAGTGCTAAGGCACCAACTCGGTGCCCAAGATGATTGAGAAAACTGTTTATGAGGCTAGAAAGGAAGCAGTGACCTGTGAAAATGAAACCGACTTCATGAAAACATTAGTCATATAAAAAATATGTTGTTTATAGTTATCATAACAACATTTTTATTAAACAAACATGTTTGGTATATAAAGTTGTTGCAAGTAAAACATTTCCAAAGGACTAGGGTAAGTAAGGTAGAGTGGTTAGGACCTGGCACCACTTTATAATTACATAGGGATCAATTTTTTGCACTTAAAATGGAAATGTTTGGGGCTCACATCAGAGGAAGTCCAAATTTCTGAATGAAAAGTATTATTGTAACAAAATCTAGGAGCGTCTTCAGGTACAGCAAATACAAACAGAAGTGAAGGCAAACAGACCCTCAACATTTCACTTGCATCCTGCCTATTGGCTCTTGACATGACAAAGTGCTTTGACAATATGACAAAAATTAAACTATTTACTAACTCTCATTTCCAGTCTGGCAGAGCAGTGTATTTTGAATACATTTTTTAAAGACCCACCATGATGCAAAGCACCCCCATAAACAGGCAGAATGTCAGAAAGAAATGAGTCCTTTGGTCATTGATGATATCCCCTGGGAATGCTGTTTTACATCTGATGAAACTCTCTTATGTCTCCTTTTCTAATGAACAGTAAGAATACAACAGTAAAAAATCCACAAGGGTTCAGATATTTCTGGCAGTATAAGTGCCAGACTTCCTGTGGAAACAAACCATATGCAGTCAAGCTTTGCCTGCATGAGTGCTCACACGCATATTACCCCTTCAATAATTTTCTGGACACAATCACCAATTCCAACCATATCTGATAAAAGCAGAAACCCCAAACATAGTTAAATTCCTAACACGATGCTCATAAAAGCAGACACCTCAAAAACAATTAAATCCTTAACATGAAGAAGGAAAATAGTTGGATGGGTGGACAGGATGGCCTTATTAGTGCTTCCAATTAATGAAAGGCTTCAGTGTGAACATAACGTACTAGGCTTCAGAGAATCCACTAGTATTGAGCTGTCAGGAATTTCCTAGCTACTGGAAAAGCTCCAACTGGAGCTTGTACCTTGTTAGAAAACCAGTGAATCAGTGCCATAGGAAACGAGACTTTATTCATTCCAAGCTCAGGGAATCACAGTTTTTCAAAATGAACAGCAGTAGGAAAGAAATTGTGCTCATAAGTTTACATTTACAGATGACACTTTAATCAACCATTGAAGGAACTGGGCTCAATGAAGATGTCACAGAGCAGTATTTTTTGGCCTGTAGTATGTGGGAGGTCAGAATGTACAAATAAACAGTCCTCAACTCTATGAGTCTACAGAACATGTTGATTTCCCTAATTCTCCAGCAGGTCAACTAAGCAAAGATACCTATTAACAGCAGAAAAAAGGGATGAAGTTCCTAAAGAACTGCCATCTGACTATTAGTGTGAAGTTATGACAGGAGACTGTACATGCTGAAGCTTTCCACATTTATCCTCTTCCAGAAACACCAACATTGAGAACAATTGCAGATTATAAAATTAGTCCTTTGAATACTTCAAGAATTTTCAGCATGGTTTCATTTTCATCCTATAGTAGAAATGTTTTGTAACTCAAGTGATAACTTTCATTAAAAAGTCTTACAGGCCCTGACCTTGGAACTTGATCCACATTGGTGAAACTCTGACAGATCTCAAAGACACATCAAGAAAAAAGGATCACATTCATGCAAGACTGGGGTTTCAAATTTAGTTTACAGATGTTGCACATGCATCCCTAACACTTAGGTATTCAGCTACCTAACAGAAATTCTTTGACCTGATCTATAGGAAGAAAAGGCATTGTGGGTGAACAAGAAATCCTGGATGTGGCAGTTTCACTGAAAAACAAAAAGAAAAAAGCAAAGTATATTTGCAAATTAAATGCAGAAATTTTGCTTGTCATTTCAGTGTGGGGAACTCAAATGGAAAATAGTGTCTTCCATGCTTTAGCTGAGTTCTCTCTGATAGCTGACTATGCCTGGCCCATGAAGCCTGTAGACAGTGAGCGAGCTGGATGGACAGCTCCAGGTGGGAAATATTCAGCTGAGTGACAGCTTTAATATCTGTATTAAGTTTCTAAAAGTAGAATCTGAGTTTGGATGCATGGATGGATGGATGGATGGATGCATGGATGCATGGATGCATGGATGCATGGATACACAGACACACATACATGCTTTTTTTTTTTTTACAATAGACAAGTCTTTCTACAATCACCTGACATGCTTTCTCATTCTGTGCATAATATAGCTACAGAATCAGGCATGTCTATGAAAATAGCTTTCTATGTTTTAATTATATATTACCTCATACTTGCAGTGTCTTTATAGAAGTGTAAAAAAATTAAGCCCCTGCATTCAAATGAAACAGTTTGGTCTCTCTGCAGCAGGTTTAAGCAGATCCATCAAGTCTCTCCCCAACATGCAGGGCAATGCCATATTAATTCAAAAGTTAGAGAATATGCCTAGTGTGTCATTCTAGGTACCAGGAAAAGGTCTGGGCTTCCAGACACCAGCTAGAGGTTACATTACATTAAGAGAAAAGGCAAGCTGGGCATACATGGCTTTTCTATGGCTTTGTGTCCTTTCACAGAAGCTGCAGAGGCAACGCAGTAGTGCTCATAGGGTCACAGAGGGAGAGGGACAGACCAAGGCACTTGGTACTCCATGCACTTGCAGTAGTTTGGAAGACTGGGAGGAGGCATCCTAGGACCTTCTTCTCTTGAGCACTCACAGTGAAATCAACAGGTGTTAAGAGTATCCAGACTTGCTGAAAATGAAGCCATGGTTGTCTCAACTTGGGCAACCAGACTTCGAAGCAACTTTTGAAAACAGAGCCTGCAGGGCAATGAGGGTTAGGGTGAAGCTGTCCTAGCTCCCAGGCCTCACACAGAGGCAGCTCTTTGACTGTAGGACTCCCTTTCCCTCACTTCCCCTAGCTCTTTGCACTGAGGTGGGGCCAGAGGGAGGCATTTTCAGCCTTCAGAAGACCTTTATACTGTATTAAAAAATATGGTTTCTTTAATGTTTCCTTTTTCAAAAGTAGTAATATAAACTAACTGAGTGTGCTCTTAGGAGAGCTTTTGGCAAGGGTATGGGACAATCCTGTGCCAAACCTCATCTTTGGCATGAAGAAATAAACAAGACTGTGGTTCTGCATAAAGACAAAACTTTTGGAAAGCCTTTAGAATATTTCTCATAATGAAATGGGGCAGGGGGGGAGGGTGTAGCTTTTTCTTGAAATTCAGAATATTCTCCAGAATACAAATCCAACTTTTAAATGTTTTGGTCCCTTCCATTATGAATAAAATCAAATTAGAATAAAAAAGAATAAAAATTGAACCAATTAAATGATGAATTATGGATATGCTCAGATTTTGAACAATCCTCATTAAGGCTATTTCCATACCATTTCATCTGTCTATAGCAAACAAGAATTTTGTCTCAGATAGATAGGAATTAAATTATTCTAAGCATTCTATATTACAGAAAAGGAAACTCAGACTGAAAGAACACATGCTCTCTCTGCCTAAAGCCACAAAGAATCCGCTGCCCAGAGTAGCAGTGGCAGATCAGTTTGCTCTAGACTCTGGCTGTTGAGCCCTATGCTTCTTGACTATGTTCCCATCCAGGACATCTGAACAAGAATATGTCAAAGATATGGGAAGTAAAGGCCCAATCTTGGATTTTATTTCTGGGTGCTCTCACTAGTTTTCCATAGTAAACTGTATGACAATGTAAATCATATAGACGATTTAGAAAAAAAAACAATCACAAAGTTTCAGAAAGACTTCAATAAAAGGGTCCTGACAATGAGATTTCTCATTAACATCACACTTCAGAGGAAAATGCAACAAGTCAACTAAAAGCCAAGAAGCCTGATACCTTTATATCATTTTGGTTAATTACCTGAAACCCAACTGCTGTGTTATAGACTAGATCAACCTCCAATATTTAGCAAAAGCGGGTAATCACACAGAGAAACACACTTAGATGAAGATTAAGTATCCAAAAGGCTACTATGCTTTGCCAACGAACACAGAATCACATTGGACTGCCCAAGGTATCATAAGTGTTATTAAAAGAAACTAAATACTTTAAGAACATTTTAATAGTGTTTCTTTTTGAATTTGGGTGGAAAGGGATGTTGGAACCTTCCTTTGCAGGATTATTTTCTCTAAGTACATTTCTAAATCCTACTTAGTTTTAACTCCAGCCTTATAAATCCTTTGTGTGTTTCTTTCTCTCTCTAGCATCTTTAAGTACTTTTATATCTCTCCTTCCAACAAAGATTTTGCTGTATTACTCCTTTTTGTTCACTTGGATATCAAGTGTTTGCCTACAGTTTGGAGAACTTCCATATATATGCAAGTCCATTGCTGCAGACAGCACAAAGGTTTCACAATTAATAACCTATAAAAAAATGAGTGAAGCAACTCCCAGTTCACAAAGCTTTAAAGTCCTCTACTTACTCCAGCAAATATCTCTGTAATGGATTCACTCATGCCTAATTGTCAACTTTTCTTTGCAATAATGACAATAATAAAAGAAGTTTAAATATAGATGCCAAAATTCTGATGTCAACATGGGGACAGCTCAAGCTGGAGCCAGGACCCTGCCTCAACTTGGACTTTGACACCACTGTTTCACTTTGAGAAAAAGGACATACCTCAACTGCACCAGCCCTCCAGTACAGCTACATAGCTGACATTTTTTCAAGCACATCACTGCAAGAAGCAGCGGTTAAGCCCAAAGCTTCGAGAATTTCACTAAAGAATTTACCAGTATCTGGTTATGTGAAGGCCTTTGGTTAAACAATACATAAACTCCAAATACCTCTGGGGCTTGTGGGTTGAATTTTTGGGGTTTGTGAGCTTAGGAATTTAAGTCGCATCTTACTGTGAGAAAAAAGAAAGCAAAAACAACTGAGAAATGGTACTAGTCCACTAAAAACTCAAGAGCCATGTGCTGTCATGCCACAATAATAAATAAGAGGCTTGTGCAGGACAGAAAGACAGGCTATGACCTCCTTTCCACTAATTATCATAAAACTTTTGCTGCATTTTTATAAATACTTTCCTATCTTCACACTCAGTACTCTATGTCCCAGTGTAACTGAACAGTCTAAGTTCTGATGTATGTCCAACTGCTTCCCATCAGAGTTAAGTACTATGTGTGCAAAAAGGTGAGAGGTTTTTCTTTAAAAACTTCCTCCTTTTCATCACAATTCACTGCAGTGTCTACAGACATGATGCTACTATACAGAATAGGATAAGATAGGCTTCTTTAAGATGCATACGGCAACAGTTTAGGCTGTGATTCAGACACATTACTGGAGAAGCAGTTCCTGTAAGTAGCACTATAAAAAAAGTGGTTATTTGAAAGGAATTAACAAAGCAACAGAGTGGAAGGGGCTGACCTGCTGGGAGGTGCAACATGAAGATGGTAGGAAGCGAAGAGTGTGAGACAGCTGCATAGTACATTAAGAAGCAAGACACCAAGGATCAACCTGGATTTATATAATAGAACCAGAGAAGAGGTTCACTTGTGAAGAACTTCTCCTGCATGGGTGAGAAAGCTCAAAGCAAAATTTTTAACTGAGCTGATGGAAAGGAATTCCAAGGCCTAATCCAAGTTAATGAAAAGGCTTTACTGACCAGGCTCCACATTACTGAAGAGCCCAAACCCTACAGTGAATTCTGACACTAGCAGAGACAAGTAAACTATCAATAGAAGTGCTGCTGGTGTTCAATGGGAATGCAAATGTGAAAGAGATGTTTCTTTTATAAATGCTTGTTACGGAAAGCTTCACGGCCTATCATGTACATGCACTGGCATGAAATACATGAAAACACTGGCAAATACAGACATCCACTGGGTAAATATCTTTAAGGTAATATGCACGCACATACTGGCTTTGAGGAGTACAGCTTGTGTTCACTACACTGACCTCATTCTCATCCATCAATATTTAATGTTGCCCACCACAGTAACTGAGTTCTTTACTTGCTAAACACACAATGTGGAGAAATTCTCTTTTTTTCTAAATTGCCACAGAAGGTAAATTCACAGTTTTTCAGGATGAAAAAAGGTCTATCTCATGTAAACTTTTTTCTTAGCAGGCAATTGAAAACACATGCTAAATATCTTTGTCCTCTATTTAGCAAAAAAATGTTAAATTATCATTGGATGAAATACATTGTTTATTATTTTCCTATGATGTCCAAAACATGAAGCTCAGTTAACCCCTAGAGGAGTGACACAGAAATGATATGACGTGCATCATACATAAAATAATGGTCACTCCTGCTGCTCTTTATAGACATCTGGGGCTTAATTTGCAATTATTTGCATTTATAGAGCAAAGCTATACAATAGAAATGGGAACACATCTCCTACATTGATGCAGAATTAATTCTCAAAGGGTGACATGCACCATAAATCCTATTGCGTGATTACTATAAACACGTAAACAAAAGAATGAGGAACGGCGTTGTCTGCTAATAGATGTTCAGTTATGAATTTCAATTGTTACAACATGTGATTAATTTACATGTTCAAATTAAGTCTCCGGTTTTGCATGTTTAATTATGAGGTATTTAAAAGTGCAGATGTGTGTGTTTGATTATAAGCAGCATCTAAGAAAAAGCTTGGCACTTGCAATTTGCTTGACCTGGTTTGAAATTCTAATTACATCATGGAATTAAAAAGTTAGAAAAATGAATGTCTCTGTTCCCAGATAACAATTCACACAATTCAAGAGCTCTCCTCTTTAATATTTCCCATAAGTATGTGCATCAGAGGTATCTTTTTGACAAGCAAATGAAAGAGGAAATCTGTGAAAACAATGTGCCTTTGGAGAGTCCAGTAGTACCCATACTGTGGATAACATCATTTAATCCCATTTTAGAGATCCCCCGTTTCCAAAAACTTCAGACAACCTTAAATTTTAGTGGGATTTCCATTTCATGCCTCTGTGTCATGGATGAACAGCTCCAGGGACTATGCTACAATTTTCCTAGTAAAATGCAGGGGTCCAACAGCAAAGGAGGGCTTAGGGCTGTGCAAATAACTGGTTTTTCAGTTCAGCTGCCAAGCCAAACAGTTGAAAAAGAATGTTGGTTCAAACTGAACCGAATTCACAATTTTTCCAGGTTTCCACACCAAAACCACTACCATCCCCACCCAGCTCACTGTACTTCATTTAACATGAAATGTTCCATGTGTCTCAAGAGGATACATTTTTGGAAAACGCAAACATTTGGCAAATGCAAACATAAAAGGCAAGGAAGTGCAAGACAAGATTTATGAAATCGTTGCAGGATTGATCTCTCTGAATATTTATATACAATTCACTCTTTGCTATACTGAGGAAATTTCTTTCTCACTGTGTTGACTATAACAGGGTTTGCCCCAGCTTCCAAAGTACCATTAACATCAGGTTAGAGAGTAATCCTTACTCTGTTGCTCACTGACTGTCAACTAGTATTTAAGCAGTTTATATGAAGTGGTTTATTGGACTGGTTCCACTTTGAAATAATCTGACGAGTAATTGGATAGAATACTCATGTGAGGAGTTAGTGACACAAATTTGAACTCCTTATCTTGACCAGACAGTGCAGGGGGTTGAATTTGGATCTGACTTTCTTGTGTGACTAGGTACTAAAGGATTGTGAGGTAGGTTCTCACACCTTGTGCTGGAAGTTGTTCACTTTATATGCAGAGTTTAAATGGTCACCATCAAGACCAAGAAAATCTCTGAAGCCAGCTGATTAGCACACTCCTCTAGCAGAGAGGGCATTAGTCCCACAGACTGCTCCTCTGAAGCGAAAAAGTATAAAGAGGAACGACTGAGAACACATTGTGGTAGATCTCACTGCTGCTAATTGCTCATGTCCTGTCATAGAAACAGGATGGGATGATCCAAATATCCAGAGCATAGAACAGAATTAAAATGCAGCATCCACTGTTGCAGTTGAGAAGCTTAACCAGAAAAAGAGGAGGTAGAATAGAAACACAACCCTGGTGAGGTCTACCTCCTTTCCATCATCACAAGTATTCTTCCCAGATTAAATTTATTTATTATTGTCCTGGAAGATGTTTACACACATGTTTAAGACAGAACAATTCTTCAAATTGGAATGCCCTGCCATCTAGCCAAGCAGAAGCCTGGTAAATGTAATACCAAGCTCTTCTAGATAAAAATCGTTAGATATGATGAAAAGAGTCAATCACACATATACTAATGGTAGTGTACATATTTGAAAACGCTTATCGAGGATGATCAGGGGACTGGAGCACCTCCCGTATGAAGATAGGCTGAGGAAGTTGGGGCTGTTTAGCCTGGAGAAGAGAAGGCTACATGGAGACCTCATAGCAGCCTTCCAGTACCTGAAGGGGGCCTATAGGGATGCTGGGGAGGGACTCTTCGTCAGGGACTGTAGTGACAGGACAAGGGGTAACGGGTTAAAACTTAAACAGGGGAAGTTTAGATTGGATATAAGGAGGAAATTCTTTCCTGTTAGGGTGGTGAGGCACTGGAATGGGTTTCCTAGGGAGGTTGTGAGTGCTCCATCCCTAGCAGTGTTCAAGGCCAGGCTGGATGAAGCCTTGTGTGGGATGGTTTAGTGTGAGGTGTCCCTGTCCATGGCAGGGGGGTTGGAACTAGATGATCTTGAGGTCCTTTCCAACCCTAACTATTCTATGATTCTATGATTCTATATACATGAAGCTTCAATGCACCACAGCTAAGAAGATCAGCTGCCCGATTTACAGAAGACTCCTGGTGAAAATCCTGGCATACAGGATTTTCACCTGCATCTTGACATTATTTGAGCAAGGGAGCTGCTGGACTAGCCAAAATGTAGTTTAAAATATCCAGATTCATGAAGGTTTGTGAAGCAATGGCCCTTCTGTTTGGAAAGCGTTATGCATCTATAGAGGTGCCGTAATGGCAACAAAAGCAGTAGGAAAATTCACTGTAAACATATTTACCAGAAGCAATGACATCTAGTATGACATTAAAAAAATAAACATTTTCAGGTAATACTAATCACTCATACTTGCTGAATAACTGGATGAATCAAAGCAGTACCTGCCCCAAAATCCACAGACCCTAACTTCAGAGAAAATGCACAATCTGTGCTCCTTTAAATTTTAATTCAAAAGATGCTTTATCTCTTCAGAGTCCAGGAAGAGATAGAAGAAAATTAATCATTTGCAAAACACTTGAATCCATCTTTTCCTATCTTTTTCTTCCTGACTGAGGAAAATAAAATTAAAAAAATATTTATTTGATTGAGATTCTGGTAATAATTATAAAATATTTGCAAATTTTAGAAAAGAAGAACCAGTTAAAAGCCAGCATTAACAGCCATATATTTTGGCGACATTTTCTTTGAATGCAACAAATAACTAGGAAGTGACACTCTACTTTCAGCATCACAGATTGGAAGTCGGGAAAAATACACAAGAAAAGGTTAAAGTAATGGTGCTTTTTGTCTGAAATCATTAATACATGGAAACATCGATTTTCAGATTGCATTGGTTTTTGGTTTGGTTTTTTTTTAATGTTACTGAAGACACTTTAATTTCTTTTTTTCCTTTTTTTTTTCTTTTTTTTTTTTTGTGGAGGCTTAACTGATAATCTCCTGCAGTTATCATTACAGTTGAAGCCTGCATCTATTGCTCTGGGACAGGTAGCTATTTGCAGAAGCTTATTAGGTTTATTACTAAACAGTAGCTAAATGAGAAAAATCTATGGATTTGAAAGAAGACCTGGCACACAGATAACATTTATGACTGAGTAAATTCCACTAATGCTTCTATAAGCAGTTGTTTTCTGCCATGTTTTTGTGATTTTTAATGAGCTTTTTACTTCACTTCAGGCATTCAAGATTTACTGTTCAGCTTCTTGAGGGAGGATGAATTTTAATTTGCAAACATTGCACGTGCAGCTGGTATCCTCACCACTGCTCTACCCACTGCAGGAACCAGCTATGGCTGAGGGCACAGTTTACAGCAGCCAATACAAGCCCAGGGTCAAAAACAGCTCCATTGAGCTACATTCAGAATATACTGGTTTAAGACAGACAAGCTATTAGAATAACCAGCAACAGGAATTACACTTGTTACAATACCACACTGGCACAGCCATAATATTTCTTGTTACCTGCTACCTTGTTCAGCACCATGTGAAGACATTGCCTCTCACTGAACTGTGGCACACTGACCTCCCCCAAAACCCAAATAGATCATGAGAATGCCCTAAAACACAGCTGGATCACTCACAGCTAGAGTAATACACTCAGCAAGCATTGCTAAATCTCTAGCTTGCACAGCATTACTGTAGGAGGGCTTTAGTTGTAGCTTTTAAACATTAACTAAGAAAAAGGGCTGTTTATATCATTTCAACACAACTCTTCATTCATTCCATTTGGATTCTTACCAGTTGCATTGCTCTTGTTAATTAGGGGATCATCAGAAATTTGCAATATTCTGAACATTTTCAAACATTTCACTTATTTTTGTGTCAGAACTGTGGTGGGTCACATGAAATGCAGCTGTGTTAACATATTTAGGGTTTGAATACTTCTAAGCTCTTACACTCTGCCATATTATTTTCCTGCTTGCTTACAGTTGAGAATTACTGGATTTTGTTGGGTTTTTAACCA
Organism: Lathamus discolor; assembly: GCF_037157495.1. Lineage (NCBI taxonomy): Eukaryota > Metazoa > Chordata > Aves > Psittaciformes > Psittacidae > Lathamus > Lathamus discolor. The sequence goes on along the minus strand of NC_088889.1, from coordinate 25,495,061 downwards.
CAAGGTTAAAATTTATGGGGGAAAATGAAGTAATAAATAGGTACAGTGTCTTACCTTCATTTTTCATGTCCTGCTTGCCAGCAGAAGGGTTAGAGAGATGAAGCTGGTTTTCTTCTGTGAAACTGCAACTAAGTCCACTCACAAGCTCACAAACGCTCCTCTCCCTGTCAGCTGTACTTTGACAATATAAATGCAGCTTACAGATTATGGGAGTTACAAAAACACACAGCAAAGAGCTCTCAGCAGCCTCATTTGTGTATCAGCAGGAAGAGCATCCAAGAGACCTCTCCATCCCTGTAGTGCTGAAAAACTTCTAGGGAAAATCTTGGATACTTATGATCTCATTTAACTCAGGGAAAACTGTACTCTCAGCCAACTGTTTCATTATGGGAATGTACCAGCTCAGAGAAAAATTACTCATAAACACAAAGATTTACTTCTGAAACACAGAGCTTTCCCTGCATAAACTCTGATAACAAAGCCAAGTCTGTACCAGCAGATCATAGACACACCATCACTTAATCACATAGACAGAAGAATAGACCCCATCTAAAGGTTCAGGACAGCAACAATAAAGAAACTAAATGTGCAGTATCTTATTTGAGACTATTTTGATATTTCTTAACTCTGCAGCTTTTTAAAAATGCCAAGAGCCTCAATGGTGGAATCTGAGGCATGCTTGATACCGATACTGCATGCTGGTAACACCATTGTTTAACTGGTAAGTTTGCAATTAGACATATAAAGAAGAAAGCTATTACACTATCTTTGAGGGAAACGCATGAAATTATATATTACAACACTTCATAAATTGAAAATTTACAACGGAATTTGTTCATAAGGATTGTTGAAAGTGATCTAATAACAACAAGATGAATCAGTCAGTTGGCTGCAGATTGTTTAATGGACAGTTCTTCAGAATCAGTGCTGTGAAGTTTGGAGAAACGATGCAAATTCTATGGTTGGATAATAAGGAAGGGTATATTATCTGCAGTCTCACAGCAGAAGTGCTTCAGAACAGATTCAGTAAAGGAATATAACCATCCTATCCTTTAGCTGCTGCTACAAGTGTCCCATAGGTGTTAGCTTATACCTGACAGTCCCAATCTCAGACACACTTCAACGTACAGAAAAAGTTGCATTCAAATGTCTTAGAATCATAGAATAGTTAGGGTTGGAAAGGACCTGAAGATCATGTAGTTCCAACCCCCCTGCCATGGGCTGGGATACCTCACACTAAACCATGTCAGCCTCAATCCAATTTCAGAGAATAAAAAAAATAAAATAGTTTGGAATACCGAAACCATTCGGATCACTACCTCAAGCCTTATCTGAGCTTAAGGGGGGCTGACACAAGTCATTGTTCTTAATATTGTCTTAACTGACAATAAAAAGCACACTTACAAAATAAATTACTCACATTAGTTAATCGATTGTTGAACATTCAGAAGTAAATTAGAGGAGGTCAACACAATACTAGGGCATAATTCTAATTTCACCTACTTGCAGATACTTCAACCACCTTGTTTCTGCTTGAGATAATTACTGTATGCTCACTAACTTGTTTCAGGAAAAAAAGAAAAAAAAACACCAAAATTTTGCAAATGGAAAAGGAGAAGCTGTGAGATGATCTGTCTGAGTAAATTGATGATGTCTTTCTCTTACCTTTGAAGTACTGACCTGGCATTAAGTCTCCATTGCCAGAGAAAGCCAGAGTTCTGTAACAGCTGATAAAAACTTGGATATTTCAATCTGTAGGGAGGTAATATCCACATTTCCAAACAAGTCTTCATTCTAAACAGAAGTCAAACCATAGCATCTCAAAGTTTCCTGCAAAAAGGAAATTTAAGCACATTGAGTTTTAGGGAAAAAAAACAAAGTGTTCATTTCATTGTTTAGTTATCTTTTCCCAAACAAAATTGGACAACAAGCTGTTTCAGTGGAATCCTGAGACTGCCCCAAAACCTAGAAGGGCTCAAGGAACACCTTCTAGGAGTAGGCTATACTCAATCAGGGCAGATTTTCAACATCCTCAGCAGAACACTTTTTACTACAAACTCACCCAGTTCCATGCACAGCCAGCTTTTATGCACTATATATTCTTGACATTGTTTGGGTTTTGCTCATATATATGGAATAGAATCTGCATTAGAGCTCTATTTTTTCCCAATATACAGTCTTTCTTGCCATTTTGTTTCCCATCTTCCAGACAGCACTGGCTGCCCGCACAAAGAACTGGATGTTAAGCAGGTATGATCAATAGAAATGTTTGGGGTTTTTTTTCTGAGCCAATGCAGAAAAGGTCAGTCTTGCCTTTCCTTCAACTGCAGTGATAACTGATGCCTTTACTGAAAAAAAGACAGCCCTGTACTTTCACATGAACCTAGACTGAACTGATTCCCTGACAAATACAAAGTGTTCTTCGGCATCAAAGCTTTACCATCAGATACCATCTTGGCACAGAAATGTGTTCACAAGTTCCTGTACTATAATGCCTCAATGCTATAATGCCTTACAACCATTTAATAGCAACTTGCAGTGTTAAACATACTGCATTTCTCACCTCAGTCCAAGAGGATGGCAAGCAAGGCAACAAGCTGAAATCCTTCAATGCAGATTTTCTGATATACCTAGTAGTATATACTTACTACAATTATTACTACAACTACCACCCACCACAGATCAGGTTCTGATGGTCCCATTCTGACAGAATTCCCTTTACACACTATCCTGTTACACTGACTTTGCTTCTGCTTCGCTCTTCTGCTTCACTGCCTGAAAAAGGTCCAGATGCCTCTTCTGATTCTTGACAGACAAGAAAACAACACCTTCCCTTAATACCAGATTAACAACTGGAAAAGAACCAGGAGCTGCTACAGCAGGAGTCATCAGCAGTAGCAAACAGCTAAGACATACAGCAAGCAAGGACCAGAGAAGTATAAGCAGGAAGAGCATGATGAACTTAGAAGAAGGACAGATTAATTGTAGCATTATCCAGAATAGGCTTCTGTTTAGAAAGAACAAAATACTTGGCACAGTAAAGACTGATGGAAGACACATAAAATACTTGTTTCCATAGTAGTCCTATGCTGCATTCACCATAGAACAGGGACAGGGAAACAATGTGACTACAAATGGACAACAGGACCACAGATGTGAAGCAATGATGGAAACAACTTTGAAGAGAAGGGATGCATCCAACAGGATTTTTTTTTCTGTTCATACGATGGGGTCATTCTCAGAAAGCATTTGCAGCACAGTGAAATGATTTAACCCATCTCAGAAATGTCTGATGGTCTCTACAAAACAGTGGACTTTCTGGGGTGTATCAGGTCACATAGTGTCAGTGCCATCCACTTTGAATGAGGCAAATTACAGAAAAAAGACGTATGATCCAAATGCCAGAAATGTACCCTCCAGATGGCACGTGCCAGAACAAGTGTCAGGGTCAATGTCCAAACTCATCTTTCTCTACCCTACACTAAATCCATATTTGACATTCTTTTCTATACTACCCACTAGCCAACGGGAAGCCAACTCAGTGTCAAGATATGTGAAAAGGTTTGGAACAACTGTCTCTCAAGATATTGCAAGAATAGCCGTGGCTTGCAATCAATCATCAATCTGATCATGGTATGAATCAATCACCAGACATAAATTAGTCTGGCTTGTGCAAGCCGTTATCTTGATTTAAGATTAAAAGTGTTTAAAATGTAGTCAAGTCTGCCAATCAATATTCTCCTCTGATTCACCTTAACAGAACTGCATAATTCTCACCTAGATTCACCATCTCCTGGAAAGCAAGGATTCCTTCTTTACCTGGAAGGCATAGCTATTAGCGTAGCATCCACAACAGGGAACAAAGGCAAGCCAGAAACCGTAAAGCACTATCTCATATTAACAGACAGTCTGCACTCGTTCAGAGGCCAAGTACTGAGCATTTCCATTGCATTAAATGATTCAAATATTCACAAGTCACAACAGCTGCAGAGGAAATCAGCCAACACACTGGTAAATATGCAATTGGCAATGCGTACTGCCTCAACGTATCAGCTACACTGCCTGCCTTCGTACCTATAGTCTGTGCCTCTAGGAGGCACTATCGAGCTACAGTCCAGGGCACCTAAGGCATTCAGAAAAGCAGCCACAGCCATAAATCCTCTCTTCTCATGTTGTTGTTCATCTGCTGTCTATGAGGAGATGATTTATTTCTGCGGTAAGGAGCTACTCAAAGGAAAGCCTCAAAATATCCTAACAAGGATAAGTGTGACATATGTGTTATGTCAGCCACTAGCCATTAGAAGGCCTGTTTCCTAGAGCTGACATAGATGCAAGTATTTTCTGCAAAACAAAGTGCCAACACGTTCTCTGATATTATGGAGGTCACTGTGAACTAGGAAATGCAACTTCCACAAATCTTTTTGTTTAGTCTAATTTTTCTGAACATTTTTCATGAAAAATGTCATGTCATGTCAGGATACATCATGTCATGTACATGATACGCCATGTCATGTACATGATACACAGCGAATCAGTAGTGCTCATTCCCTGCAGACCAGTATTCTGGTCAGGGGCAGAATGAGACCTCTTCCCTTCAGATAGTAAGGGTGGTAAAGTTTCATCTTTGTTCAGCTGAACAGATCTGGTGCAGAACTGGAGTAACACTGTGGTGAGTCAAACTCACTATGCTTGCCCATGGAGCATTTCATTGTGTTCTTTTTATTTGTGGTTCATGCACATAATCTAAAAGGTCATTCTACACTGAAAGCAGTTGTTTTGCCTTTTCTAATGGAAAAACAATCCCTCATCTCACAATCCATAACAATAAAAATAAGAACAACAAAGCCCCACCCACATGAAAGAACCAGCCAGCAAGAACATCCCATTGCATAACATCTCTCCATCTCATAGAGGCCAAGCCTTCCCAGTTTTCCCTAGATATCTGCTCACGACACTGGGTTATAAAGCATGCCCTGAAGGTGAATAGCTTCAAGAGTTCTTAGTCCCTTGCTTGATGCAAGCAATTATTGTGACTCGCTGTTCTTATTTCATGAGTGACTTTAGTTGAAGATCAATATGCCAATAATGCTGTCATGTTTGGACGGTAAATGATACATAGAAAACAGATGCTACCAGGTGTCCGCACTGGACTTACATGCCTACTGCATGTTATGGTGCAGACAAAATTGGACTCTGAGCAAATTAATTTGTCTTTAAAAGTTCCTCTTCAGAATTGTTCTGTTGGAACTCTAATTTCTGCAACTGGTGGCAATCAATAAAATTCATGGCTTTCTTGTAAAAAGGTCAAATATGCATAAAATATATAATTTAATTAAAAAATAGAAATCTCCCAACTGAAAAAAAAAAAAAAAAAAACCAAGGAGCTTTTAGCAGACATTTGGTTTTGACAGTTCTCTTGTGATTTTTCTTCTGGTTTTCTTTGGTTTTAACTAAAAGTTAGTCCACAGTCTTTCAAAAGGGAAAAGACATTATTATCTGGAGATGACACACGAAGTATAAATGCATGATTTTTGATCAGCCTGGGAGAAAAGTGTGGTTTCACCCCCCCAAAACCTTCAATTTATGACACAAACAGAGCTGACATACAGCACTATCAATAAAGCTTAAATGTCTTTGGTGAAACATTTTGGGTCTTTATCAAAACACTGTCAAAGTCAGCACTACCTTCTGTGAGGTAGCTCAGAGGAGAGTCCAGAGTGAAGTTCAAACACAGCACGGAGATTACTCTGTACCAGAAGTCTGAATTGCTGCTTGTTCACACAGAATTCTGCAGCCCCTTCATGGTATGTCTCTCTCCCTCTCCTCCATCAGGGAATACTTTGCCATGACACAAATCAAGCTCCTGAAATCTTCATTACAAATCAAAACTTATGACATTTTAAGGCATATAATTTGGGTTATGATTTGCAATATTCATTAAAAGAACAGCCAATTCTGGCAAAGAAAAAAATGCCCTGAGCTACGATAATGAATACAGGGCTTGTTACAGCAACAAGACTGATGATCTGACAGTGGCTGCTTTTATATGGTACCTTGTTTTGATTTTCATATCAATAATTGTATTATGTGCCTCAAAACATAAGGCTGCCTGGCTGACTTGATGTATGTTAAAACCATCCTGTCTGTGGATATGCATTGGAATAGAAGCTATTACAGGATCACATAACAAATGTCAGAAGCAGTAATGATTCTTCAAAATTTTGTGCTACACCAGGGCCAGGGAGAGCTCACTGTGGTCCCTTCTCCCCTTGGAAGCTATTACTTGAATACACGAACTGAGTCTCCCAATGCCAAATGAATGCACTAGCACAAAAACTGCTCTTTGTGCTTTTCTCCAATAGCCTCCCTGAGGCACAGAGTCAACACATGAGTTAGCAGTCATTGCATGGTGTCACCCTGTCACCTAATACAAAGTAGAGAAAGAATTTCTGCTGTGCATTATCCTGACAATTCCTGGTTGGTACGCCCATGCTGGGGTTTAATTTTCAAAGAAATTACACTTTCTTTTGGCTGAAAGGGTGCACATGGCTGCCCTTTAGCAGGAATGTTGTATTTGCTACTTCAGGTGGGCCTCAGGCATGCATTAGACAGCCTTTAGCTAGTCTAAAATTCTACCACGTATTTGGGCAGCTTTTTCACCTCTTGGTACTAAATGGATGCAAACAGTTTGGAGAACTAATGCGTATAGCTCTTATTTTAAATTATGATAAACTCTTTCTTCATATGCAGAGCTACAGAATCTCACTATGAGTTAATATGCAAGGTAACTTTAAAGCAATCATTATGAAGAAAGTCTGTCCTTCCATCTCCGCTTTCCTTACTTCCTGGACTCCAACCTGTGCTCTCAGAACAGCTACCTTTGTTTGGTGTTCCAGTATTTACCATGTGTTTTATTTGCTAATTCTAAGACCAAAGCACAGATTAGTTTAGCACCAGCTTTTAAGTACTTCCTGACCTAAGGGCAAAATGTAAATTTGCAAAACAGGAGTCACAAGTAAATAATTATGTTATTTGCTCTTCTCTTGCAAGTACTGTTTCTTCTTCAAATTGTCATTTGCCTTACCAACAATTCCAATTCTCTTCACATTTCATAGGGGAACTATGAAGTGAATGGGGAAGAAATAAAATTATCTCTACCTACTTTATAAGTTGTCTTTTAAGATATTTTCTAAATGTCTTCTAGATTTACAGCAGAAGTACTCTGAATATGCAGCCACATGCTGAATGTTCTGGCATCTCCATTAAAACAAATGCAAGCAATTACAAAGCTCAGCATATATCTTCCCAAGGTTGTTAACAAGAAGACCTGTGCCTGTTTGGCATTCTGCAGCATCCGAGTTACCTTGTACAAGTCCCTGCCTCAGAGCAGGTAATGGCTGACATGCTTCCAACAGCAGCTCTGCATGCACGGGCTACTTCATAGGACATGGGCAGGGGGAGCACACCTTAGGTTCACAGACGTAGCTTAGAATGGGTTGAACAAAGGCTGGGTTTACATTGGAGCCATGAAGACCTACAGCACTGAGCTGATATGTTGGGAGAAGACATTGTTTGACTGTAATTTACCTCATTCTTCTCTACAACAAGAGCAGAAACCGGGGAGAATTGTACAATTCTCAGGGTCACCATTAGGTCCCTATGCTAGCACCAACAGCACCAAGTACTTGGGGCATAATGGGAACACACACTTTATCTCTAGAGGGAAGCATTTTATTTTCTAAGGACTTCTATGGATATATAATTCAGCTGGTGGCCAATCAATCAGGTATCTTTAAATATAAACTCATTGCTAGTTCTGAAGTTAGCTCTTTGCTTGGGTTCTGGTTTTCAAAGTAATTTTACAAGAGGAGGCTTGAGGAATTGGTTATTTTTTAAAAGCCAGTTTGTAGGTCACAGATTAAGAAATGGTTTATAGCCATCTGAGTCAAGATTCTTTCCACTTTTTTTCTTCTTTAAGACATATGGCTTTTTCCAAATTCGTAAGTTTCTGCCATAGTCTCTCTGATCCAAATCTGTCCTCCTCCTCCAGTGTATTTTCCACTGCCTATCCCCTACTTCCCCCTGCACCCTAAGGCCAAATTATACAAATGAATGTCTGGGGTTTTATGACATGGACAGCATTGAGAAATGTTAACCCAAAGTCACATTAAGGTTTTCTTGCTTCAAGTTCCCTACAAATTTGAAAGACTGTTTTTCAAAAGCTTCACTAAGATACAAGGATCTTCCAAATAAACTTTAATGCCTAATAAGGCAAAGCCAAAACAATATACGATTTCATACAGAGAATTGTGTAAGTTACAACTCTACAATGATCACTTAATTATTTTTTTAATTATCTTTAATTATGCAAGGGTCTGGTTGAGCATGTAGAACCAATAAAACTTTTCATTTAAAATTCTTAACATATGAAAATTGTCAGTTATCATGGATGAAGGCTGGGAGCTTGATTCACTAGACCTTAATGTTCAAAGGAAAAGGAAGGTCCCGAGCCCTGAAAGATTAAAAGCAAAGAAAGTCCTAAGACAGCACCCTCCTGTGAAACTACAGAAGACCAAAGGACATATAACCTTGTCAGTATTTGCAGAGCTATGTGTACCCACTTGACTTTGTTGTGCAAATCACTGATATAAATTTACAACCCATAGCAGACACATGCATCAAAATAAGTGGTGAAACACGTACCTATATATACATCTACATGGGGGGAGGAGTATGAGGATTAGGCTAGCAGAGTTACTAGGGATTTGGGTGTGCAGTTAGAAACAAGGAAATGTCATACACAAATTATAACTGAACCTTGGCTTGTTCAGAGGCACAATGCTGCTGAATCAAGCTCTTGTGCTGCCCACTGTAGCCCTCTTATTACGATGTTTTTCAATGTGGTTTTCCTTACAAGGTAGTTTAACTTCCTGGAAGGAGTTTCAATTCCAGTCCTTATTCAGTGAGTAGCCCCACTGAAATCAGCTTGATCTATATGGAGCAAGACCATGTTTCAGTATTGAAATTAAGAAATACCTGCACATAGAACCTGATCCTGCTTGCCTTCTATATGGAAACAGTCTGGTTAGGATCAATGAAACCACTAACATAGCAGATGCAATAAGTTCTCACCTGAGAAGGATTAGTAGGAAATCAGAGAGGGAAAAAAATACCAAAAAAAAAACCCAAACAAACAAATTTATGGAAAATACATTCTTAATGCCCAAGATATGACTACTATATAATGTCATCAAGACCATTAAGAGTAGCAACCAAAGATATTCGATATGCTCTAAATCAGTTGCAGATTACAAGTTGCAATTGGCAGCCTTATATAAGTCAGGTAAGAAGGCTGTTAAAAGTTATCTCTGATCTTAAGTATAGGTGAACTCTACAGAAGTACTACGGGCAGGATTTTTTCTCACAATCTCTACTAGCAATAGGAAATACATTTCAGGTTACCTCTATTTCTCTTAAGTAATTTGCATTGATTCCTACCTGTCTACCTCATAAAAACTGCCTCCTCCTTCCACTCTTCAGACTACACAATAGTGGAAGCAGTAGCTGGCTACATGCAAAATATCTTCCAGGATGCAGAAGAACTGCCACAGGACTGAGGTGGCAGACTTAATATTGAAGTAAATTTTAACAGTTAAGTTGCATGTACCATTCTTGCTGATCATTTTACTTTAACAGTGCATTCTGCAGTTAATCAGTTAATATTCTGTCTGGTCATTGTTCGGTAGGGATGTTAGATAAACAGCACTGCCGTTATGGTAAAGAGAAAAGATTTATCATTCTTCAAGGCTAAAGGTCATGAAGTTTTGGATTGGGGTATTTGGGGTTCTTTTTAATTTTTTGAGACAAACAAATCTGACCCATCACATAAACACAGTAAGTGAATAATAAGTAATAACATTTTTTTTCATCATTAGTTCTTCACCATCATGTTTTCCAGGATAATCCACTGCATTAGGGCAATTTTGCTGTTTTTCCAATTACAGAGCAGAACAATGACGGTAACATCCAAAAAGTTTCTTATAATTGCCTAAATTGTATAACACCTTACCAAGATGTCAGGAAAACAGCCAGAGAATTTCACATTATAAAACTGGGTATATCATCTGATATAGTAATTTTGAGCACATTTTCAGACTAGGCAGAGTTTACAAGCTTTCCCAACTCTAATTTAGCCAAAAGTCTTTCATGGACCATCTGGTTCTAATGATACAAAACTGGAATATTTGGTGTCTTTTTCACTATGCTACATTAAATTAAAGCTTAAAACATCAGTAAAGTAAAATCCATTCTTTTTATATTATGTTTTTTAAAATTAAACATTAAGTATTTTGGCTAAGTAAATGAGTTTATTTTTGTAAAACTGTACAGCATATACTATACGATACAGTCAGCAGAATTCTTAGTTCAGTTACTCTTGCATTCTCCTGGTCCACAGCCCACTCAGGCAAAGGGAAGTGTTTCCATTGACATCAATGTGCAATAAATGAGGCTCCTACTGTGAGTGACACCACATCCTTACTCATCCTAAAACATGTATGAGGTTTCAGTACTTCTCCCTAGAGAAAAGGTTCAAATTATGCTTACAGTAGCTTTTCCTAAATTCAGTAATAAAAGTGCCCAAGTGTGCATTCCAACTTGGTAACCAGTTGGTAATCCAGCTGAAATTCAGTGAAATCAAAATATTAAGGATGTGATAAGAGGTTTTATAGTGGAAAGACACTGTGAACTATATAGTCAAAGACACTGTGAACTATACAGTCTTTGTATGCACTGCAGCTAGCTCTGAGAATGACTTTCACAAGTGCCTGTAAGACTTTATCTTCCAGCAGTTGTTGAAAAGCAATGGAGTTTTGAAAAACCCACCCTAAACATAGCTCATCACTTCTGAACTCAGCCACAACAGGTTACAATTCCCTCAATTCACTACCAGTCTTGTTAGACTCAGAAGCTAGAAGCTTGTTCTGCAGGTGGAAACACAGACCAAGATTTCAGAAGATGTGTAGGAGAAAAGTCCATTTTTTACCATAAAAGTGCCCAGCTTTGGTAGGTCCAAAGAGGCCAAACCAATCTGGAGATCTGAGCAACCATGAAGGTCAACCAGCCACCACCTCAAGAAGCTGGAACTTATAATGCATCAGCTAAGGTCAACCAATAGCAAAAATCATATCTTACTTATAAATCCCATTTATGTTTCACTGTAGAAAATGACCATCATCTTTTTCAGTAGGTTTTGGTTTTCAATGTAGTGCTTATCACTATAATCCTCACTACAAAGTTTAATCCATCTTGTAGCAAACCCAATAGCAAATATCCCACCTATTTCAGTGAGATTAACTGAGATATAGGTATTATCCAAAGGAGATGTCACGGCTGGTTCTGTTCTATGCACTTACGCAAATCCAAATATGTCAAAAGAGTAGAAATTTTCTCCTTTCTTTCTGCTTTTTTCTTCTCTCTTCATGGTAGGTTTCATGTTATTATTACAAAAGAGTTAGAACATATAGTTCCAGCACAGCACTGAATTCCTTGCAAAGTCCTCTAAACAAGAAGTTTTCTGCAGTAAGAAAGGATTGAGAGAGAACTGCATGAATTGGCCCATACGGAGTTACATGCTAACTGTTGTTATTGTTCTCAGAGAGTGCATTTAAGGTTTTGGGAACAAACAATAAAATGAACAGCTGAACAATTTTAATCATGGCCCAGTTCCTAGTTACAATTATTTTTAAGCTGTCTCACCATTAGCTAGACTCTGATTTTTTTTTCCCAATTAAAAAAATATATTGTATAATACTGAAAGAAACACTTTTTTGAAATAAGAGTAAAAGTAAAAAAGATTCTCAAATGCAACAAGCTATGACTTCTGCTCTTAGCTCAGTATTTGTGCATGAGTTACACATAATTTTTAAACATTCCATTCTTTATATACTTCATGTACAAGCCAGGTCCCTAGGAAAATATGCTTTCTTAGATAAGTTAAAACAGTAGCCTCTGAACTCCGTGACTAGACAGAGAATATCAGATTTTGACCACAGACGTGTCTGAGCAAAACTAGAGTGCTCATATGAAAGGCATATTTCATGCATTCTGTATTGCAAAATGCTACAGCAGGAACACAGCAAATCAGAGTAAGATGACAGCTCACACAAGCAAATGAGAATTAGAGAATAAGATGGCACAAGGATGTGAAGACATTCAGAAAGACTACTGACCAAGAATATTCTTTTTTAAATCCCTTCTTCATTCATTCAAGGCCCAATTCAATTACTTCCACTGGAGTCAACAGAAAGACTTGCGGTCTTCAGTGTCTGCTATTGTGGCTCATTACTTGTGTTATGGTAGCACACTGAAGATTCAATTAAACTCAGGCACTGTAATACCAGGTGTTATACAAACACCCACAGTGTCATAATCCCTTATTACCAGAACTTACATCAAGCAAGACACTGAATCATGTACGACAAAAACAAAAAAAATAGAGCAAACAAAACCTGGGAAAGAACCCAAAGGGAGCCCGAGGTATTTAAGTTGGGTTACAAAAACAGTGGAAGACTTTGGTCAAAGAAGACTTTGGCAGCCTGACTGTACTGGGTACATCTATTAAACCATTATGCTGGCTGATGGACTTTGGGTCAAACCTGCACTGCACAATATGAATGATAATTGAGTGAATGAAGTAAAAAACCTACCTGCTAAACACAATGAACAGCTGTCACAGTGTTTCTATCTCATGCATAGGACATGCACTGCAGAAAAACTACTTTATGTGCACAAGGCAGAAATCACTCCAGTTGCAACTCTTGTTTTTACTAAGGGTTCTGCAGGAAAATGTCATAAACAAACACAAAATCACTCCAGAGGTTACCCACTTCCCTTCCTCCCACACTACAGCAGGCTCAGTTATAACCATGTCATTCCTAACAGATGTTTGTCTCATCTGTTGATGGATGCTGCAAGCTATCATTAGGCAATCTCTTCCAGAACTTCACCTCCCTTGCCATTAGAACTGTTTTCCTTACTTCTAATCAGAACCTTTCTTGCTACAGCTTACGCTATTAGTTCCCTCCTACCATGTCCTCTCTTTGGACTTCTTTTCAGCTAATCAACCGAAGCACGTTCAAATCTGAACCCAGGACACTCCTTTTAAATCATTTTGCTGACTAACATTCAGCTTAAGATCCACCGTACCCGTTTTGCCTTTTCTACAGTATTACTTGGGTTGTCCATCCTTCACTTACACAGTTGATTATTCCTGCCTAAGTGCGGTAACTTGCACTTGTCCATCAAACAGCCTTTCAACTTTGTTTCTAAATATAGTTTTGAAATTTTATTAGTTTCCTTAGTGTATACAGAGCTCTTGCCAACTAGAAGTTTTATAAGCCTGTTCAATACCATTATGCAGGACATACTACTGAAGATCTTGAATACTGGAAAGCCTCAACAAATACTCATTCCATACATCAAAGAACCATAGGAAAGTAACATCTAGATACAATTAGTAAGCCCATTTTGCACCCAATCTACAACAGCTTCATTGAGAATGTTTGCCTTGATTTCTTATTAGAATGTCATATAAAGCAATATCAAAGATACTACTAAAATCAAGATAAACTTGCTAATTCTTCCATATCCAGAGCCTGCTGCTCTGTTGTAGATTGGCTTGAGCCACTCTGACAACTGACACAGTTTGTTTCTGACTTTTATTTATGTGTTGGGTATTTCCTGTGTACTTTCAGTATTCCACTTTGCAATGTTAATTGCCCCTTTAATAAAATCTTTTCCCCTTTTTCAAACAACTGGGGAAATTGACTGCTTGTTTTTAGCAACATGTGCCTAGGAACAAATCTGGATCACTCACATACAAATTCGATTTTATGGCATTGAAGAATAAATCTCCTGTTTGGATCCTCTTGCAATTAAAAGGGATGAGTTCACACCTTCAATTTACAAACAGCATAGCATTATGCAGAAATAGTTGCTGAGTTCTGGAAGCAGTGTAGATCAGTGAAATGCTGCTTCTAAACGAATTAAACACGTTATTCTGCAGAGCTAGTTATCCCAGATACAAAACAATGTCATAGGCATCAATGCTTTCAGATGGGGAATAAAGTTCTTCAGAGATAGCTCAGGTTTTCTTCTGCATAGTTCTGCATCACTGATTTCAGCCAAAACCAGATCAGATCCACAGATGGCAATTCCTTCCATCTACTGTCTTTCCCCACCAAGATGAGATAATGCAAGGTCAAGGTTAACGTAAGTATATTCCCAAAGACATGACAATCTCGCTTAGACACTTATATATACAGCCTTGACACCAGATTAATACTAAATTCCATAACCATGCAATTACAAGTCAAAAAATTCCTACCTATGTGGTTAACACAACCCATACATTGAAACTAGAAAAAGAAACAGTAGAAATAGTCATAGTTGTCCTGATTCTTATCTTGGTTAGTTCCTTTTTCACCCTACATTCAATGTGGAGAGAGTAATTTAACAGATCACTTCTTATTTCTTAGTAACTTTTTATTTCCAAGAATTTTAAAAGAAAAAGAGTTCGTTGTGAAAATATAAATTATTGTCATACTGCATGGTAAGATGGGAATATTTTGATGGAATTGCCTCATTTGCTTTATTCTTTCTTAACTATTAATAAGCACATCTCAAATGATTCTAAGTTCTTCTGCCCACTAACCACAACCTTTCAATAAATGGCCCAAAAAACTTAATAGCATCCCTGTATGTGCAGTTGTTTTCAAAATAAGAGCTCATGGAATAAACTCTGGGCAGGAGGACAAACCTATAAACAATTTAGACAATTCTTTATACAAAGACTGGTTGGAACATCAAACTGCCAAAAGTTATGCAGCCAGCAGTTAAAGTGACTTGTGTACATTAATTCAAGAAAAAGTTGGATTATGCTTTGGAAAAGAAGGAAATACTACAATGCAGCCACCACTAACTTTTTTTTCCTTTTTTTTTTTTTAAGTTGTGATTATGGTTAGATTGTTTCACATAGATAACAAATATGTTACATTTAGCAAACTTTCTTCACCTTTTGTAATCTGCAAGAACATTTCCCATGGTTATACAAGACTGACCACTTGGTTCCCTTTACCAGACTGCAGTTATAACTTTATGTATTGAAGTAAACATGTCTCTTTTTTTGGCTTAAGAATGCCTAGCAGCACTTTAAAAAGAAATTTAAGCCTGAAAAAACAGATGAAGAAGACAAGATAAAATAAGACATCTTAATGACTACACAGATGACTAGATAATCCGATACCTGAAGAACACAAAAACTGAAATGAAAGCATCTTCATCTGTTACATGTTTCTGACATGTTCAACTCTTTTGTGGTTATCAGGGCTTATTACACAGCAGGCAAAACAATCAGATAGAGGAGAAATAGTTCAGGGAAAAGGAAAACACCATGAAAAGTCAAATGCAGATTCATTTTTCACCGAACTTCTGTGTCATAATAAATCTGATAAAAAGTTGTTTTTGTTGGAGGAAAAGTGGTTACTGCAGTTTGCCAGAAAACTAAAACACCAAGATAACCACCAAGACTGAACACAGGGAAAAAAAAAAAAAAGAAAAACAAAGGAAAAAAAAAAAAAGAGTTTAATGAAGCTTCAAACATTTAATTGGAAAAGGAAAAATAAGAAGGTTCAAAGAGTGCTGGCATCAGTAAAGTTCCTTCAGCCACCCAAATTGTCATTATGGTGTCTGGTGCCACAAACAGAAGTAGCAACAATGATGAACATGGCTCTTGCAACAAGAAAGAAAAAGAATACAACGTATGCTTGCTTCCTGGGGCACATGCCCTGATTGTCTGTCCAGTATATTTTTAAAGTTCTCAAAAGATCAAGTTTCTACTGCCTCTCTTCAAAGATGTTTCCGTGTCTTAGGAACAACTAGAAATGATATAGCTAAGAGATAACAGGTAAAGTAACAGGGTTGATTAACACAGACAACATCAGTAACTGCTGCTTACCACCCGATCAGGAAGCAGCAGATGAGGCCTTCTTCAGACAACTTGACCTTGGCCCTCATTTGGAACTTTAACTACCCCAGTATCTGTTGGAGGAAGAACACAGCAGGACAAGAGCAATCCGAAAAGTTTCTAAAGTATACCGATGATAAATTCCTGACCTAGAAGCTTGAGGAGCCAATGAAGATAGGTACTCAGCTGGACCTCACACTTGTAAACAAGGAAGGACTGATGAGAGACGTGAAGGTTGGGGAAGGCTTTATTGCAGTGACCATGAGGTGGTGGAGTTCAAGATCCTGAGGGGAGGGAGTAAGTCAAAAAGCAGGATCACAACACTAGTCTTCAGAAGAGCAGACTTCAGTCTGTTGAGAAATCTACTTCGAAGAAGCCTATGTGATACAGTCCCAGAACAAATAGGGGTCCAGGACAGAGGGTTAATTTTCAAAGATAACCTCATCTACACTCAAGAACTGTCCAACCCCATGTGCAGGAACTCAAGCAAAAGTGGCAGGAAGCCTCAACGGATGCACAACGTGCATATAACAAAACTGAAACACAAAAAGAAAGGATGCAAGAGGTGGAAGCAGGAATAGGTGGACTCAGGAAGAATAGAGAGACACTGTCTAAGCATGCAGAGATGAAGTTAGGAAAGTCAAAGCCCATCAACAGCTAAATCTGCCGAGGGATGGGAATGGCAACAAGAACTTCTAGATGGACTGTTCTAGGATTCTGTGGTTCTCTGATTCTATGACTTTATACTCACTGCCTTTTTTCCTCAGTCTTTTCTAAGAAAGATATCTGCCTTCAGGAATCTCAGGCCCCAGACACCAGTGAGAAAGTCTGGACCAAGGAAAGGTTACCTTTGTTGGAGGAGAAAAATTAGGGAACATTTAAACAAACTGAACACCCATGAGTCCACCGGGGCAAACATGCATACTTGTCAATGTCATTGTGTGATTACTCTCAATTATCTCTGAAAGGTTACGGTGGTCAGGAATGGTTCCTGAGTGGCAAAAATTCCAGATCCTATCTTCAAGAAGGACAGGAATGAGGTTCTAGATAACCACAGGCCAGTCAGCTTTGCCTCAGTCCCTGGGATAGTGATGAAGCAAATAATACTGGAAGCCAATTCCAAACATGTTAAGGACAAGAAAGTGACAGGCAGTAGTTAGTAAGGATTTTGGAAGAGGAAATCATGCCTGACCAACCTGATAGCTTTTTAGGTTAAGATTAGTCTGGTGAACAAGCAGTGGATATTTATTTTCACTTTAGTAGGGCTTTTGACACTGTCTCCCATAATGTTTTCATAGAAAAACTGATAAATATGGGCTAAATAAATGGACACAGAGAGGGACTGACAACTGGTTCAAAGAGTTGCAATCAGTGGCAGGAAGTCCACATGTAGGAGGCCAATCACCAGGAGCATACCCCCGTGCCCAGTGCTGTTTAACATCTTCATTCATGTCCTGAATGATAAGATAGAGTGCATCCTATGCCTATAAAACTGTGAGGAGCTGGATATGCTGCCTATGAAGGGACCTCAGCTGAGAAAACAACAGCAATCACATGAATTTCAACACAAGGGAATGCGAAGTCCTGCTCTTGCGGAGTCCAGCACCGGTGAAACACATCTGGAGGTCTGGGTTCCCCAGGACAAGGACAAAGACATAACAGAGAAAATGCAGCAAAAAGCCACAAAGATGATTAAGTGATGAGCTGGGACTGTTTAGTCCACACAGCAGAAGGCTCAGGGAATCTTACCAGTGTGCATAAATACCTGTTGGGAGGTTGTGAAGAGCTAGATTCTTCTTGGTATTCAGTGAAAACACAAGCATAATGAAGGGCAGAAATTAAAATACGTAACAATCCATTTAAAAACAAGAAAAAGCTTCTTACTGTGATATGGGTACACCACTGGAACAGGTTGTCTAGAGAGGATTAGGAGTCTCCACCTTTGCAGATACGCAAAACACAACTGGACACTGCCCCAAATAATCTGCTGTACTTGATCCTGCTTTGAGCAAGGGGCTTGGACTACATGATGTCAGGAGTTCCCTTTTAATGTCAACCATTCTGTGATTCTGTGATTCTGTGCTTCAACTAAAGCTCTCATGAAATTTAAAACGTCTTACATCTTTGAAATGTGTTTTCTTTTCTTAAGAATCCAGTAAATAGGAAAATGAAAATGAAGAAAGCATAGCCCTTGTTACGATACCCACACCAATTAGCAGATAAGCCAGAATAAGAACTGGACAAAATCTGTCAAGTAGGTGTACCATCAGATTATGTTCCATATGCTGGAGGTAAAATCTATGAGGTTTAAATTATGACACAGAGTAGATTTACTCGAAAGCTTTTGTTTTCTTGATCCAAGCATTTATCATCATTTTGGACTAACAGCTGCAGTTCCTTTTGTAATGATAAAATATGGCTGGATGAAACTTGTCCGGGCATGCCCTTTATTTCATTCTTAGTTGTATTCCCTTGGTCTTTGAGGAACAAGTAGTCAAATTAGGCAGTCCTCTTACAAAATGATTTGCAAGAAAGCAGGGCTATTTCAGTAAACAGTGACAAAGTCCAGTTGTTGAATATCTATTCATGAAAGAGGAACAGAAAATACGCTATGTGACCAGAAAATATCCAAAATCATACCAAAGAGTCTTCTCAGTGATGGAGATGCCAAGTGACAGCTGTGATATACCCTAGCATGAGGTAAAAAAATATATCTTAAAGTCCCAGGGAGTAAAATATTCAGTTACTCATTCAAGATGATACTAGAAGCAGTGTCTTGGAAGAAAGGAAAGATCAAATACTAGACTGAGGACAAAGGTCATGGAGAAAGACAGCATTTCTAAAAGAGATAGCCTGAAACAAAATCTGTAAGCAATGCTAGTGACAAGTGGGAAAAGGAGAATTATGCCTGTACATACATATTATTGCCAGATAGGCTAAAAAAAACACAACCCACAAGATCACTGCTATGGTATTTTTTTCGCTAGGTCTTAAGGACAGCAGCAGTGGAATCTGCTGTTTGTGTTAAAGTGTCAGGAGGGGAAAGAACAAAGATATGGAAACATCTGCTTTTAGAAGCCACTTGAAAAATAGTTATGCAATAGGCTGTGAAAAACATCTGTTAAAAATGCTGCTGTCCACCCATCACATAGAAAGAAGACACTTAAGGAAAATATTAGCAAGACCAGGGGAAGATCGTGGTTCATTTTTCTCTTGGAATACCCATTACCCCAAATCCAAACTGAAACGCAAGGGTAAGCTTAACGAGAAATGTATGATAGAAGCAAGCACTGCCGAACAGATGGTACAACCTGCTGTTACATAATCAATACAAACGGAATGAGAAACCATGCTTAACGTGTGTACTCTTTCCAAATACAAACAAATTGCCTCCTGGGAACCTTCAGCCCTCCCATTCACAGAATCTAAGGCCTTACAATTAGTCATGGAGCTCTCTGTTCTACAGTAGCAAGTCTATTCCAGCACAGAGCCTCCCTGCCCATTGCACAGAGGAAGTCAAGTTTTCTCATCACACCACATCTCGTCACTTTGTACATGACTTGTTTAACATCCAAGCCTTTCAGGTGGTTTTGTGAGTTCAATGCAGTGTTGTGTCCACACGATGCTACCTGAATCCTAAAGAATACTCTCTCCTTATCACTGTGAGTGCTGTGCACTCATTCATCACTGGTTCACATATCCTGATGTAGGTGATTTAATCTAAAAAATTTTAACCAGAAATTGAGATAGACAGTGTGCGTGGTCCTGCTGATAAGCAGAAACTGGATCACCTATGATGTTTAACCCTGTCGTACCCTGTGCTTACAACTTTAGCCAAAGTAAAGGAAGTGTTCACTTTTTAGTTTAATTTGCTCACATGAGCATAAACACAACACCTGACACTGTCCAATTTCTGCACTGAATATTCAGCATAGCTAACTTCATCTACATATCAAATGGCATATTACTGATGAGATTTTACATTGCATGTGACAGAAAAAGGCTGGATATGAGACCCCTGCCTCTCCTGTATCCTCAAGTCCATGCTCAAATTCAGTTGCATAGAAAATTCTGCCCTTCCTACCAGAAGAAAATTCCCTTGTGCCTCAGAGCAGACCCCTAAAATTTGTGCTGCTGCATTTGCCTCAGAAGTAGATATTTGTCAGTAGAAAGCAAAGCACTTGTTATAAACACAATATGGTTTGTAAAAAGCTTTGAGAGCCTCAGTGGTAAGGGACAAGCTTGAGTAATGTACAAGAATATTATTTTATATCAACAATTACTTCAAAACATAGCCACCTTGCTACTTAAGCTATCAGAAGAAAACAGAAGGGGATGGGATGGGGGTGTAGTTTTAAACATGCCCAAAGTAACTGTACACCAGCTTTTGAATTCACTGAAATTCCCAGGAATTGTATTCTCAAAATAATGGCTTCTAAGAAGCATCATCACAATGTTTCCTCTGCTTATTTTTGCAAATAAAGACTTTTTTATTAAACATTTTAGCTTCTGTTTGTCTAAATTATTCTCTTAAGTATCAACAGGGATTAATGCAGATGGTTTAATGAATTTATTTTTTTCTCTGTATATTTTTTTAAAGGAACATTAAATGAGCCCAAAAACTCAATCCTGATCTTCAGGGTTTGTTTAAAGCCTTCCATGTTTTCCTGCCTAAAAACATTTACAGATGAGGAGTAAACTTATTGAGTAGAATAGGTTTAGGTATTTGTCAAGGAGCAGGAGGGCAGGTGGGAGAAATCAATGTGCATGTGCTGCTGTCCTCTAGCGTTTCCTTGAAATCCACAGACTCCCAGTAGTATTCACGCACAAGATTAGTGAGCTAAATCTTAAATCTTCACTTGCATATACAGGATCTCTCATCTAATTCCTATGGAAGAATACATGTTTCAGAGCTCTGGGAAGGGAATTTATGAAAATACAGCTACATAGCAAGAACTTTTTTATATCTTCCCCTGGTTAAAATGACAGAGGAAGAGCTCTGCCTATCACAGCTCTTCAAAATCACTGGCAAGAAAAGATATAGAACTATATTGCTCTCTGAATATTTTGCTCAATTAAAGACTGCAAAGTTTGGCTAAAGTAAACCATCTTCAAATTCCTGTCTCCTGCAGATGGAATGCAGTGAAGCCACCAGAATGTAGACCAAGCTAAATATTTTAACTGATCAAGATACATTCTGGTTTTGTGCTCCAAACTACATGGAAGTCTATATTATGAAATGGGATTATAGGATTAGAGCAGGTTTGCCTTTGGCATCTGCAAAGTGTGGCAATTGGCTTCAGTAAAGAATTTCCCCAGCTAACATAGGTCATGTGGGTCAGACCAATTTCCATGACAGTGTAGGACCAGCAGTAGTTCATTACAGTGCTCTCACTAACTTCCAGTGCCAGTTAATTCAGTGTAATTTAATCAAAACTTTGGATACTGTGTAATTTGTATTAAAACCAGAAATTGACCCCTCTAGTGACTATTTCCAATGTGTGAAGAAAAGAAGTGCTCTGGATGTTTATTTCCACAACCTCTCTTCTGCACTGAGGGACCAGCCACAGTACATTTCTTTGCCATAGAGCAGCTTTTCTCAATTCTTCATGGCTACAGTTGTCATAATCAATCTGATTATAGTGGACTCTGTCAGGTTTTGCAGTGGATTAAGTTAGAATCATAGAATAGTTAGGGTTGGAAAGGACCTCAAGATCATCTAGTTCCAACACCCCTGCCATGGACAGGGACACCTCACACTAAACCATCCCACACAAGGCTTCATCCAGCCTGGCCTTGAACACCGCCAGGGATGGAGCACTCACAACCTCCCTAGGAAACCCATTCCAGTGTCTCACCACCCTAACAGGAAAGAATTTCTTCCTTATATCCAATCTAAACTTCCTCTGTTTAAGTTTTAACCCGTTACCCCTTGTCCTGTCACTACAGTCCCTGACGAAGAGTCCCTCCCCAGCATCCCCATAGGCCCCCTTCAGGTACTGGAAGGCTGCTGTGAGGTCTCCATGCAGCCTTCTCTTCTCCAGGCTGAACAGCCCCAACTTCCTCAGCCTGTCTTCATACGGGAGGTGCTCCAGTCCCCTGATCATCCTCGTGGCCCTCCTCTGGACTTGTTCCAACAGTTCCATGTCCTTTTTATGTCGAGGACACCAGAACTGCACACAATACTCCAGGTGAGGTCTCACAAGAGCAGAGTAGAGGGGCAGGATCACCTCTTTCGACCTGCTGGTCACGCTCCTTTTGATGCAGCCCAGGATACGGTTGGCTTTCTGGGCTGCGAGCGCACACTGAAGCCTGCTCGTGTTCATTTTCTTATCGACCAGCACCCCCAAGTCCTTCTCTGCAGGGCCGCTCTGAATCTCTTCTCTGCCCAGTCTGTAGCTGTGCCTGGGATTGCTCCAACCCAGGTGTAGGACCTTGTACTTGTCGTGGCTGAACTTCATAAGGTTGGCATCAGCCCACCTTACAAGCGTGTCAAGGTCCCTCTGGATGGTATCCCTTCATGCTGTTTGCTGTCATGGCCACTTTAAGGTTACTGTTTCTGGTGGACACTGTATACTAGGAGCAGCAGCAGTCTCCATGATGATATTTCAGAATATGTTGAAGAGAAGTTCTACTATTTTACTACATACAACACTAGTGTTACATTCCTAGTGCTACTCATTAAATCTTAGCACTATCAGTGCCACCTCAGAACTATTCTGCCTCCTTCCCGCCTTTTTGGTTTTGTACTAACTGAAACCTCAGTAAGCTCATGGATTGCATAAATAATGCTTGCAAAAAATTACTTCCAATGTAAATAAAAAAGGCATATAGGAAACCAAGGTGTTACCTTTAAAGCTTTTTGGTATCTGCTCGCTTTCCTGTCTACTGTCTCTGAAACACAGGTACCAGAGCAGATATTTTAATGAGGGATTTATTTCTAGACATACTTTTGCCAGCTTCTCTCCTAAACAACTGAAAATAAGCTCAGTTTCTATAAAATACCAGCACTCACAACAGCAAAAAAAAAAAAAATAAGCTGAGGCTGCCTATAATACTGCAGAGAAAACTCAGCAGGCACTTTGTCACATTGGACACATTAGTAAAGTTCTGGTTCTAAAAATTAGTTAAAGTCTGATGGCAATCTGCATCTCCCAATTTATCCTAGCAAAACCTGATATACTACAGAACTATCTGACCCATCCCTGTAAATTTATGCATGCTGAGCACTATGTATTCCATTTAATTCCCTCTTTTTTTTTGAAGGAGAACATGGGAACATTACATATTCAACCAGCTGGAAACTTCAATCGTTTCATACCCTTCCACCTCCAAGAGAGGATTGGAAGCGTAGGCGGTCATTTCATTCCATTTTAAAAGAAAACCAGTTGAAGACTGCAAGGCAAATATGATCCTTGGCGTAAGTGCATTGCTAGGAAATCCCAAAATTTGATAAGGGAAATAAATCTTTCCTTCATATGGCTGGAGGAGCAAAATACTTAATCAAAACTACATTTCTTTTCAAACATCTCACCTTTACAGCAGAAAGAAAAGGCCTCTTTGCAGAGACTTGGAATTTAAACCAGAATAACGGAAGATGGAAACGAAGTAAGGTGCAATTAATCTGTAAGTTCTTCACCAGTGTCAAAATCAACACATCTGGTAGGACCCTCCACTGAGACACACCAATTCCAGCCTGATCTTGTTTGGGTTAGCATTGACTAAGAGTAAATCAACCACTTCCAATAAAATCACCTGAATATAATCAGCAAGTTCAAGACAAATTCAGGAACAGTCAGCATGTTAAAAAATCTCTTACAACTGCTCTTAATTGGTTAAATTATCAACTTTGGTATAGATAGAAAATGTGGCTGTTACTGTTACAAAGATACAGTACATATCTGTAATTAATAATAAATGAAGCTGGGCATCCTATTACAGCAACAAACAAGAGGCCTCAATATTGAGTGAAAATGAAGATTGTCTTTAGTGAATTCCGTTGACGAGCTGATTTGTAGCAACTAGATGTAAATTCCAGAAAGGGGTTTAGACAGCAGGACAATTAGTTTATGATTACCATAGAATCATACCATGTTATCTTAGAAAGGGAAAAGACAGCTCAGCGTTCAGGTCCACAAAGACAACAGCAGTAAGAAGCATGGTCATTAGAAGAACATTGGGTTCTCAGCAACCTAAGTAAGCCTCAGCAGTGCAGAGCCTCTGTGTCTCCACACAGGGCATTTGAATCACTCCCTTGGATCTAGGTACCTAGATTCTGCTTAAGATTTTCCTCAGGCATCTAAGTGCTTTTTTGGATCTCACTCTAAATTCTTACTTACCATAGAATCTTTTCCAAAAACTCCATTAATTTCTCCAGCAATTACCAGAAAACCATGAGATTATTTCACTAATCAACAAAATAAAGAAAGTATTATAATGTTTTTCTGGTTTTAAATGAACAACAAAAGAAAACACATCTGCAAAGTAAACCTAAAACATTAGGTTGTGTAATTAAACCAGTTTATAATAAAATATATACATAGCAACTTCTAAGACCCTACTGCTGCAGGTCATAAAATCTACTGCTTAATTGTTATCAACAAATGTAAGAATACACCTCATTAACCAGTTAGTCTGCACACACCTCACTTGTCCACACCAAGAAACAGAAATACTGCACAAAACTCCAAATCTTTGCAATATCCTCCACACTGCTGGGAGATTTCTCAGCATTTGCATGAAAACACACTCCCTCTGCAAGGGAATATGGGATTAAACAAATACTGTATGATCTACAAACAGCAGGTCATCTAATCCAGGCAAATATAATTACTTTGTTCTGGTTTCTTGAGATATACAAATAGTCTCTTTCCTCCTTTCAAAACTCCAGGGTGGAGATAACCAGTATCATTTCATACAGCTAGTATAATGGTCATAAAATGAACTAAAAATAGTAAGAACTGCATGCTAATTTTAAATAAACCTACATGTTGGAATGAGAAGGAATACATACCCATAAGGTCTAATCAGGCCATTCTTCCTTTCTCTTTACTATGTAAAATAAGAGAACTCAAACAGAAATTGCAATTTATCACCCTTACAGGAAGTATCTTTTATTCCTCCTGCCAGGCTTTTAGTATTCAAGCTGAAAGATGTGGGTTCTACTTTCATCTTCTTTTGATTTATACAATAATCCTGTTTGTTTGTGTTGAGCCCAAATTATTTATGAGCTCAGTATACTGTCAACAACAACAGGACTCTCAGCTGGGCTTTGTGGGTGCCGATGCTGAGTTGCAATTTAATTTATACTGCTCTGAAGTTTGCCTGAACCACAACCTTCAGACTCATGACCAAATTTAGGATGGAATTAGACTAGTGTTCTGTCCCAGACCCATTCTTCTTCTGCACCGTTGTTACATTCATTTGAAGCTCCAAGGATAATGTCCCACAGGAGGGATTTAGATTTCATTTCTCTCAACAGCAGAAAAAAGAGAGACATGCCCCTTGGAGTTGAAAAAGGATAGCTATATAGACAATATAAGCCCCAGTTTCTGACCTTTTAAAGAAAGCAACAGAGGTATCTGAGCATATCAAATCTGTAACCACAAAATTAAATTTCAATGTTAGCATTTTGCACCAGTGTTTTAACTAAAAGGATACATAAAAGATAAACATGGAACAGAAGAAAAAAAAGTCACATACAATATCTGTAGAAAGTGTTCTCTTAGAGGAAAATATCCATTAACTCTTTTTATCTGTCATGGCTCAAACTCACTTCTCAAGATACAGTCCTAGAAATGCAGAAGACATTGGAGAAAATACCACAAATCAGGGAAGTGTATAAAGTAGTTCTTGAAAACATACACTATTCAGGTACAGCCCTTGGGAACTATGGCCATAACTGACTGCTAACATAGCTAAACTGGTTTTTGTACTATGACAGAAGACTTTCCAAGACCCATTTACTCTCAAAATATCTACAGTCCCATCAGGACCAGCATTTTAAATATTAAGTACCATTATAATTTAACCTAGTGATAAAGTCATGGCAAACTTCACTGTGATGATATTTGGATGTGGCTACATTTGTTAAAGGAGAAACTCAAAAATCCTTTCAAGAGAAGGTGCAGTATCAGCAAATGGAGCTCTATGAAGATTGTGGCACCTGAAAACAAAAAGGCTCTTGTTTTGCTCTTTTGCTAAAGAACGTTTTAAAGCACAGGTTCTACCTACATATGTCTTTCCTTAAGTTGGGAGCCATCTCCCACAAAATTAAATAGCACCAAGAGCTGGACTTTCAAAATGGAAAGAAAGGTTTCTCTCTTACATTATGAAATGCCTCATTTATCATACGCTGTGTCCATGTAAAACAAAGGTTTTATCTCCATTCCACATCTAGCTCTGGCATATCTCTAACATGCTGTTTACTCTCAACTTCTAAATGCATTACTCTTTAAGATGAGGGGTGTAGGGGAATTAGATAGGACAGGACAGGCTAAATTAAGATCATAAAACCATGCCACACTTTCAGCAAGCAGCTGATCTCCTATGAAAGAGGATTTCAACCTTTGGATTCCTTTATAAACAAATTCCTGGGAGCTTTCTGTGCATGATGATGGCCAGCTTTCCTTTCTTTTTTTTCAATGGTTCTTCAGAAAGGGCACAAACTGATTCCTTGGAGAGATAGTGCTTTTTATCTACAGGGACTCTGTAAACAAATTGATCCAGATGTTTTGCTTTAGAACTCTCCAGACATAGTAAACTATTCCTTACTACACCAACACTTCATTTCCTCTATTTGCAACTAACATCTTAAACCAGACCACTTTTCAGAAGGCAAATAATCTAAATGTTGTATTAGCATTAACAAGATGACTTGGACACTTTCTTAAATAAAATCTATCTTCTATATATGGATGCATTTGGTACAACAATTTCCAGAAGGATTAAGACCAAATATATTAAGAACGTATTTGGATCTTTTCCTATCTTTTCCTAAGACACTGAAAATTTATCAAAGAAATCTTAAGAGCTGAATTTTTCCTTTCCTTTGTTACATGATTTGCTGCATTTATCTTAAAAAAAAAAACCTAGACATGTGGGATGGTAATGGATTCCAAAGTCTGAGTTTAAAAAACTCAGACAACAGCTAGTCTATCTCATTAGGATGAAACGAGAGTGGGGAAAACTAAGAAAGAGAAAGAGTAGGTTTATGGACTAGGTAAAAGGGTATTGAACAATGTTTTACAATATACGCACATATACACTCAAAAATTAATGAAGAAGAAAGAAACCTGGTCCCTGCATTTCAGTAGCATGCCCAATCAGCTGCTCTTTAGAAATGCATAAAAAGATTTTTTTTATTTATTTTTTTAAAAACAATTGTAAAAAGTTTTAATTTACTTTAAAGATGTGACTTTAGAAATAAGAAGACCAAGTATATTATCTGTAAAAACAGCACTATCAGATATATCCCAGCTGAATATACTGTAACGAAATGCATTTTACAATGATGTGACCAGCTTCTCCATATCACTGAAGTAATCTTTCCTAATTACAGACTTTCTGAAGGTCACATACTGACAAATATAGCAACCAGCTTTCCATTCTATGCTTCCTGAATTAGAATATTTGCTTTAAAATTAAATCATTGGTAGCTTTACAGTTTCTGTAAGGACAGCAGGATAGCAGGATCAGCTGAGTGCACAGCAACAGATTACAAAGCAGGTGGCTTGAAGCTAAATCTAAACAGTTTCCACGCATAGCTTTGTGAAATGGGGTGCAGATAACCCCTAATGAGTGTTAAGGGCTGTCTGGTCACTCAGTTGTATAAAAGGTCTAGACAGGTCAAGGTCTAAGGATCAGAGCTTCTAATTACCTTCTATTAAATACTCATTAGTTGTAAAAGATGTCACCAGAAGAACCATCAGAGCTATACTGTCTAATTATTAAACAGTAGTACCCTTATAAGACCCTCAGGACTTGAAAGATTATGGTAAGATACTGAGAGAGAAAAAGAAACAGGCAAAAAAAGAGGTGAATCTGAGGACAGAGCTGAAAATTCAGGTCATTGTTCTATATCACATTCCCCATGTAAAAAATGGAATCTGAAACTCATCGTCTCTATTGAATCAGTTGGTATTTGGCAGCATCAATTCTAATGTTGAGTTAAACCATTTAGGAGGCAGATTCGGAGAGTCTTTCATTGCAAAATAAGCAAATAATGAAATACACTTATTTCATAACCTGTATTTGTTACAAATACATCTCACTGAGCTGTTGCTCATTCCCTAAAAGCTAATAAAAAGGAGAAATTAATATGACTAAAGCCAGCATTTTTTTACTTCCTTTAAATAAAAGCCTCATATAAAAGCTCTTGTGGTTTGCTGATACTGTGCTGTTGTTGACTGGGAGGGCAGGATTTGGCGATGCAGCCCCCTGAAGGCTGTTGTCATGCTGTTTTTCTCCTAGCACACATCCTGGGAGAGCACATCAAGTCAGACAGCTAAAAGGGGGAAGAGCACCTGGTAAGCACGAATTCTGCAATTACACGTTTTAGACCAGCAGTAACCCAAGCACGTAGTAAAGAGATAACAGGCTCAAGGTTTGGCCACCCACACGCATGCAGCCAAGAATGCTAGCACTCAACTGGGTCATAAGAAAAGGTAATGCTTATGTCTCAGGACAAGGAATGCTCATATGCAGTGCTAAGGACTGATCCTGCCCAGCTGGAAGGATGATCTCAGGAGCCAGAAATAGGGTCCCCAGGGTCAGGAGACAAATTCTTGAGGTTCCCTTTAAAGGCAGCACAGCAGTGCTGGAATAACTCCAAAGCACTCTGACATTTCCCTTCTTCCTTTCTTTTTGAGCACCCCAAAACATGGCACTGTTCAGACCTCCTGGACCTATGAAACATTTTGGAAAATAAATGATTCCAGGTTTCATCATGAAGTCTCTGGTGCTTCTCAGCCTCCTGACAGCGCCTGAATTACCTGGACTGCAGCCTTCGTTGCAATATCTTGGCTCTGCTGTCCCCTGTCTGCCTGGAATCAATTAATGCATTAGCACAAAAAAATGAAAAAAGAATTAATCATCCTTTTCTGAACCTCAAAAGATTCAAGTTTTGGACAGGCCTTTATAGAGACGGGGTAAGATCTGAACTGAGTTACCCCTTCCTAGCTGACAGAAAGTCTTGCTATTTATTTCCCTTCTTACCAGCTGGCACCCACAGTAAGCTGTGAGGCTGCATGTATCAGGCTTACTTCCCTTTCCTCTGTCCTCTATAGCACTCTGGTAGAAGCTGAAAAAGGACCACCATTTTCTACCCACACTCTCCCCTTTTCCCTCCCAGCATGCAAACTGTCCATTACAAGGTGGCAGGAACCCCCACTTTTCATGTCATCTTTTGGTGGACATTTTTGGCCCCAAACCTCAACATACCTGTGCCAACAGGAACCCACAACCTTATTTACCCCACTTGTAAATTGATTACCTTCCTTCTGCCACCCAGGTGAATCTCAGAACCTCATAAAACTCTTCAGTTCCCTATAATCCTATCTACGCAGAAAAACACCTTTTTGTCCAATTCCGTTCCTCTGCCACAGTAAACCCACACACTCTCACATCTCTCAGACATGATGTAGTTCTTCATCCTTCCTGGGACTCACAACCACTCCTCCTGTCCTACCAACCCCTCCCACAGTCTCCTAAGTACATACTAAAGCTGAAGGAGTCCTTAAACTCAAAACCAGAGGATACCCTCACTCCTGACAAGCCTCTGCCTCCCCCTCCTTCCATTTCTGGCCCTTGATATACAAGAAGCAAGGCTGCAGGGAAAGACTAAGAGAAACTCACTTCAGGAGTGCTTCAAACACTTGCCTTTGCTCTACAAAACCAATCTGTAAATGCTCCTCAGGGCTGGCATCATTTAATAAACTCCCTCTGTGCGCATGAGAAGCAGACAGCAACAAGGGCATGGCAAGATGGGGTTCAGTCACACCTGGTGCCAGGAATAGGTGGCTCAGCCTCAAGCAACACAGCAACTCTGCAGGCCTCCATGCCCTGTGATCCCAGATGGCCCGGATCCCAACTACACCTTCTTCTTATTTTTTGTCCCTTTACCAATTTCCATTTCTGTCCCAAAACCTTCTTTTTTTATCTTTAAAATCACAAGGGCTGGCTCTTCAAAATGCCAATTAAGCAAGAAGAGAGGGGAAATGACACATCAGGAGCAAAATGAAGCGCTCAATCCTCCGGCTCACTAATTAGGATTTATGTACTGGAAAAATCCAATTCCTGGCACCAGTGAGTTAATACAGAAATGAAAAGATGTCTGGAAAATTGGAAAAACTGGTATAATTGTCTAAGAAAACTAGCACATCTGGTCATTTCCCCACACGTTGTTATTAGCACCACTATTATTTCAGCAGGAGGTAAGCTGGGAAGAAGTAATACAGGACCAATGAAGAAAAGCAGTAGCAGGATAACCTACCATTCATACAGTGACTCCTGAGAGAAAGCAGACCTGCCACTAAACAGGCAAGTCTACTTTGAAATGCACCCCTTAAACTGTGATTTATAATATTTAAACTGAAAGTTTACCTCTAGGGGTATCACAACTGCAAAATTACCCAGTTCCTTCTGTGCAGTCATTCACATTGGTACATAAATCACTAATATCCTGATATTTATGTGCTTTTTCTAGTGGTAGGAAGGGAAATATGATGCATAAGGCAAGAGAAAACAGATCTCCAGACAGCAATTCATACAGCATGTATGTGTATACGAAGAGGATTCACTTGCATGCTCTTGAGACTCAAACATTCACCATAAAGATTTCCCAGAGCATGCCAGTGAATTTGGTAAGATACTTGTCTTTCTTTCATAATCGTTTTTATGAGGAAGGCAAAAAAAATGCATCCCATGAAGAATGCCAGTAACAGCTGCACTTTGTTGATTCTCCTTTGAGTTTTTTGCTTTTATGTTTTTGTGTGGTGGTACTTCATGATATGAACATTGTGACAGTTTAATACAGCATAATCCTTTAACAATCTTATGCAGAATGAGCCTCTTGCTAATATCAATTACTAAGACTTTTTTTTTTTAAATGTGCATAAAAATTATCAGCCATGTTTCACAAGTAAAGTATGCTTGTTTGCATTGTAGCTAAATTGGACAAGATCCAGTGAGATATTTAGATACTTCAGTGGCAGGTAGTATAACACCTACCTTTTATTATCTCAGGTCCCTTAAGAAAATTCAAAGTGGGAATGGAGTGGCAGGCTTTCTATTCAATTCATAGGATAAGTTAGCGCCTCACAATTTAATCCAAAGCAGCCAGCACACCATGCGAGCACCTGATGACAACATATTCCAGGGGCAGTCACCTAGAACCAGCCACAGGCAAATGTAAGAAAAAGAGCATATCTTAAACCCTGCTCATTAGGAAGGCAGTTTGATTTGCAGGGTATCTGGAGCCCAGAAGCCCTTTCCTTATAGTATATGGCTCATTTTAATTACAATGGATTTGACTTTTTTAATCTTACTAAAAATCATGAAACCAAATAGCAGCATTTACCTTAATGTCTGCAGTGCTTATAATTAACCTTTGGTCTCAGACATAATACAATGAGTTTTGGAGTCTTGAGATGTTAATTACATGGTAGTTATGTTGGAATTAGTTTGAAATTAAGCTCTTTGAGACACAAGTACTAAAGACCCATGCCATTAGAGGGTATCTATACAGTTGAACCACCACATTTTATGAGGAGTTTTTTTGCTGTTTGGCCTCCAGTGGTGACTGCTGCCTCATTCAGCATTTACCGAGTCTCATCAGCTCATACTGAAAAAATAGTATCATCAATAATCAAAAATGCCCTTTGCCTTGCATTACTCCTCTTACCATGCCCACTCTCGTTCACAACTCATTCACCTGCCAAGATTTCAAAAACTGATCATTGATATCCTCTTCCTCAGAGATGCAAATGAAAGCACTTTTTTTTATTTTCTGCCCCCTTGGTAACCTGTGAAAAGGAGATGCTTTACAGGGACAAGATACTGGTATCTAGATTTTCTTTTCTTTTTTTTTTTTTTTTTTTTAATTGTATCACTAAGATCAAACCAGATTGCCTAATGGTCATCACTGTAAATTATCAGATTTGCTTTTCCTCATTAATTCCATTTGGTTACCCTGTGTACTTCAGGTGCTAACAAAGGTTAATAGGGCTGTGTCTCCCTTACACACAAACAGAATCCAATGCCACTTCTCTGATGCACAGGAAGAATAATCTCTGAATACTTTTACATCTCTGTATCTCAGTGCACTTCCACAAAAAACAGCCTAAGTGTTCTCTTCCATACTTTATCTAATGAGGAACTGAAGTACAGAGGGGTTACAGGGCACGTCACATGCTGAGCTGGAAGCACAAAAAACAGCTCATCTCCAAACACTAGTCTTCCTTGTATGTTTTTTCTTTCCCCTTACTTTTCTCCCTTTGTATTAGAAAGTCTGCTGTCAGTGACTCCCACGATTGACCACATGATACTACCAAAGTCAAGAGAGTGAAAACTAAACAACTGAGGAAAAGAAACTGCAAAGTGAGACTATTCTAAAGTTTTTATTTCCTTTTTTGTTTTAAATTACTTTTTATTTTCAGCAACTAACACAGGCTTTGATTAAAATTTTGTTAACGAATCAACATTTTCACTCCTGCTGTTCTATTGAAAAAAGAAATCAATACCTATCCTCTGAGAGATCCAGGAAATCACCGGGAAAACCGTAACAGAGCAGACTTGGCATTTCTTTAACTTTTAAATAAAAATCATTCATCATTCTTTATAGAACATAAAACAGAAAAGAAAATAGTTATGCCAAAGCTTAAAATAAATTCTTTCAAATCTTCCTAAAAAAGGGGGAGGGGGAAGAGAGGAAACATCATTAAGCTGGAATCTGTGGAAAGAGAGTTGTTGTGCTTTGGGGTTTTTTTGGTTTGGATGGGGGTTTTTTTAAGAGCTAGAAGAAATTTCAAGGCTTACACTTGCCTTGGAGCCTTGTTGCCAATTTTTGTGGTTTTACAACCACAGTCTCCTATTGCTTTTTCTTTTTTCTTTTTTTTTTTTTTATTGAGAGGGAGGAGTTGTTTGTTTGTTTTTCTAAAGTATTTTTCTCTTTCCCATTGTCATGTATGATACCCACACACTAAACAAGGGAAGCTAACACCAAAGAGCATGCAGAGAAACTGCCTATTCAAACCAAATTGCATTTTCCTTTCTTCATCACCAAAGTCTAAAGGCTCTACCCCTCAACACTGCTAAGGTGAGAGGGAGATTGAACCTCTCTTCCCAACCTGATACTCAAGTCCTGCAGGACCTTAACTCCTCCACCAGTTTCGTTTCTAGCCCATAGGCTAAGACAGTGGCTGATTCTAGTATGGAGGAGTTAAAGCCAGCAGTTAAACTCAGCCTTTGGCAGAGCATGTTCTGCTCAGTAGCAAAAGATAGAGTATTCATAAGTTTCCAGTGCAATTATGCCTGGGACAAGCAGGCTTCAAGTCTTCAGCTCTGTCTATCTCATGGCACCCACAAAGAGCAGACAAGACAAACACAAAGGCCTTCTTAGGAGGACTGTGTTAAGTCCTCGTGGTGATATATACTGTGAAATAAAGGAGATGTCTACAACCCTGAGAATATTTTGAGGATGGCCATATTGAAGCCAGAAGCAGTCCAACGCTGGTCTCTTGGACATGTCAAGTGAGAAACTCATCTTGGGCACCCATGCCAATGGACAATCCAGACTTAAGTATTGACTGTGGTCTTGCCTGTGGAGATTCTTTTACAATATGTAGATGGAACAACCACATGTCTGTACAGTCATGTTTTATGCCATACCCAGTCTTGTTTTCCTGTATTACTGCTGCTGCATCATTGCCAAGAAGGAATGCTACCCAAAATGTGTGTAAATTCACAAGACAAGCAGGCTGAGGGCAAAAAATATAGTATTGGTCCATTCTTCCTTTAATTTCACTTGCAGTCAAGCTAGTACTACAGGTACAATATGTAAGTTATCATTGTCATATTAGATGCATTTTGTCCACTATTGGCTGGTACTAAGTAAAACCAAAGACGTTTCTGTATGCGCAAGTCTTCTCCAGATGTAACTTGAAAAGCTTTACTATGAGGGCAGCAAAGGGAAAGCCAGGTTTTGACAGTGACACTATGAACCCCATCTACTGTCCTGGGTAGTTTCAATATTTATGAGTTTTATTCTTTAAAACCTCTGTAAAGAAAGAGCAAAGGTTTGGTTTTTTCTGACTGCTGCAGGCCTCTGGTAATTTGTCATACTGAGGTTCATGTTATGGTGGTGGAAAGAGCACATCCTCTGCTGATTTTTATGCTTATGATTTTGTAACCTTGTTTGAAGTTTCAAATAAATAACAGCTTCTTAACAGTAGCTTGAAGTACACTGAGTTTGTCCCTGGCCTGTGTACAGTATTTCTTGGGTTTGGTGGTAGATTTTGGCAAGGAGGGGGAGATGAGAACAAGATGTTTTCCTCTGCCATTTTTTCTTCACACTGCTAGAAAATCTAGTCCTATATGCCCAACAACCCCAAGGTTGCAGAGACTCCTCCCTCCTATTTCCTGATAATCTCCATGGACCTCAAGCAGGTAAGAGGGGAGACAGTCCTAGAAAACAGGGGCTTAGAGATACATCTGCTTCAGTCATGAGACCTACCTGGACTCCTTGCCTGCAATCTCACTGGACAAAGAACCTCCAAGATATCCATCCTTCCCAAAGGCCAATATAGTGACAATGTGATTCCATGCCACATTGTCTGGACTGCCTGTGATCTCAGACTTGCGTGACAGTCTGCACTGTTCTCACAAGCAACATACCACAAGGGAAAATCTGACTTGTTACTGGTTTTGACAACACTAATACAGCATTTTACAGTTTGTTGGGGTTTCTTTCCTAAGTCTTTGACTCTTTACAGTTTAAAGTAAATTCTAATATTTTCCACCACAGAAGGCATTCAAGTTAATTCAACATTACAAACTGATAACTGGCAACAGTGTTACTTTCCCTCTGTATTGTAAGGACTGCTTGTGCTTTTCCTAGCTAACTGAAGGAGAGCAGTTTAAAAGAATCAGCTGATTTAAGACTTCTTGTTTACTTCTTAAGACCATGAAAAAAATGATAGTTCTAATGAAAACTGAGGGAAAGTAAATAAAAGTAGTTTTAAATTAAAGGAGCTCAATTTGACTGGCTTGACTAAACTGACCTCTACAACAAGGTGACCCACTTAGTGGATGAGGGAAAGCCAGTGGATGCTGTTTACCTAGACTTTAGTAAAGCCTTTGACAACATTCACCACAGTATTCTCCTGGAGAAACTGGCTGGACATGTGTACTGTTTGATGGGTAAAACACTGGCTGAATGGCCAAGCTCAAAGAGTGGTAGCAAATGGAGCTAAATCCAGGTGGTGGCTGGCCACAAGTGGCGTTCCCCAGGACTCAGTACTGGTGCCAATTCTAATATCTTTACCAATGACCTGGATGAGGGAATCAAGTGCACCCTCAGGACGTTTGCATATAACACCAAGTTGAGCAGGAGTGTTGATCTGCTGAAGGATAGGAAGGATCTGCAGATGGATCTGGACAGGCTGGATCAATAGGTCAAGGCCAGTTGTATGAGGTTGAACAAGGCTCAGTGCTGGGTCCTTCTGGGTCACAACAACCCCATGCAATGCTACAGGCTTAGGGAGGAGAGGCTGGAAAGCTGCCTGGTGGGAAAGGACCTGAGGTGCTGATTGACACCAGCTGAATATGAGCCTGCTTGTGCCCAGACAGCCAAGGTATCAGAAATAGTGTGGCCAGGAGGCCTAAGGCAGTGATTATCTCCCCGTACTCAGCACTGGCAAGGCTGCATTTCAAACACTTTGTTTAGTTTTGGGCCCCTCCCTACAAGACAGACATTGAGGTGCTTGAGTGTGTCTGAAACAGGGACAAGTCTTACGAGAAGTAGCTGAGCAAACTGGGGCTGTTTAGCCTAAAGGAGGCTGAGGGGAGATCTTATTGTTCTCTTTAAATACCTGAAAGGAGGTTTTAGCAAGGTAGGTGTGAGTTTCTTCTCCCAAGCAACATAGGACAAGAGGAAATGGCCTCAAATTGTGCCAGGGGTGGTTTAGATTGGATATTAGGAAAAATTTATTCACTGGAAGGGTTATTAAGCATTGGAACAGGCTGCCCGAGAAAGTGGTGGAGTCACCACCCCTAGAGGTATTAAAAAGATGTGTAGATATGGTGCTCAGGGACATGATTTAGTGGTGGACTTGGAAATGCTAGGTTAATGGTGGGACTCAATGAACTTAAAGGACTTTCCAACCTAAGTGATTCTATGATTTTGCAAGACTGTTATAAACCAGAAAAGATGCAAAGGCTTTGCAAGTCCTAAGGAAAAGGTATTTTTCTTCTCTATTTTACAGTATTTGTAAAGCTTCTTGAATATAAATAATCAGTTTTACTCTGCAATACCATACTATTTGTTCCAGTTTGGAAAAACAAATAACTCTTTTCACCATTGCTTTTCCTGACCACAGGAAAATAGTGGTAGTTAACTTAAAATTCATGTTCCTGAAGACGTATACATCTTGTTATGATCTCAACTATGCTACTACTTGAGAGCTTCACTATGCATTTTACAACTGCATTTTACAACTAAAAATGAGGATTTACTACAAGTGAAAGGGGTTATCTTGCAGCAATTTACCCCAAACATAACTTCACTCTCACAACACTGAAAAGCTATAGATATTTCAGAAGGGAAGAATAAGTACTATGCTTTCCCCATTTCTCTCTCCCATTGTTACCCATTCCTGTCTTCTGTAACATCTAGCCGTCTGTATCCAAGTTCCTATTTTGCTCCCTCTCTTCAGAAAACCAGCCTCTCAACTTATCAGCCTTTCTAGCTCATGTTTTCTGTGTTTTGTTTCTTCACCTCAGCATCTTTTGGCCACCCCTTTCGTTCTCGGTATCTCACCTTCACATTTATTTATGGAAGTGTCTTTGCATTTCAGGCTCCTGAGTCAGTTTTCTCTTAATAATAGAGAGGTCTTATGTCCAGGTCATTATTTCTCTGGATGGTGCAAAACCACTAAACCTGGGCATGGAAGCGTCTATTATTTATAAAAACACCAAGCTCATCAGCAGGTAACATTCCTATTAGAAAGTCCTGGCGTTTTGTTCTGCAGCAAGGAATGAGAAAACATGAAGTGAAATTGTCATCTCATGTCTTTAAGACTAGGACATTTTTCTACATTCACTGAAGTGTGGTCTGTTCTTGCAGCTTATCTTTGTTCCTTTTATGGCACACATTGTTCATCAGCTGAATACTAGTGCTTCCCAATCATGCTAAGGGTTATCTAATCTTAATTGTATTCTGCTTCTCTATATTTTTTAATATTTAACTACATTTTTTGAAGGACTTCTCCAGCAGCTTCTCCTGCAGACATGAGTAGTCCCACCACATCCCTCTCCCAGATGTTCTATAATTTCAGGCAGATGTGTCTCACAGAATCAACTTGATTTTCATCGACTTTGTCAGTGTGCTTCCACATTCCTTTCATACATTTTGATATATATGACCATAGTGTTTAAGATAGCTCATATAATAAAAGTATTCAGTAACATACTTATCTATCACCCCTCCAACAGAAATTGAGGCAGCAGATGACTACTGGAGTTTCCTCTAGGCTGATGGCTTCTGCAGGATATGTACTGAGAATTAGTGAGAATTGGCATTCAGAGGTTTCCTAACATGCTGTGGCTTACCTAACATTGCTTCATGGAGGAACAGTATTTAGGCATGAAGATTCTCCTGTGCTGCGTGCTGTGGGAACATGAGCAAAACACATATCACTCTACCCCAATGAAATTACATTATGGATATAGAAAGGGTGAGAAACAAATACCAAAGGCAACAGTACTGGGTTCAGCTATAACAGTTGCTTTTCTCCTTCTTAGTAGCTGTTGCAGTGCTTTGTTTTCAACTTTAGTCTGACAACTGCTGGTAACACACCAATGTTTTTAGTTGTTGCTAAGTAATGCTTACCCTGATCAAGGACTTTTCAGTCTCATGCTCTGCCAGCGAGGAGGGCCACGGAAAGCCAGAAGGAAGCAGAGACAGGACACCTGACCCAAACTAGCCAAAGGGGTATTCCATACCACAGCATGTCATGCCCAGTATATAAACCGAGGGGAGTTACCTGGAAGGCCCATATTCCTACTCTGTTCAGGCTCAGTATCAGTCGGCAGGTGGTGAGCAATTATATTGTGTATCACTTGTGCTTATTGTTTTCTTCTCTGTTTAGTTTGATATTCTCTTCCCTTGTTATTTCCCTTATCATTATTATTATTGATGGTAGAAGTAGTAGTTTTATATTAGACCTTAGTTACCAGACTGTTCTTATCTCAACCAACGGGATTTACATTCTTTCAATTCTCCTCCCCATCCATCCTTCCGCCAGGGGGCTGGGGGGGGAGATGAAGGGGGCAAGTAAGCAAGTGGCTGTGTGGTTCTGAGTTACTGTCTCAGTTTAAACCACGACAAGTACACCACCAGGTGGTCCCACCTCTAGTGATCTACAACTACTGACCTAGTTTTTGCTGAGGTTTCTTTCAGCTACACAAAAAAAAAAAAAAAAAAAAAAAAAATAGAGTTTTTAGCATCTACAGACTTACAGATTGTTTAGTGGCTGGTTACATGAAATTCTTTTTAAGCATTAGAAGCAGCAGAAAATACAAAAGTAATTGCATGAAATCAAAAACAAGAAATGAAGGTTGGCATCAGCAGCCAACAGGAAGGCCATCTTGAAGATGAGGCAGAGGCTGAAGATACAAAAGACTGCAAAACCGAAGAGAAGTAATTTGCATTTGGTAAGAGAAATCTGGATGAATGTGGATAGAAGAAAATGGCTTCTCTTAGAAAAGTTGTATAAAAAAGGCTTCAAGAACTAAAAGTGATGACTTAGAACAAAGTTTCTGTTGAATGACTTCCCAGGCCAACGGCCTAAACAGTAGGCAAAATGGTGATCAGGCAAGGAAGATACTGAGAAAGATTTGGCTGAGAAGTTAAAAAGCTCGTATTTGGACTTGCACTGGTGGCTAATACCACTCAGAAATTGTTAGATGCAGACTAACATGTCTGTTATCAGCTCTGGTAGGGAAAAATAGATAAGCTAGTTGTCCAGGAAAAAAAAAAAAATCAGATGTTAAATTCAACAATGAATCAGAAATAAATAGGTCCTTCTAATTTCAGTTTCTTAATTTATAAGACTCTTTTCCCTTAATTTTAAAGCATATAACTTCTATTATTCTCACCATTGTTACCTTCATTTCTTGACAATACCAAGAGGAAATAAAAAAAATAAAGTCTGCTGAAAAGAATACTCATTGGATTCTATAAGGGGATTTTGCAAATGAGAAGCATGGCATAAACTGGCAGAGCTTCACTGATTCTAAGGGAAACCTGCCAAGTTGTGTCCAAGGCTCAACTTCTCTCTATATTTCCAAATAAATGAAGTGGTTTTGACCCATAGGTTAACTCTGATCTTTGCAGTACTCATAAAAATGATTGATACCCTGGCTTTCTCTGTCTAGCTATGTATGACAAGATACAGAAATGTATTACAGATAAGTGGACAGTCAGATAATACCTACAGAAACCTGACAGTTCCAGAAGCTTTCAATGACTTCTTTTCTTTTTCTCTCTTCAAAGTACCTGCCAGGGTGTACGCTTGTCGTGGTTTAAACCCAGCCATAAATCAGAACCACGCAGTCTCTGTCTCACTCCCCCCCCTTCACCACCCCCTGCTCCTGGAGGGATGGGGAGGAGTATTGAGAGAATGTAACTCCCACGGCTTGAGGTAAGAACAGCTCAGTAACTAAGGTATAACACAAACCACTACTGCTACCACCAATAATAATAATCATAAGGGAAATAAGAAGGGAATAGAATACAACCGCTCACCACCCACCAACCGATACCCAGCCTGACCGAGCAGTGATCTAGCCCTTCTGGGTAACTGTCCCCAGTTCTGTATCCTGGGCATAACATGCTGTGGTATGGAATACCTCTTTGGCTAGTTTGGGTCGGGTGTCCTGTCTCTGCTTCCTCCCAGCTTCCCCTCCTCCCTGGCAGAGCATGAGACTCACAAAGTCCGTGGTCAGGATAAGCATTACTGAGCAACAACTGAAAACACTGGTGTTATAAGCGCTGTTCCCAGGCTGAAAGTCAAAACCACAGCACTGCACCAGCTACTAAGAAGGAGAAAAGTGACTGCTACTGCTGAACCCAGGACAATGGTAGAAAACAGAGGCTACATACAGTAATGGGCAAAGACGGTTAATCACCTTGGAAAAAATCTGGGTTGTTTCCTCCCCCTCCACCCACCCTTTAATATGTACAGCTTCAGAGATCAAAAAGTGCTCCATATAAACAGAAGAGAAGCAATTACAATATACTTGGTTCTGGTGCTGGGAACTCTCAAAAAAGCTGTAAAGCTAGGTTTTCTTGCAGTGTTGGCATTTTTGAAGCTATTACCTTGTGAATGATCAATGGAGCTATGAGGAACAAAAACTCTGAGATTCAGTTTTCCCCGTTGTATATGAAACAGAGAAAAAATTTCACTTCAGTTTACCTAAATAATAGGAATCTCCTACTGAAATAATCCAATAATCCAACAATGAGTTAACTGAAGAGTAAATTTCATTCAGCTCTCAGAATTTATGGCCTAGTCCAAAGTGTATCATGCAGTGGTTTCAGTGGTTTGGAAGAAACATGGTTGAACTATACATTACTAGTCAAACACAAAAAGTCATCAAAAGCAGCTACCTAATTATGAGTATTATGACAGGGTGCTTAGCAAGAATTTAAGAACATGACTCATACTCCACAATCCTTCATGTTCTAAAGTTGTCTACATCTGTACAAAAAGATTACAAAATGTATATGTAAGATCACTTTGCACTGATGCCAATTACTATGCAGAATATAAAACAGCAAGAAAATCAAGCATTGTCCCCTAGTCACCCAACGTAGATGACCAGTAGTGTTTACTCATAGGCTGCTCTCCCTAAAACTTTAATATATTTGTAAGAGAACTATATGAAAAACACATTCCCTTATGGCATTATACTTTAAAAGGCTCAAAGCCAAATAAATTAATTTAGTATGTTATGAAAGAATTAAACAATACCAACATATTTTTACTGTCCCCATGAGGACTACTTGGCCTGCTCTTTGCCTCTAGCCAAAATTCAAGACGGCCCCAGAGACCGGCATGATAAACCTGCTAGTCACTTACGTTTATAACAATTGCCACTTCTGAGCTTCCATCTGGTAGAGGCTACCTTCCTAAAAAGGATAATACAGAGTTACATTTCTTCTGATACCAAGCCCTCTGGGAGTTAAGGACAAACACATTTCCACCTTGTTTTAATACCACTTTCACAACCAGAAGCAAATCTTTAAACTTTTTAAAAATATGTTTCCTAAATAAAATTAAAATTATTCTGTGATTGCTCTGGCATTTCAAATAATGCCAGTAACTAAAAAAGTAGTATTTAGATCATCCTACAAGGTTTTAAGGGGTTTTGTTGCACAGAACCATGCAAGATAATAAAATGTGACTGCATTACTTCTTAATCAATGTGGTGACATGTCAGTTAAAAGAATTGGCTTATTTAGGGATAAATTCTTAAATTCTTAATCAGAAATTATAAGATATACCAGATAACATGATGCATCTTCCTACACGTATTCTCAGAAATGCCTTGCCTGTCCATTTCTATGGTCCAGAAAGGGAGTTTTTAATGAGCTGCTCTTGGCCCCTATGTGGACCCTCACATCCCAAAGTCCAGAAGACCATGGTGCTGCTGGAGAAGAGACCCACATAATGCTCTCATAAAGCTGATATTAGGGCATATTGAAACCATTCTTCTAAATTCTTAAGCCATCTGAGTCAACAGAAAAAACACCTTTTACTTTAACAGAGCCAGGTTTTGTCACTTTAAGGTCTCTTCACTGCAGAGCAACTTTGCTAGCCCACCAGATGTGACTTCTGTGAGATGGTCAACACGACTGCCATTATCATAATGGCCAACACACTAGGCAGTTCATTCATAGGTAAGTGGAATTCTAACACTGTTAATTGTATGCACTATTTGAAATGGGTAACTAGACTTAGACAGAAATTACTCGGATAGAAGGCTCAGTAACATATGCTGAAGGGTTCATGACTCAACAAGGGAAGTATGTTACATGATTTCCCCTCCCTTATTTACTCAGCATGTGTATATCCACCAAGTGTCACAGTGGCATTCCGTAAGTACATAGTAAAATGTGAATTATCTTATGGAAATGCTAGTTGCAAACACATTTGTACTTTGTTCTCTAATTCACTTAAGTTTGCCTGCTGTGTTATTGAGAAGATAGCCTTGACATGATAGTTAAACTTTTACTCAGTGTGATTCTGGTAAATAAGGGGCCTGATACAATTATTTTTTTTTAACTGGAGACAATGCCAGAGCTACATTTGTAATATACTTTATTACAAACTAACCAGAGAACCACAGGAAATGTGCTGTTTATTATTTATGGCACACTGAAACTCTGAATACTACATTTTCTTACTTTGATTAGAGACAACAGTTGCTTCTGTAGCCAAATACAAATCACAATGTTAAGAGGGAGGGAGGAAAGGGTAGCATATTGTAAAAGTATAATAGTATGATTTGATACATGTTTTCTGTAGCTATTATGACCACACTAGTAACAAGTTTTAATGTAATTAATGTGTTTTTAAAGGGCTTTTGGCATTCTTTTGCACTGAATGTACAATAATGATCAGAACTAAGTGCATGAAAGGAGGAATATCATCACACAACGACCTGGAATTCTACAATTTCAATTTGAAATGCCACTACAAAATAATGTCAGTAATAGCAGTGAGCTTCTTTCCTATGCAGTAAGAAGATGCATATGATGTGGTTAAAAACAAAAAAAGCAAATGTTTATATTTGTGATTATATAGAACACCAAAAGAAGAATATTTACATTTAAAACAAATATTAGATACTTTGAGCTACACAGTTACTGAAGGACTCCTGTTTGCAAAAGTTACTCCTACCCTTATTAAGAAAAAAAAACAAAAATAAAAAAAAAAGCTAAAACCAGCTTATTTCTGCATATTGACAGCAGAGCTCACCTGAGCTTGTAAGTTTTACATTTTAGAATTAGTCTTTTACATCAGATGGACACAGGGAAAGAAACTGAATGTATTAAGTACATCTGAGCGCAAACCCCTCTCCAAATAGATTTTTAAGTCTTGCCCAGAGGAAAGAGTAATTATAATGAATGCAAAAGTATGGTAATCCATAGGTTAGTAAGATCTGAGCACAGACAACTTGATAAGCACAGAACCAAGATGTATACAGAGCATTTGAAAAAACATTAAAGACATGGACACTGCCCTTTAAAAAAAAAAACTTGGAAAAGCTTTTTTAAACTGGGTGATACAGCAAAATCCAAGAATTTCGTAGAAATGAACCTTCTGAGCATTTTGTACTTGGAAACACTAGCAGCTACACATATGTCTAGATACCTACATGCCTTCCTAGGTTCTGTATTGTTGCAAAAGATGGTGTAAAGTATAGCACAGATATCAGTGAAATAAATTTTGATAAATTTTCAGAGTTAAGTGTTTATATCTGGATAGCTTTAGCGCTTCTGAACCATG
This sequence comes from Lathamus discolor, assembly GCF_037157495.1. Classification (NCBI taxonomy): domain Eukaryota; kingdom Metazoa; phylum Chordata; class Aves; order Psittaciformes; family Psittacidae; genus Lathamus; species Lathamus discolor. The sequence continues at coordinate 25,451,246 of NC_088889.1, read as the reverse complement.
AAATAAGTTACCATCAAAACATCTAATGGAATTCTACTGATTCATATCTTACTAGTTTTTTACAGGTTTTGAAATACTTTTTGTTAAAAAATTGATCATTACATTAAACAGAAACACTATAAAGTCAATAAGTGAATACTAGTTGATACCAGCATTTATGTCACTTCCCAAAGAGCTTTGCACCAATCTAATCAGCCAGCCAGCCAAGTAGGTAAAATCTAAGCAGATAAAATCATTTTAAAAAAAGAGAGAGACAGAGAAAGAAAGCAGACAACATGGTGTTGAATCTAGTGACCTGAGGTGAATCCCCATTAAGAAAAAGTTTGTCATCACAAGATGGTAGTTACTAAGCTCAGAATCAAATGTTCGGGCTGTTCTTTTCAGTGGCCCCATATTTGTTAATTCAACGATCCAACCACAGAAAAAAAATAAACATTTTAAAGTATTCTTTTGACAAAAGCCATCAGAGAAGACAGATGTACTAATTATTGCAGTATTCAGCCTCATACGTAGATGTGGCTGCATGATTGAATCCACCCAGCATAAGGAAAAACAACGAGTGCAAATGAAAGACACACAGGAGTGCTGGGCTTGGCTTCATGCCCCCCGTCATCACAGTCAAAATCCATTTCCAAGATCCATAAAAACATTTTCCTCTTAAGCTTCCTTTGGGTCACTATGACCTCTGTTAAATGCTACAAGTGATAAAAACGAAGACTGGGAGTACATTTTTTTGCGCAGTTTAAGTTGAAAGGAACCAGGGGATCTGAACCAGATTGCAGTAAAACCTAATATATTGCTCAGCTAGTTCATCTTTGTTCCAGATGCATGATTTGTTACTAGTTATAAGAGAATGCAAGCTGTATTTTGTAGAGACTAAAACCAACACATTACAGAATGCAGAAGCACTATCAATTTTCTAAAAGGAAATTACACCTGCCTACAAACTTGTCCTTATTTGACTGAGCCCTCTGGGTAGCACAACAGTTTAACACAACAGCCTTTCACATCCAAAGGATGTGGTTCAGCTCTGGCTTCAGAGAAATGAGTTTAACAGACTATATTTAGCAGGTAATGAGAGTATATCCATTAAAATTAAAATGTGTACATCTGTGTAATTCAGACTGTGCTCTGTCACTTCCCAGAGGCTGAACTACATTGCTTTTGTTCTTTCAGTCTTGTAGTTCTCTGAGGCAAAGTGGCCAGCATACCCATGGCTTTGCACCAACACCATCAATTCCACCCTTTCAAGAAATGTTGACCCCTAAATTGTTAAAAAGGAGCATGGGAGTTTAGCCATGTAGCTATGGCCCCGAGTACTGGCCCTGACCACTGCAAAAGTAAACAGTCATTTAAAGATAGTCTGCTAAAATGTTCCAGTTTATCTTCAAGCAAAAATGTAAAGCAAAGTTTTATTTTCATTTGCTCTTTCCAAAAGACAAAGATAAAGGATGCAGTAAAAATAATGGGACTGCAAAAGGAAAAAAGGTCAGCTGTTTACAATGTCAGGAAGACAGGTGATATAGTTCAAAAATGGTTTCAATTGTGATTACTGGAGACGCTTTCCGTTCTTATCTGGTCTCAGCTCCTGAAATTTTTTTTTGATGATTTAACACAGTCCTCACCCAAGCAAAACATCTGTGGATTCAGTGACATTTTTGTAAGAGCAAAGTGAAACAAGGAATTACAGCACAATATATGTGCATAGGCAGATGACTATACTCTGGCAGCTGTGAGACACTCAGAGCCGTGTGCTGAAATGAATGGGGCTATTTATCCAGCGAGGAACCATTCAGAAACCTGTGCTGTCATATTACATTGCATCCCCAAGTAAACTTCAAACATACACATGCTGCCTCCAAAACACAGCAGGAACTACCCACAACATCATCCCAGCTCAGTTCCTATCCATCACAACTGCCCTCCCATTCTGCTCAGTGCTCACTCAGGACAGGACCTTCTATTTTGTATCCTAGCATGCTGCCACTTTGGAGGGAGAAGCACTGCATGCAAAAAACTCACAGGAACTCAGCAAGATTCAAGAGACTCACTAACAGTAAGGCTTGCTGAGCAGGGGCTTGCAGAGTGCTCTTGCAGCAGCCTACCTGTTCCTTTCCACAGATATGGAGGAGCAGACTGGTTAATAAGGAAATCTGGAGCCAGATTTTGAATTTCCATTATTCTTCAGGCTATGTCATATTCCAAATGCTTTGCTGTGGAAAGAAACAGCTGATCACATAATAGGTCAAGCACAGTGCAGGAAGACTGTTGCAAGGCTAGCTACTGGGCAGCCCTTCTGGCTGCCCACAGAGATGGCTGTGAGAGGAAACAACATGGAATTGCTTACATCCTAGATGGGGCAGATGCTTGAACAGGAACTAGAGAAAGAGTCAGTAGCTCTGAGAGAATGTGGAAGTCTGTCTTAACTACCAGAAATCAGCTGACTGGTGGCATCATATAATGGTGTTGATGAAAGGTCACACAACACTTATCAAACAAAAATCTCAGCAGGAACACACAGGCAGGAACCCCTACGTTGAAGAACAAGACACCATGTCCCATTAAGACCCCACAGGGGCTGAAGTTGCTGTATTATATAATGGTGAGTTTGGCTCCTACCTCTCTGCATGGTAGGGACTCTTAGATCCCAAGGAGTTCACAACTTGGATGAGCTGTGAGATGCTGCCTCTGGCCATGGGTGTGGCTTTAGTACTGCCATAATTTCTGGCTCTTCAGTTCTGTTGTCCATGTCAAGCATTTTGAAGTGGCACTCTTACTTGTTTCTAAGTGCAGTTGCCACTGATGCTGAACAGTGATCCATTGTTCCTATTGTTGCTTCCGCACGCAGTGGTTCATAAAAACAATGCCTAAGATGCAACTGCAGCACAGGGAGTCCCAAAACTGCTGACTGTCAGAAGCTGGGAAAGCATACAAGCAGGAATAATCACTCTGTACTTGCCCTGCTTATTACACTTCTCCATAAGCATCTTCTGCTGGCTGCTATCAAGAACAAGGTGCTGGGAACTTTGGTTCAAGCGTGCACTGCTCCCTTATGCTCTTCCTCTGACATTTCCGTGATCAGCACTAAGAGTAAAGGTTCAGTTATTTCAGCTGACAATGCCAGTGTCCTTTCTACTGTTATTTAAAAACTACTCTCAAAGTGTAATACTTTGATTTTCCATGTCAATGTACTTTCCAAATTGTACTGCACTGACTGAAATAACCACGCCATGGGAGTGAAGCAATCTTTGCATAAGAAGAATAGCCTGAAATAAATATTGGAACATATTGATATACACTGGTTTGGACATAACTACCAAAAAAAAAAAAGAAAAGAAAAAAGAAAGAGACAAAGAAAATCTGCAGTCTGTCACCTGGCCCTCAAGAGGATTCACAGTCTCAACAATTACAGCAGGAATATTTGAAAAAGGGAGAATTAAGGAAAATGAGGAGATTTAAATTTCATCAGCATTTTCCAGCTTTTGATAAAATGTTAAATGGATGTTTATCTAAGCATTTTTTTTTTCCATTTTGAAATCCTAATTTCACCAGCTGTTTTATTTTTCCCCAAAGGAAAATGAGATAAATATTTCAAAAACCGTAAGAAAGAGGCATTGTTTTCTACCAACAGAATTCCCCATTTCATTAAGAAATTCTGAATCAAAATGATTGGGGTTTTTTTTAAAGAAAAAAATTCAGAAATTGTATATTTAAGAAACAAGTAAACAAGCATTTTTTAAATACCCGTTAATAAAGAATATGATGTATTGTATGTGGAATAAAATAACTAATGTTCAGAACTCCACAGCAACTCTGAATTTTAAACATATGGTAGAAGAGTATGCAGATTCCAAAGTGAAATAACCTTAATAAAATGGCCTGTTAATTTTGAAGGGAGAGAAGATGACAGAAATCAATGGCCACAGGATGCAAACATGCACACCAGACAGTGTGAGGGCTACAAGAAATGCCTACATGGTTTCCGAAAGGAGCTGTTCTTAAAGCTATTTCATAAAAAAAATTGTTCAAGAGATGCTTGCTTCTCTCTTGAGTAAAGAGTTGCTCCCAAAGGAAACTTAGTTCAATAGTAGTCAAACTATTCATGAATTTGTTTTGGACATGGTTGTATGAGTTTCCCAAAAACCTGGTAACTTATCTATCGGGAACAACACATGGAATCTGCTGTATCATGTTATCACAATAAATGACGATATTTGAATATATAGTTGAATATATTCAAATGCTTTGTCACTGTAATTTCAATAACGTAACTGCAAACTGTAAATGCCATATCAAATTGAAAAAGAAAGCTAGCAATATTATTCATAAAATAGAAAAAAGTGTTCATTAAAAATGTTAAACTAATGACAAACTAAATCTTAAAACTTACATAAGGAATTCATAAATAGTCCACACCCATTTGATTCTTTTTTGTTTTAACAAAAAATTTTGTAAAAAACGTACTTGCAGATATTACATTCAAGATTATGTTACTGAAGTTGCCTCTAAACCTTTAAACACATGGAGAGTTTTTTTCTGGCCAACAACTCAAATCATATGTCACACCACAGTTCTGGATAAACAATGATCAAAACAGACTAGAAGAGCAATCACGTAAGGGCTAAACAACAGAGAGAAATAATAATGATGAAATGTTGATTTGCCCCTGTGTGGCAGATTAAGGAACCTGTACAGAGCAGATACCACATTTTTTTAGCAATGCATGTACCCAAATTTGCTTTTGGCAAACATTGCTTAACTGCTGCTGTTTTTCATGAAGTCAATGAAGACCGAGTTAGATAATGAGCTGGCATGCACTTTTGAAATGTTTACTGTGTTCCTTAAAGTAAGGGGAACATGCTGGTTCTTAAACTAATTTGGTTTCTGCTGTTGGCTCCCCCCATCTCTCCCCTACTAGTCTGCTCTCCCCGCCTTTGGAATAAACAAAAAATGACTGAATCTTTTCATACTTTTTTTTTTCTTAAACAATTATACAACCGAAGAATCAGTAGTTTCCAAATGGCAAACAACTGAGCCATGTCAAGAGCCATGTTAATCTCATGTGTTCACTCCATTGTTAACAATGAAGGGGGTGGGGAGGACAAAATAAAATCTGTCTATTCTGGCCTAAATGCAGGATGTGAACAAGGAGAGATTCTACAAACAATGTAGTCTTTTTCTTCTGATGGGGGGAGGTGAAAGGGAAGATGATGGTAGCAGCACTTTTGTGGAAGGAGAAGCTGCACCCATCTTGCTAGTCAATACAGCATTCAGAAAGCTTACATGGTGGGAAGAATTTCCCACCCATTGTTAACTAGGAACTTGATTTGAAAATGCAGTTTTTAATTAAAAATGGCATTTCCAAGCTTCATGCTGGCATCCACCATCTTGCTAAACACTGAGCTCATTTGTGGTTCCAGCAGTTTGCAAGCGCACTCTCAGAGGTGACAAACCATTTCCCATCCTGCCGCCCTTACTCAGTCCTTAGTCCCCATCCTATCATAAGCAAATGGGAAATTTACTCCAGTAATACAAAGCAAGAACTGTAGGACATGGCCTCATTTGGCTAGAATCCACAGAACCTAGTCTTTATTACTTTTAAGGCATTATTAACGGACCAGAATTCTTCAGAAATGTTCAGAGGAAAACAGGGTCAGTCATTTTAAAGGCTTCTACATGCTTCACTTCACTCAGATATCCACAATCATCATTATGGCTTGAGATTCCACTGCTTAGCTTGAATTCCATTCTCTTTCAACCTATACTCCCAAGGAAAACTATTCAAAGATAGAAATTATAAAATATTACGAAGAACAACAAAAATTTCTGGCTAGATAAATGCAGAATTTGTCTGTTTCATGTGAAAGGACAAAACGGTTGATTTGTTTTGTTAATTTAATGAATACATAGTATTCATAGTATTCATTTGCAGTACACTCTGACTCGAGGGATCTTAAATGAAAAGCCTAGTTAACAGCTCTGCTGAAGAAACCAGCAAAATATCTTCATCAAGTAAGAGATCACATCTTATTATTTAGGACCTATTTCTAAATTGTTCTTTGGGAGGGGAAAAAAAAAAAAAAGAAAAAGAGAGAAAAAAGAAAAAAAGAAAATTATCTGTTTTTTTCTAGCTTTGCATATTTTGAGATTTAAATTTTATTTGTATTGATGTCTTCACCATGTCTAACATTGTTAGAGTCACTACAAAGGATTTTACTTCCTCTTAAAGTAGAAGCAAAATATTATGCTAATTGAATAAAGGACTTCAGAAGACTATGCCGTTCATGCGAATATTAGCTAGCATAATATATATAGCTAGCATGTTGGCTTTTGAAAAGTCTGTCAACAATTAAGCTCATCAAACGTAAATTCATAAGCTGATTTAGTAGAAATATCTCACAAAGCCTGAACACTGTAAGGTACATTCACGTATTCAGCTCAGTTAAAGTTCTATTCATAAATTAAAGTAATTACCAGAGATTCATATATTTGTTCTAAAAGCTTGCTGAATGTACAAATCCAAATATAGAAAGAACCTCAAGATTTCTAAATTACTGCAATTTGGAGTCATTTGCAGAATGATCTTCCAACAGGAATAAATCAGTGTTCCAAGCCTTCTCACATTATTCTGAGAAATATAATCTTTCAAAAACTAGTACAAAAAAAAAATTAAAGAAATCTTAACACCTACGCTCAGTGTCCATTACCAACCTACATCTTATGTACTTGTGAAAAAACACATCTTTGTAACTGCATTTAGAACATTCTATAGCCTTTATTTAAGCCAGAGGACAAGGTCTTAAAAGGGTTCTAAAGAGCATGAGAGTTCCTCAATCCTGACACCAAAGCAGACAAAGCTACAAAAGATCGTATCTACACTGCAGGCTGCCTGTCCATCCCCCAAAATCCTGTTAGAGGGCACACAGAGCCCTGCAAAAAAAAAGCGATTCTTTTGTCTCATGATTTGTCCAAACTATGCTTAGCAATCTATAGGAATCTCTCCAGGAAATTACAGGCTTCATTATAGAAATTCTCCCTTCACTGCCTGTTAATTTGATTAGCAAACTCCAGTTTATTCAAAGTTTTGCACGTATACACCACTTGACCAGATCTGACTCATCACACAGGCCCTCTGTTGAAGACTTTATTCTGGCTTCTTCCAGTAATGAATTTGTGTTGATTCTGTAAGATCCTGTCCATGACCTTAAAGCTAGTTCATAGGGTCAGACCCTTCATTTTTCTTTGTTCAGCTATTACTTTCTCCCCCTTCTCTTTCAGTATTCAGCCTCCAGTCTTACAGGAATAAGACTTGGCTGATACTCATTTGTGAAATTCTTTGCCTTCTGATCTCAAGAATTTTGAAACTCTGTGCTTCAGAGCATCTGATTAAGTTTGGATTAGGATTCTGTCCTAATCTAGCATTCAGCAAATGTTTCAGCTGTGGTCTGAGACACCTTATGAGAACAGCACCAAATAAATTTACATGGTATCGCAAGAAATCGATTGCGGAACAACTGCTACTCTCTTTTTACACATTTCTAGATGACACTCAGCTGCTGCAGTTTGGTTCCTTTTACATATGAGCACAGTGCAGCTATTACCAGAAGAATTCAATGCTGAAATAAAGGTAAGGTTGCGAGACTGTACTAGAAGTTTTAAAACACAGCACTGATTGTACCATTACTCCCCAAATAAACAGTCCTACACTTAACTCTAGAGCACTGTGGGCCAAGTTTAAAAAGAAATCCAAATATTAAAAGTTGTGTAGGTGTGAAACAAACAATTTCCACCCCATCCTGTAGAGATACCACACATTAGCTGTACAGCTATGATTAATCATAATACTGTTCATCGCTCCAAATCAGACTCAGTGATTTTTATAGACATCTGTTTTCTTTCACATTTACCACATACATAGACGTAGTGTCACTATTACAGAGATTTGACTCATCCAAAAACATCACAAGTAAACCACTAAATCAGTGAAGAATATGCAGCCCATCAGAAGCCATGGATAATATAAGATCCATATGGCCATGAGGAAAATTACTGAATTTGCCAAGCCATAAACCTCTTTGCATACTGCCTTGCAAGAGGTAAGGTGGTGCTTCGCAAGCAAGCCCTCTGATCAGCAGACAGCCACAAAGCTCATGGAAGCTGGTGGACATAACTATCTTCTACTCGGCATAAATGACGGAGCACAAAAATACTCCTTTTGTTTAGTAATAAATGTAACAATAGAAGCTACAGGCTAAATCACGAATTGGCAAGACAACGCTGGAGGAGGAGCTGGGCCATGCAGCCTGAGGGATCTTCCCCAGAGTCAAAATGCAGAAGTGGGAGTTGGACTTTGCTTGTTATGACAACTACTTCTTGTCAGAAGCAAAAAACACGCAAGAGAACAAGACAGCCCAGAGATGTGCCCACAGAGGCTAGTGAAGACAGCAGTATGGCCCTCAGAAAGGAGCAAAAAGCTTTTGGGGCGAAGTGCTGGCTGCTGAAGGACTTGGAACTGAATGAAGAAACACTTGAGAGTACCCGGAGAAATTAAGACTAAAGGAATATTATTTTAATTAAATAGGACTGTCTGAAAGACATATCTGACAGTTATCTCAATCTCCTCCCTGAAGTAAGGCCCAACCTGTAAGGTGCACACACTGGGTAGCAACTAGAGCTAAGGGGTAATAACCAGCATGATAAGACCCCAGAAGTTTTTCATGCAAATTTGGTGGTGTCAGTGGGGCAGAAATGCATCCCTACCACACTTTCCTCTAAGTGACTTTTTAACGTGTTAGCTAAGGCAGCCTTCAAGTAGACTCATACAACCATACCTGATATGGCTGAAAACACAGAATGGAGAGGATATTTTAAACTCATATAGGAGAGGGGAGAGCACACTTACCACCAGTGAGGCACTGAAAATGGCCTCAGCCTTTTAATGTTGAGTAAATGACACAGCTATACAAATGTCCAAAAATGTGAGATTTGGACACCGACCTACACTAAGGATTTGCCTGAGAGAGGATAAACTCACGCCAAGGCTGAGTAAGCGGTCACTCTGACAACGAGACTACCGCTGATCCCAGCTACGAACAGCTACACTACGGCTACCTTGTCAGCCATGACGGGGCCATGTTGTGCCAGAGCCAGGAGTATAGCCAGTGGAGCCAATGTTCCAGCTTCCAAACTGCCAGTGATTCTCTTCTGCCACGAGAGAGGGCCTGGGCTGCAAGAACAGGCCACTAAAGACACAGGGAATTGATAATGACTGCTCCTGTCACCCTCCTCTTTCCGTGATACCTCTCCATACAATACTTCCTGACCCAAAAATGTTCTCACAACCTCATCTGGGTCCAAACCTGAATTTGAAGAAGAGGGAACTCCACCCTCGAAGTACTCTCCAGGAAGACAGCATGGTTATTATTAGCTCTGAGACAACTTGCTGGCACATGGCAACACGGGGTGTTTGTATATATCTCACTTTGGAGCATCATATCCCCCATGTCTCTCCATGGGTCTAGCTGTCATTTTGCAGTTTGTGCTTAATGCAACTAAAAGACTCTCACTGACATCACTAGGTTTAGATCAGATCTAACTGCAGTTCATAATGGAGGATGATAGACTAAAGGCGGCTGTATTTATCAAGCAATTTTATGACAGAATGCACAGGTGATGCCTGCTGCATATCAAAATACATGCCTAAGGTGCTTAAAAGTAACAAACCAACTCCTGGCTCCAAACCACTATTTTGTCTCTGAATTTAGGTATCTTAACCCAAGTGACAGAAAGCAAGCTTGAATATTTATTTTTTTCCCACTACTTCTTTTCTCTGATCTTCTCTACTATGCAAGCAATGTTATGGTATCTCTCTCTGGCCCCAGTCAGAGAGATGGATACCTAATTTTAACTTGTTAACTTTGTGATGCTTTAGTACTATAATTTTCTTTCCAAGTGAGTTAGGTTAATGTACTTATACTAGTACAACAGTATTCAATTTTTACAAAACACCTATTTAATATTTAAGCTATATGCATTTGTTTGCAGCCTACTGAGATAGCAGACAGACAAGATTTCCAGAAAACTGACTACTTCTGTGAATTTCTAAGAACTATCCCATATTGAGCATATTTTTCAAAAAGCTCTGAACATCTTCTAAAAGCTTAGCACTTATGAAGGAAAGACAAAACAGATTGGAGTAACTAAAAAACACAGAGAAGGCAAGTAATTTGTGCTGAGGCAGTCAAGAAATCACAAGCCTAGAAAGAGCATGCAGAATACTGGCTGTGCTCTGTCACTGCTACTGAACAATACCCCACTGCACAGCTTTTTAAATAGTCATTTTTAACATGTAATTCTGCTGTGGATACTTTCCTCAGATCCAAGTATAATTCTTCTTCTAAATATTTGGTCCATCTCTATTGTAAGATCTTCTTAAGACAGCTACAAAATATTGTTAATATTTTTGAGTTAATAGTGTGTTTAGAAGGTCATGTCAGGTTATTGCTGGGAGGATTAAGAGATTTTCTTTCCTCCAGAGCCCTTTGTTATAAGAAACCAAGGAAATTTAAAACAGGATTTATTCCTCCAAACTGGGACAAACCAACAGAGTACCGTGGCAAGAGCATGAAGCAAGAGCACTCTAGGCCAGGAAATTTACAAAGAAAGCTTTCTTCAAACTCAAAAGTTAAACTGAAGCATTAAAACTCTTAACGGATCTACATTAAGGGTGGCAAAAGACAACTGGTTTTGCAGTCATTCATACTTAAAAGTCTTCTTTCAAAAGGTTGTGATACAATATCTGGTAAGCTTGTGGCTGTCTCTAACACAGGCAGACATTTCTGGCATACGTGAGCTTCATTTGGTATTTGTCAAGCCAAATCCTGCAGCTCCAACTGTCACTGGCAGGAAGAAAGGATAGTGCTGAGCCTCAGCAATGACTGCAAGGTGAAGAAACAGGAAAGACAGGCAGGAAGGAAGAAGAGAAAAAAGAAAACCCGGGAAAGTTCGGTCTCAGATGTCAAAACAGATCTACTGCCAGACATAATGAATTTTCCCAACAGATGTTACTTAGAAACAAACAAGACTCTCAAGCCTTAGGATCACGCCTGTAGGAAGCTTTAAGTCCAGTCTGCATCATTATATAAGTGCTGTCATTGTATTAGTCAACCGTTAATATAGAGTAATGAATCAGGGTGAATGGTAGGTTAATTGAAGTAGATGTGCCCTCTGACTTAGTTTAAAATTTGAATGCATCAGCCTTATGAAGTGATTGTGGATGTTCCAAAATTCATTGCTCAGAATGTAATTTAGTTGGAATACACCAAAACCCAGTAAAGCCTACCCCTACCAAGGCATTAGATATTGTGGCATTTTCTGTCTTTAATCTTTCAGATTGATATCTTAGATATACACAGCTTAGACCTTCCTTTCTACATGTACCTTACCCTGAAAAAAAAAAAAAAACTACTTAGATTTTTTTTATTTCTGTCATTAAAACGACCTTAGCATGGCATTCACTTCTAAACACTGCATCAAACTGGCTTTTTGAGCAACTGAAAGGAAGAACATTGATCACATGCTCTTGTACTGGAACCGGGCCTATAAATATTCTGGCCATTTCCAAATGAATGTGTCATGCTGTAATGGATATCCTGAAAAAGAACTGATGCAACAGCACCAACAGAAATATTTATATATATTTTTAAAAGATTTCATCAACAGGTGGCTTTCATCTACTACACAATATTGCTAGCTTAGCTACTGCAATATTGTGAACAGATGTTTTTAAGCATCACCAATAGGATTACTCTAGAATTTACTCATCATAAATCAGCATACTGCAACGTCCTTTCTGGTGGGCAGTTTATACATCCTGCTTCCATCAGTTCATCTATACAATAGTTCAAGTGAGGATGAATGAGCTCACTTCTATTTGAGATGACAGCTCGATGCAGCATTTCAAGGCTTAGCCTAACTTGCCCTTACCTGAGGTCAGACAGCAACCAGTCCCAGAAAACATGTTTGTTAGCTGAGACTGAAAACAGTTTAGCACTTGCATTAAAGTAATAATTAAGCATGAACAGTGTGCCTTGATGTTGTTTAAATGAATTACACATTCCATGCCCAGAGGACTATTCAGCCTAGTTCTGTGACAGACAAAACGTAATAACTGATCCAAGAAATTAATGAAAAGAGTACCAAGAGGTTAAGTAGGCTATCATTCTGATCGAACCATATTTTATGCTGTTTCTCATATAATATACCTCGACAAAGAAGGTGGAGCTCAATTTAATCCAGCACACCCCCACTAAAACAGCTGGCACAGAATATCAGATGGGCTTGTTAGCAGCTTCCTCTTGAGAGCTGTTACATAACCATGGGGACTGTAAACAAGAGAAAGAAATGGAAAATAACTAGACAAAAATTTCAAGGAAAAATGTTCTTTATATGCATCTACCTTTGTAATTCTAACATGGACAGAAAAATGAAACTTGAGTTTCTCCTCAGCTATGTAAACTCTAATTTAAAATAGCTTTTCACAGCAGATTTTTTTTTCACAGTTTATATCAGCTAGACGTTTCTCAGAAGCACAGAGCAATTGATATTGTTGACATCCTTACCCAGAAGTTTCTCTTCTCTCTCTAAATCATAATGCTGATCTGAGAACCCTAAGCCAAATGACTCTAGATACACATCACAAAAAAAAATTGGTGCTTAAGAGGAACCGTCTCCTTTTCTATATAAACTGGAGGCAGCTGCAAAGACGGCGCAGGAAAGAACAGGCTAGGATGCCCAATTAGGAGATCAGAGTGCACTTCACATTGCAAGGTACTTAAAATGTGGAGGGGAACGGAGGATCCTTGTTCAGTGGCAAAGCCACACCTCATTGTATGGGTGCAAGCAAAGGGAGGCAGCAAATGCTCACCAGACGGAAACATCCAGGACAGATCCCACCCTGCTCCTGCTGCAGAGCAGGGAGGCTGCCTTCCTCCACCTCTGCTGAGACACACTGGGAAAACAAACACATGCTGCCACAAGTAATCCCAGCACTCAGAAACATTATGCCTTTCTCAAAGGTGCAAGCTTTGAAGGCCTGGATACTCAAAGGAACTGTGCCTGTGTAGAAGGGCCTAAATCCAGATATTGACTCCCTGAATCCCCAGATAGGCTTCTGCTGAGATCAGTTCCAATTCCTACAGGAGCTATTCATCTCATCGCACTTATGGGCTCTGCTATATAATGTCTGCAACTGAGACAGTCCCCTTGCTCCTGACAGGCAATGGAGAGAAATGGGCCATTTCACGGCACACTTCATCTGGTCTGTTTGAAACACCTGTTTCCAGGACTGCTCTACACCATAAATGAGTGTTCATTTCTCCAGTCAGAGTTATATAAACAGTCTAAAAATCTGGTCAAGAAAGAAAACCACCTAGCTAACTGCATCCCGACTTCTGATGGCTTCATTTTCAAGTGACATTCCCAAGGTGCCCACTTCCAGATATACTGAGAATGATTTTCACCAGCCTTATGCACAAAGATAAGGCATTTAATTCAGAAGACTACTTGAGGGGCTAGATTCAGCACTATAAAATATAATTCTTGTGCATCTAAGCTAGATTCAAAAGGGCACCCGGCCCTGTACAAGGTGCTTTGCTCTTGTACCTTGCCTGTCCCATGCAAGGAGACACTAGTTGGAATGGCCAAGAAGAGATGGCTCAGCCTTGGACAGCTGATGAGGTTACTGTGCCTGTATAAATACTGTACACCCTCCCTACACTCATATTTGCTCATAACCAGCTGCTGAACCACTGGAGTTATTTAGCACTTTAAGGGTGGGGTAAACAACTAGAGGTGATAACCACATTAGCTGTCTCAAGCTGGTAGCAATACATAAATTAATCAGAGGCCTCAGGCACACAGAAAAGGCATACACAGACAGCAGCAAACTAAGCAGGAAGCTACTTAAGCTAGCCAGTGGGAAACACACAAGTGCAGTGTAAGATCGCAGACATACACGCAAACACACACATGTACAAACTGGCTTGGAGACTGTACTATGTAATCCAAGTGTCACGACATTCATTAGACTCAGCCTCTGTTTCCTGTTCCTCCTCCGCTGAGAGATTTTCACTTACACCTTCCAACAAAACATCAACCACCAAGTTGCCACAGCCAGTTCCCACTGCCATGCCTGCCTAACCCCCTTCCACCCCCCTACTCCACCTCCCTTTTTATTTTCTTTCTTTAAAAAAAAAAAAAAAATTACATTTTCTGGATCCCTATCAATCCCAATGGATAGAGACCTATTTCTCCTTTCACTGTAGTAAATGTCCTAAACCAGGTTTTCTAGAAATCATTCTTTTTCCTACCCTCTGAATACTGCATATGGAAAATACAGCAGGAACATCAGTATGAGGGCAAAAAGTACAAACACCCCAGCCCTGGCTAGTGTACAGCATTCTCCTGGATAAAAGATTTTTTTTTTCACCCACTGAATTGAAATCTCCTGTCTGAAAGGCAAGAACCTTAATAAATGGTTGATTCGACACCACAAAACAGTCCTTTTCCTCATGAAATTGTACATATACTCCACACATACTTTTTGCTGTAACCACAAGCAAGGCAGGATAGAAAGGGGATGAGAAAACCTTTCTCTCCATTTTAAGCTGTGCTACAGACCTAAGGATTGATGTGGTCAGGACTCAGGCAGGTGGCACAAACTGAGAAAGAGAAGGATGGGTCCTGTGCGAATTTCACTAGAAGAAACTAGCCCAGAAAGAACTGGTATAAGGGAGAGAGGGTACGTGGAAAGGTACAGGAATGCCAGTGACACCTAGAGACATCCTTAAGTGCTAAAGAGGCATTTAAACATAATTCCTCCCATTAATCTAACCCACTAGCTCAGGTGGTTCAACTGCCTGCACAAAGAATTGTGCTATGCTGCCAGAAAGCTGCATATCTATGAGAATAACTGGAGAATTTCAGCCATCACCTTCTATGCACTAAGGACTTATTTTCTTGGGATGAAAGAAGCAGCTGCAGTGGGCAGGAAAGTAAAAATATCCTGCCTGTTCATACATTCTTTTCATACAGTTTGAAGAGCACTTCCCCTCTTCATTATGCTCAGCACTGGCAGATAATGCGACTTCCCTCTAGAACCACATGCACTGTTTGTACAGGTTGAGTCCAACATTAACCTACAGAGCCATTCTAAGTAAAAACACATTAAAGAGAAGTGTAGTTAAAAACAGAGTTGTAATCATGTACTGTACTCCGTGTGCTTAAATAGCGCACGTAATATAATTCAGTGTAATAACCACTCACTACTCAGGTTTCTAACACAAAGGAAGATACAGAATAGAATTACATTTCAGACTGGAACTAATTCTGGAGTACAGCCAGTCCCATGCAATCCATAAAAATTCCTGTGTCAAAATGATGTGTCCTGTTGTCTTGATGTCTTGACCAAGGTTTCTAAGTTTCTCATTTCTCTAACATCCTCCACACTGACAAAATTACACTGAATATACATTAATCTAAGTGCACCAGCACTGGAGTTCTGCTCAGGAATGTACTCCTTTGCAATTTTTTCACCAGCTTGCAGTAGTGAATGCTGTCCTTGTATAGCTAGATCTCCTATGTGCAAATTAAAGAGACTCTTGAAGTGGTAGTGAAAAAGAAAACACTACTGCAAAGATTTCCCATTCACCTGCAACTACATTACTAAGTTACATTCTTTACTTACAAGTCACTGATGAACTGAATACCATAAAGTAACAGTAATACTTAGCCCTCTTGTAAATAATTCTGAATTATGGACTTCTCAATAATCATATAGGTCTTCATAAACTAAATTAGTATCCCCTTGTTATATACTTAACCTTCCAAGTTTTCATTCAGGTTTCCTATCTGAACTGAAATGAGATGATCGATTTCTGTTTTTATTCAAGGATGTTTTTTATCATTATTTCTTTTTTTATTTCCTTCACTTCTTTGCATGGGAGAATCAGAATGACAGTATGCCAAAACATATGGAACAATGGCAGGATGCACAAGTGTTCTGCATTTTCATAAGGTCTCTCCTAATCTGAAAAGCCACTGAAAGAATGAGAAAACTAATCCACATTATAACATAGTAAACCTTCTTAAGATTATTAAGTAACCTCTGCACTGCTGGTGGGATACAGGTTCCTCCTTCCTTCAGCTGTA
Organism: Lathamus discolor; assembly: GCF_037157495.1. Taxonomy (NCBI): domain Eukaryota; kingdom Metazoa; phylum Chordata; class Aves; order Psittaciformes; family Psittacidae; genus Lathamus; species Lathamus discolor. The sequence continues at coordinate 25,435,037 of NC_088889.1, read as the reverse complement.
AGCTCCAGCCAGCAGATGGTAGGTGCTCTCAATCAGAAAAACAGCAAAGTGCACCTGACAAGAAAGGAGTCTTAAGAGAGTATGTGTGCAAGGACCAATCTATTTCCCCTGGCTGGTACACCAGCCAGTGGAGGATTTCATCCAGCAAGATAGGAATGCATGGTTAGAGACCTCCAGTTGTTACATATGAGGGCTAAGATTTTTTAAGCCAAATTCCTACTAAAAACAATAGAAATTTGGGTGTACAAATCCCTTAGTCTCTGTCCAGCCAAAGCAATTCCTCTCCCCCCAGCCTCTAGCTGCTACCCATTGCTTAGTACTGCTGGTACAATTTTTTAGACGGATTTGTTGCACAAAGAGAGACTTATTAAAAACAGAAAAGAATGTGTTGCTCCTCTCTAGCCAGAATCATAGTTTAAAAATCTGTGGGCCTGATTTTCCTGAATGCTCAAAAGACACAAAACAGTTATAAATCCATACGAACCACTTAAGCTCAAGTATATGGCTGTTTTTCATCTCCAGTGATTCAAAGGAGGTATGTTTACTACTGCCATTGGCACAGCATGCTTCCAGAAGAGACAAACAAAATCACTTTTTTTTTTTTTCCTTTTTAAACACTTTGTTATTTATTGGTTCAGAGGCTAAGGATAGCTTAATGTAAAACCAAAATATTTTCATCTTATTTTACAATTATTCTCTTTAACTATTAATAGCCCATAAGGCCAACACTGTTCAGATCCCTCTTCTGCCTTCCCATTTCACTCTATAGCTGGCTTGACTAAAAGACATGAGGATAGTTACCTTTTTTTGAGCTAAAAAGTTGTAATTCTTGTCTCTGTCCGAGGTGAGTATCACCCCAGGAGGACCAGCAGCTTAGTGCATATTTGTGTCCAGATCCAGAGCTACTTGTACAACCACCTCTTCTATTAGTTTCTATTTAAGTAATGTGACTTCAGTTAGATATTTGTGCTTTTGCCAGGAATAGAGGGGGGAAATAAAGCAGCCCTTCAAAAACTTTCTCAAAGCAGTTGGAGGACAAGTCAGCTGATGAGTATGTTTATTGCTCTTAAATAACTTGGGAAGCAATGAGGGACCATTTCAGTGCTGGGAAACCTGTTAGCAAACAGACCACACTCCAGGTAAAATGCTGAGGGGTTTGGTTTGGGGTTTGGCTGGTTTTGGGGGGTTTTTTTTTTGGTCTGCTTCATTGATGAATATAACAGCAAGATTATTTTTTTCCCTGTTACAATTCTGAGATGAACAGAGACATCCATTGTCAACCCAGTGTCCTAGGGTGTTAGCTGCCTGCCTGCCAGAAGCCCAAATCCATGATATTACAGACACACTGCCAAGCTTCAGTTAGTGATCCAACCATTTCCCAATGCTGTTCATGAGCACTAATAAAACTGTCAGGTGTGATTCAGACCAGACCAACCAGAAGTGACTACTGGCTCTGCGGAAGAGCTGGGGGAACCAGGAACACAGGTAGTATTCTGGCCAACCTTCCTAATGGAGGTGAAAAATAAATCTTGTCACACCATTCTATTTTTTCCATGTTTACGGCTCACAGGCTAAGGGAGAAACAGGAGAGAGGATCTCAAGCTTAGTAAGACTGTGATACATGCTGCACAATGTGCCCTCAATGCTTTCAGCAGTCAACAAATGTGTTCTGCAAAACACATTACTATATGATTCTTGGATGAAAACTGTTTGTTATTCCTTTGTGAAAAGACTGCCTAAAGCCCAGTTAGAAGCAAAATGATGGAATATTAAGGTACACTACAAATTTGCAGGGCATCCAGCCGTAAAGAGTAGAAAAACCTTCATAAGACAGGTTCAGAACTGTCAATTAATCATTGGCTGTGAAGTTGGTGGGGTGGAATAAAAAGACAAATTCTGCACCTCAGTAGGAAAATCAAATGTACAATTACAAAGCAGAGAAATGCAAGTTAGCTACAGAATTACAGGAAGCTCTTACATACAAACATGTGCAAAGTAAGTTAGCACTATAATTCTCTCACAAATACGGCATTTTATGAGAGGCAATGAGTCCACACCTCTTGGCACTAGTGATGCCTCAAATCAAAAATACAGTTCAGTTTTGAACAATATGTTTCAATATTTATGCAGACAATCTGAAGAGTCCAGAGAGGAGCAGAAAAAAAATACACCACTTTGGAATATACAATCTAGGAAGAAAAGCTGAAAGATCTGGGTTTGTTTAGTCTAGAAAAGAGACTGAGGGAAGACATAAGTCTTCAAATATGCAAGATGCTGTTATAAATATGACAGTGATCAACTGTTCTTCATGTCCTGCTAGGTTAGAAGAATAGTTACGCTTACCGTGTGGTAAAAGAAGATTTGTTAGCTATTAGGACAAAATAACTAACAAAAACAACCATGCACTGGAACAACTCACTGAGGCTGGTCATGGAATCTTCATCACTGGAGTCCATTATGGAAAGGATAGACAAATCCCTGTCAGAAATAGTCCTTGGCTAGGCCACAAAACAGAGAGAGACTGGTTGCCCGAGCTCCCTCCCATTCCTGCACTTCTATGATTTACTAGGGAATATGCAGTTTCTTGCACAAGCCGCTTTTCAGGGTTTAACAAGTCACACTGACTAATATATCGCATGCAAAAAACTCCATCTTGATGCCAAGTATTTAAAACTCTATTTAAAACTTTACCACTGTAAAAACTGTTATCTTCTAGCAGGAAAATCCAGGAAGTAGTACTCTGCGATATTACCAAACCAAGGGAGAACCCAAGTAATTTCAAAAGACCTTTCAAAATCTCGTGTGTGTCTTCAGGACAAGGTCAGAAAAGGCCAACGACTTTTCTCTGTCAGAAGGTAAGAAAACCCCAACACAGCTGGGGTTGTCACAGCCTGGCAAAAGCCAACACACAGCAGTGGCTTAAGGCTATATGGAAATTTATTCAACACACTGTTACAGAAGGAATGCTCTTGTGCTCAGCACATCTTGAGTATAAAAACTAGCATCTAACAAGCTGATACGCTTCAGAAGCTTTCACACTGAAGCCACCTGGGGATGCTTGCAACTGATGAACCTGCTGAATTTACTGAGCACATCAGTCAATAAGTAATGAATCCCTGAATACTTGGAGCATCACATTAGAAAAGTAAATACTTATTGCGTGGAGCAAACTATAATCAGTTCTTTCGATAAGGGCAAAAAAAGGACCTGTGGGTTGTGAGGCCCACCAAGAGCCCACTACCGACCTATTGACAAAAGCATTGTTTCATACCATGTGTGAAACTTCTACTACTAGAAGAACCCAATTCCTGTCTCAGACTTACATGTCGTTAATCAAAATCAAGAAAAAAGACAGGAAGACTACTCCAAAAGAATTGACAAGAATGAAAAGATATATTAAAAGCAGCCATACTACTGGTTATGGCAGGCAATACGCTTTAAAGAAGTGTGGTGAGTCCACTCAACTGGTAAAAGCATCAAGCCTAGCAAAGGCCTGCATAGACACAAGGGCATACTGTTAAAAGTCTAGAACAAAAAACATGTAAAGCTAAAATTTTAACACCTTGAGAGACACTATCACCTTTACAAAAGACCCACTGGAACAGCTAAGATGATCTGACAAGGCATAATTCAGAAAAGTACCCCACCTCCTTGAAGTCTGGCAAACATCAATGGTATCCAGGCAATTGATGAATGCTGTCTTGGTCAGAAAGATTCTCCTGAGTTATTCCCACTCAGAAGCATTTCACAAAAGCATTTGAAGACAGCCTGGAATAATGTGCACTACCTGCTAGGATAATTCATAAAAGCGATAGCCATGGGACTGAAGAAGCTCAGTTTTCTTGCTAAACTGTTTAATGCAAGTTTCTGCAAAACATCTTTCTGTTTTACGACATTTCTACATACAGATCCTGTTTTTCAGAGATCCCATTCCTGCATTCCTTGCAAACCCAAAACACCCGCTGACATCATTAGGCAATGCATTGGCATCAGAAATACAGGATGAAGCCAATAGAGGTTGTGGGTAGCCAAAACTGTGCTGGAGACAGTTCGTCCCGGTTCGGTCAAACTGATTTTTGAAATCACAGCTGGTTCACAAATTGTGAACCTCCTATGCTCCTAGCAGACCCCACTCCCCTTTACTGCTGGCAGCTCTTTGAGAAGCTGATCCACCCATGCACTGTGCAGATGGCTACACTTCTTCCCTCCTCAACCCTCACAAGCTAGGAACCAGAAATCCCTTCCCCTAGTCTTAGAGAAGTAGTTACTCCCACTTCCCAGCCCAGCCCCAGTCCCATACTCCCTGGCCCCACTCCCAGAACCAATTCATATGCAATGGGCTACACATCCTGCTAGTGGAGAAGGGCTAGGAAGGACTGTTTTGAAAAAAATTTAAAATCTTATTAATGAATACAATACGAACTTCAAAGTCCTACTGGGGAGCAGTATTTGTGTAACTGCAAAAAAGAAAAACAAATGTATCTTGAATCATGACACTACTAAAGGCAGCAGAGGGAAACACCCAGGGAGACAGGATTTCAACCAACAATTTATTTGAGTACCCATTCTTGTAGTGGATGGAAGGAATCTGCTTGAGAGAAATGCAGGAAAGGAAACTACAGATGGAAGGAAAACAGAAATCACAACAGCTAAGAGCAAGGGTTGAAAAAAAAAGCCAGAGTGAATGATAATGAAAGCAGCTAAACAAACTTGAATCCATGTTAGTTAAAATGGGAAGAAAGCTCTGTTACATTAGCTAAATAAGCCTCCTGTAAAGAGTCAATGAGCCTGTAATTTTCTGTTATTCATATTTTTCTGAGAGAACATATCCTTTTTCAGCCCACATGTATGACCACCATACAACCCAATGCATATAAAGTGCACCAGGGAAGCTGCAGATTCAGGACTAACCGTTCTCAATCTAACAAAGTAATTTTGACCATTAGCTTGCAGGGGACGGAGAAAATCGAGCCCTTGAAGCAAAAGTTGTCTCTTCACATAATTACAGTCACTTGCTCCCATGAAGCTGACAAAATCTTGGGAAGGTAGCCACCTCTGTGGTTCTGAACATGTTATCATCTTCTACATTCATGGCAAACCCAGCTTCATGGATTTAACAGGCTTCAGCTAGCCATTTGCTGCTGAAGTTCATGGATGTGTAACCTCTTGGATGAACCCTGAGGAAAAAGCAAACACAAAAAACACAAAACTTTTTTCAGAAAAGCTCTCTCATATGGGGAGACAGGGGAACCACTGTAAAGCAAAAATCCTTTTTCTTTTCTATATTAGAGCTGGTGGTTCAAGATTAGATTGTAGAGCTGGTTTCTCTGAGCACAGTCTTTTGACTACAGCAGCACACTCCTGTCCAGTGAAGCAGGCAGGCAGAACCACAACTGTTATTTTCTTTACTTTCTAGGCAATGATAATATACAGGAAGAAAAGACAAGTCCATAGAACAATATCAGTATGACTGGTATCTTTAAATTAGGCAGTCACAGGTCTGAGTTTTCTTTCTGCAAAACTGCTGCCAAAATCCAAGGACCAGATCCTGGTAATACTTTTTGTTTTTCCAGACAGATTATCCCTTTCACAAACCCTTCATCAGGCATCCTGTCAGTCTCCTCAGATACTGGATGCTATTCACAGATTGAACCCTCTGGACTACAGACATCATTCACTGGGAGATACCCATTTTGTAGTTTTCCTTCTATCTGACTGCTCTGCTACACAGCATCTTCTGCTTCTCACTCTCTCCTCTATCTCCTTAACAACATTAGTTTTCCTGCTTTAGTGGAGCCAGTGTACAGATATTCCAAAGAAAGAAGCCAAAAAATCTAAATACTCTCCAAATTTCTCTATTGTACTATTTGGCACATACGGAAAACAACTTTTGACACTGTGAGTGTTTTTCATTATGATGAGAAGAAAAGATCTGAAACTACGGTTCCCATCAGGCATCAGAACTTGATTTTGATAGTTCTGAAAACAGTTATCATTACCTACCCACTTCATTACTTTACTAACATCTCAAGAATCATTATTACAAGTGTATCAAAAATAATCACCTGAAAACTAACTAGACATAATATATCCACAAAAAAAATCAGCAGTCTCATACTTCAGCAGCCTTGTTTTCTATGGATACATTTTATGCTTGACTTCCCATTTCCAGAATTTTTTTTCCTTCATTGCTATATTCTCTTGCAACTAAGGAATGTGAAGTAGTTCTTCAAGCCTCCTTGAAGTCTATAATTAATTGTACAGCCAGACCAGATTGTTTTAAGCTTAAACTTTTAATTTTATGTTTGGCTTGGGGGGGGGGGGGGGGAGAAGGAAAAAAAATAGAAAGATAAAAAAAACAAACCAAAGAAAAAAACTCCAAAACAGTTTCCTTCAAACTTTTGATTAATTTCACAGAATTTCCAGGAACACATAAGCCACATATCAAAACTTTGCAATTTAAAGTCCCATTTTGGGAGCTGGAAGAGCCTGCAGTTAATCATAGAATCATAGAATAGTTAGGGTTGGAAAGGACCTCTAGACCATCTAGTTCCAACCCCCCTGCCATGGACAGGGACACCTCTCACTAAACCATCCAACACAAGGCTTCATCCAGCCTGACCTTGAACACCACCAGGGATGGAGCACTCACAACCTCCCTGGGCAACCAATTCCAGTGTCTCACCACCCTAACAGGAAAGAATTTCTTCCTTATATCCAATTTAAACTTCCCCTGTTTAAGTTTTAACCCATTACCCCTTGTCCTGTCACTACAGTCCCTGACAAAGAGTCCCTCCCCAATATTCATTTCAATTACAATACTCTGTCATGCAGTGGAATCTGTATTCAGTGGCATTGGAATGTGGGTTTAGTTTAGCAGTACTTTTACTTCGATTAAGGCAAAATGTTCATGAGGTATGTGACAGTCAGGGGAAAATGTTTTTTAAATAAAGCAATAAATACAAAATTTTACAACCTCCTTTGACAGCAGACTGAATTCACCTTTTGCATCGTTGACCAAAGCTGAAGCAATTCCATTGATGCCAGAGGAATGAAACTGCTGTAGAAACACTTGGGGCAGTCCTACTGTTTTTCAAATCAGTAACAAACTCCCACTGACTTCAAATCCCATACATGTAGCTCACAGGCACAGCACTGCTCTTGGTTGGCCTACTAACCTTTGTGACTTAACACATGCTACACTTCCCGTTTGCAGCTTCTGAGGTAAGCCCTCTGTGAAGGTTCCTGGCCTAAGGTATCATTTTCTTTGTTTACTGTCTGGCTGCATAGATGTCTGGCAGAGATTTCAAAGTACAGTAGCTCAAAAATATGCTTGGTGCTTATGTGTATAAACTGCAGTGGATTGCATCACACATCCTGCATCTGAAACTAAAATCACGTAACTAGTGCTCTCTGTATTATTTGTGGTTTCCATGAAGCAGGTAATAAAGTGCAGCCATACCAGTAGCACAGCTGAGTAGTTTAACACCATTGACTAAACTGGATTTATTCCAGAGTGACATAAAGTAAATGAGTTCAGGATATTTTTCTTTATGTGTGCAAGAAAGAAATACACAATATATTCTAAAAGATCAGCACAGTTCATCTAATCCACTGCCAACATTCACAACACATACAAGAAATTCTATATTGTACAGTTACTGAATTGCATTTACTCGAGTTTTGCAGGGCTTGGCACTGTCGAACGCTCCAAACAAATTGAAAAGCACATAAAAAGTACCAACTTAGTCACAACAAAACAAGTATGTCAGAGCAATAAGAAAACTATTCTATAAGCTTTCAGGGATGTTGCTTACAATACTGGCTGGACTGGATTGTACTGAACTTGCTGAAGTCAAGCATTTAAGCAATATTTAGTTTATGTAACCCAGTGATACAGAATCACAGCTAAACAGCCCAAGAACACCAAAGCAGTGATGGGAAAACACAGCAGGTTAGATTCCAGACCACCTTGAATGTGTCCTTCCCAGTCCAACTTCAGTGGAATATTATAACTACTCCTGCCACCACATACAGAGTTTGTCCCTTTTTCAGATTTTATTGCTGATTTTGTGCTCCAGGCTACCATTACTTTATTACCAGCCCTTCTAAAAGGGCTGAAACAGCCATGGCAGCAACAGTACTGGAGTCGCAGTGAATCCCGAATTGTGATAGACCCTTGGCACCAGTGTTCCTTCTCAGGCCTTGAATTTCTCACAGGTCATGGATGTTGGCAATTTAGACACAGGAGGCAAGTTCTGGCTTGTTTCTTCTATGCTAAACAAGACAAACAGAGAAACATCAAGGTTTTGGGAGGAATAAGCAATACCTCCTTTAATCTGGACAGGAGGTGCTGCTCCAACAGGAAAAAACTGACCAACAAGGCTGAAATCTGGCTTTTATGCACTCCTAGTGGAATCAAAACCATTGTACAGTCTACACAGCTGAATAAATTTCTTCCAAGTCAATTAATATCAACATCTTTGATCTTAAAGTATTACATCATCACAGGTTACTATTATTGTTATTCAAGGACAAGCAAAAATCTGGTGTAACTTTCCATAACCTCTACTACACATCTGAAGCTTGACAGAAACACAGTATGTGTTTGTGAGTGGACCAGCATGGATTTCTGCAGGCAGGCTGGTTAATTGTGTCCAGTTTTCCATATTTCTTGATCAGCTGATCCTAGAAAGAATTTCTAAAGCTTGCAGTTCAAATCTGGCTCCAAAACAGACAGCTTGCCCTTGCTGTTTGGCAAGAAACAGCAAAATTGTGTTAACAGTTTCTTTCAAGAATACATGTTAGTAACTGCCAAATAACAGCTGTAATGACCCTGATGCATTTCTCCCCTTAGAGCTTTTTTGTTTAGAACCCAGATGCTGCCCAAAATAAAATAAACAAACAAAAAAAAAAATCATTCTTTACCATGAACTGTCCCATCATCCTGAATTCCCCATCACTTCTCTGCTACCACCAGCACTATACCTTGTGAGAGTAAAGAAGCCACCTAATGAAGATTTACTCCCACCTGGGATTACAGACACCTGAGAATGCATTAAAGGCTTGAAGTAGAGCCTGCTGAAATCCAAGGAGTCTTTGGATTTTGACTTCAACAGGCTTGTGATCAGGTCCTGAGAGTTTATTTTTATTATTCACTTGTGTTTTCCCTTGTTTATGTAAAGAACCATTTCACCAAAATCCAAGCAGAAGGACTTTAATACTTTTGGTACTGTATCAGAGCAATAGTTTAATCAGAAGTTAAATTAAGAAGTGCCACTGCAGCCAAATGAGAGGCTAACTCTGATGTACCACCTGTGCACTGCTTCTCTGGCTCAGCATTGACCTCGGTTGACAGGAACATGTGCCTGAAAATTGTACCCAAGAGGAAACTCATCACAACGTGAACAATCACAGTAGAATGATAAACACCCACACTGAACAAGAAAGCTGCCAAACCCTTACAACAGCCAGGACTTTGACTGCATCTGGAAGAAAATATGCATTTGCCAAAAGAATGCATGCGTATATACACAAGTATATATTTACACACTCTCTTGCTCCACTTTGTGCCTAGAGCATCATGTTTCATTTCGTCATAAAACGCATGCATAAAAATATCCTTCTGCTCCCTTATGCCAGAGACAACTAAGATTATCAGGTTCATTATATGCAATCACAACAGAAGGTTGTGATGTTTTACAGTGATTTAATCCTATTGATCCATTCACATACTTTCCCCTTAAGAAGATAATTGATGTTTTTAGTTTTGAGTAGCTTGATTTCCTTTTAATAATTTATGATTGCATGCTCCCACAAGATCATCAAAGCTGTGCGAAGGCCATAAAAATACATTCACTGAGAAACTGTTCTGTGTTTCCTCTTAACTAATAGAAGAAACAATGGGTTTTAAATGTTACATGGATGATTTTCCTGCACATGTGGTCTTACGCAAGATTCCTTCTGTGGAAGTCTCAGGTTGGCAGACATCTTCAAAGACAAACTAAAGAGGCAAAACAATCTTTATGGGCTCAAATCTGTTCTCAAGCACAGGTACTTGCACATAGACAACACAATGCATTCACGCAGAAATCACCTGACCCATGAAACATCAGATACAACACTCCCAAAGTAAACCTTTCTGTGCAAGAGTTTGAAATGAAGAAACAACCTGGTATGCCAGTTAAGACTGAAAACAATTCTTGCCTTCTTCTATCATATTTCACCTAAAATATTTGCTGCCTCCTGCCATCTGCAGACATCCATAGACTGTGATGTGCAAGTCACCTGAGGGCAATAAAAGGAGTTGAAGATGCTCAGTTCCTCAGCATGAGATGCATACTTGTAGCAACACATGCAAGACTGCAAGAAACCAATTTTTAATGTGCCTGCATGTCAATTGAAGGAGATCTGTACCACTCATGTATGAAGAAGACAAGAAAAGGAGTTACATTTTTTGTGAAACGTATGGATATTCAGGGATTAAGGATAGGTGCACTTGCAATCTGCCTCTGAAAATGTCTGACAAAATTCCTTCAATTTTGAAGGTCAAATCTGACACCTCTTAGGTAGATTTCATGCTGCAAGCAGCAACTCTGCTTCAGATGTGTGAAACCCTTGGTGTGGCTAGAAAAAGCTGTGGATTAGCTCAAGCAGCAGCTCCTGCAGGGTGCTGAGCCACTACAGTTCCCTTATGATCACTGGTGGGTTGCATTATTCCTGCTTTTACCCACATGTGTGCATTGCAGCATTTAGTCACATAAATAAGAGAAGGAACAGTGGTGAGGATGCATGGTTTTGTTTTTGTTTCAAAGGCTGGCTGTGCCTGTAGACTTGCCAAAGCCAGATGCTGTTAACTGTGAATAGCATTACTCTCCAAGATGGGCCAGAATCTTCCAGACACTGGGTGTGGTGGGTGCGAGGCCACTTCATTAGCTGTTTGAAGCTGTGCGGGTAGTTTCCATTGTGGTCTAGCAGCCATGCAGGACACACCCAGAGAAGCTGGGTAAACTGCATACAGGAATTAGCCCACACTAAATTCCAGGCTTCCACAGCTGGATTGCTACCCATACCCCATCAAGCCAGCTGAAAGCAAGGTAGGTACATCTCTGGCAAGAGGAGACAGATTAAATACTCAGGCAGAAGACCCTTCTTTTGGCATCACAGAATGCCACCCTGCTGCTCGAAAACAAGGTGTGAAATGGTTCTCTTGAAATAAAGGTGAGTTTAGTTGAGCAATCAGAGGCAGATCTGCTCAATGGGGTGTCCCAACAAGTAAAACACCAGGCTTCCATTTTTTTAACCAGTAAACTGGAAGTCCTGGAAACCCTCACCTTAAAGCAAATGACTTCCCACTTCCTGTGATTTCCAGTATTTCCAGACTTCCTGATCACCTACCAGTAAATGCCAACTGACAGCTTAGAAGACCAGCAACGGACTTCCAGGCAGTCCATCAAACAGGGCTGCCAAAGATCCACCAAACCCCTGTAGCTCCACAGTTGCTCTGCAGAGCTGATAGTCAGTCACCTGTCAAATGCTATTTTCACTGAGAATCTGCAGAAACCAGGGAGCACATTTATTTCAGAAATAAAATATTTGTTCTTTTCAGAATGAACTATCTCAAAATTCATGTTCGGCAGAAAAATTTCTGTGTATTTCCCAGATGGATTTGGACCAGCCCCCTCCCTAGCGTGTGTGTGCCCCACCCCAAAAAAAAAAAGAAAAAAGATTTCCCATGAACAATGAATTGTTCTTCAGCCAATGTAAACTGGTGAGAAGTGTAAAGAAAAGGAGGAAAGAATACCGTTAACCAGGATGAATCTCCTTGAGACCTTTATATCCCCAGACTTGTTTTCATGTAACCAGAGATGTTCATTTCAGAAGGAACAACCACCATTTCTTACCTAAACCTTTATATGAGCTCAGATCAAATTACCAAGACTTCACATGTTACATGTCAGCTGAACCAAGAAGTCTTATTACATCCTCAGCCCTCAACTAGTGCAAGACAATGTGGTTTAACATAATCGTTTTCGTTACAGGCTAAACCAAGTTTCATTGCCTTAAATACACCACAGCCTTAGTGTACACTTACCACATTTCACCTATGGAATCTCAGAATATCTCAGAATATCAGCTGGAAGGGACTGACACATAGCACCTCATTAATCTGCAGCAATTTGAATATACATGTAAGAAAGAAGGCAGTAATTGACTTGCAGCACCATTACTTAGCTGCTCTATTGCTGTGCCGTTAGGAACACCATATGAGACCAACGGTCACAACTCTCTTACACAGCAAGAAGGAAAAAGAGCTGTTACTCTACCAGTTACTAATTAACTGAACTAATTAACTAATAAGTATTTAACTACTAGTACTATTTACCCCGTTGTTTCAAACCTTGCTTATGCCTGGGTCTTATGAGAAATCTCTCCCAGCCACAAAATGTGCCACAGATCATTATCTGAGCATATCACCCTTTTTAATGTAAGGATGTACTGCTATGTATGCCCAGTTTACAGATTCAGAAGGAAACCATATTAACTAGTCTAAAAGTCACGCAGGAAATCTGAGGTGTAACAAAATCTCAAATACAACAGAACCCTACATCCCTTTTACACACCTGTACCTCCCCAGTGATCTGTCCTTTGAGACTACAGTCTGTTTCCCAACTTCGTTGTCGAGTATTAGCTTATGATCATTGAGAATGAGATTGCTCCTATTGCTCTCAACTAGAGCTTTGCAATTAATTTTAACAGAACAGGCTCATTAGCTTCAGAAATGTGAGTGATATGTACAACGTTTCAACACTGTCAATGTATGAGAGTACTAGCTGACCATCCTACAGGACTGTCAAACTTTAAGATCAAATATCCCATGGTTTGCCATGTTTAAGGACATGCTCGCTTCTCAGCATTTGCTGCAGTTCTGGCAAGTCGTGAGACAGCAAACTTTAAATGTGCAACATGACTGATAGAAGTGTTGTTCTTAAAGGTTGAAACTGTTTTAGCACTAAATATTAAGTCACTCAGAGATTGAAATATGTATGGAATCAATTTTTCACCACATTTCATCAGTCTTTTAGACTGTGAAAACCAGCAGGGTTACTCTGGCATAAAATCAGTGCAATGGAATTGAGACTCATGCCTGTGGTCGCTAGCGTGACCTAGCTGTATATACAAAAGGATATGGGAAAAAACATTAAGCAAGGGTGTTAAAGCACAAACATGTTCAAAAATTACTTTCCAGTGAGATAGTAAGTAAAATCAACATTGTTTATTGATAAACACTTTAGTAGCATTTGTTGGAGATGTCTATGAGTTTCATTTTTCACTCATGACTGGGACTACATAATCTATGTCCAAATCAGTAACAGAAAGTTGCACCACCTTGTCACCAAACTGTGGCTGTGCCTGCAGTAGGCCAAACTGTGTGGCACAGAGGTCACGTACCAGGCAAAGTTACAGACGGAATCAGATTCCAGCAAAAAAGTCTAACATCATTTTAGCTGTTTGGCTGTGCTGTCTCCATTTCAATTCTCAGTTTCTTACTGAATCCAAGACTATCATTTGAGTTTTGCCCTTGGTTTATGTTCTCATAATAATTACACACAGTAAATGTCAGAGAAGATTCATGAAGGCCATGCAAAGGTACAGCAAGCAGTACAGAAGAAATTTCTATGTTAGATAAAGCTATGAGACACAACTCCTGAATAACCGTAGTCTGGAGAAAAATGGCAAGTAAAAATGAAGGCCATAAAGACACAGCCTTCAATTAGAAAATTCATATAAATCAACCAAACATGAGAAGGTCCATAATGCTGTTTGCTCCTTTGGGTTTGTTTCTCTCAGTTTAGAACCAGATATGCCTTTGAGCTCTTTCTGCCAAACTCTTGACAAGTTGCATTTTGAAAACTGACAACAAGGAAGCTTTTAACTTTTTTTTATATTAATCTACTTCAAACTCATTTTTATCTAGCTAGAGGCTGGGTTTAATCAATTACAGGTTCTTTCTCTATAGCAGGCCTCGGCTCAACTTAACCACAGTTTACACTGTGGCCTACATTACTAAATTCCAATGGCATTTAATTTTTCAAGGTCTTTCTTTAGAGTGGTAACACTGAGCTTTACATGATACACAGACAAGGGTGAGGAGATGCCAGCTGGTTACTCCTGAAAGGATTCACTGATGGCCTCCACCACCACTAATGGAAAACTGAAGAATGCACTTAGCCAGAACGATGTCAGACATTAGGATTTCTCACAGCCCATCACACACACACACAAGAAAAAAAGCTTTCAGCTTACTGGGAAGCTCCTGGAAAAGCCCCATTTTGCATTCCCTATAAACCCCCAAATTCCCTTGGATTTCACTGACAATTCTGAGTTGCACAAGCATAATTCCCTCTCCAACTAGTAACTACTGCCAGAGCCACAAAAGCCGTGACTCTCCTACAACTGTTAGCCAGAAGATTTAGCCTTTTTGAGCTCAAACTGTCAAGCTATCCTCTAGCTTTGGAAGCCCAGGTTCAATTCCTGGTAATGATTAGGACAACAGTTACTTCGTGGAGAGCACAGACTCCATCTCCAAGTACTTCAAAAATTCTTAATATAGAAGGACAACTTTAGTTCTATTTTAGTAGGCATAAATAATATACACTTATAATATCTCAAGATTTGATTGGGGCAAAAAAGCATTGAAAACTGATTTGTAATAGGAGATGCAGATTAATAATAAATGGTTACATAACACAAAATGGCACATAATATTAGGAATCATTAACTGCAATAAAAAACAGATGTCACTGTGTCTATAACGACACTGCAAAATTCTTCTTGTCTGTTACCTCTGGGATTTTTCTTTTACATATACATGTTAAAACTTGCCATTTCCATGGCAAAGACCAGTCAACGAGCTTTTATGTCTGAGCTTATGAGGTTTGATACTAATTTTCTAAATTTGCCTAGAACAGAACACATGAGAACTGCAAGCAGCTGACACAAAGAATCACGTAATATTATCTGTGTATGCATTTACAGCTTGTGTTTAGGAAGAAAAACACATTCAGTGAGAGAATTACATCTTTTCAAGGATTTAAACAAACACACAAAAAAATCAGAGCAGAATTAAGGCTTATAAGCAGGAAGATACATAGCAATAATTGCACAACAACCTCCCTGCAAGGCTTTCGCTCTGCCACCCTTAAAAGGCATGCTGCAAAAATTACAACAGGTCACTGCTAAACATGATTTGGCTGGTAAAAACAAAAATGCAGTAACTATTTCCCTGTACTGCATGAGGTATAATTATTACCATTTCTCTAAATTTAATTTTTCTTCATTCTGATTACTACAAAAATCTCAACTATACTTCATGTTCTCATATTAACCAACTATATCTGATTCTTTGCACTGACTTGAGGAAGTTTACTGTATAAGCACGTAACATACTTCTGCACTCAGCCTAACACAGAAACTGCTTAATATCCCAACTCTGACAAAACCTCTGAAAGAGCTTTATTTGAAATTCCCCTGCAGTTAGTGGACATGCTAATCCATACTTATATGTTTGGCATCTCAGGTCCCAGAAGAGCTACAGGAGGTTCCTTTCTCCCCATTGACATTAAGGTCTTTTTAAATCCCACCAACCATTTAGGGAACTCTGGCTCTCAGCTAAGTAAAACCCTTAATGTGAAGTGCAGTCTAAACGACCCCCATCCTGTGAACACATTTGCTACTTAAGGGCACCAAAAGTCTTTGAAACATTGCAAAGAAGTAAAGAATTTCCTTCCCTTTGGATACAAAGAAGGCCACTCCATGTGTTTGTTCACTTGGACTCACATTGTCACTCCTACCTCCATAAAAAGCACTCAAAATTGAATTGGAATTAAGGGCCTAATATAATGCTCTAGGTCCATGCAAACCCCTCCATTCCTGCAGTGACCAACTTCAACAGACAGATAAATTAACAAATCTCAGCATGTAAACCGGTTACAATCCTTTTTGTCGGGAGCAGCTAAAGTCTACATATTTACTTTCTAAATCAAGCTGAAAATTATAATCTAAAGCAATAGCATGACTTGACTTCTGTCTGCATGAAGAAGAAAGTGCAAGCTGTTGCAGAAAAAAATAGCATTTACTGATGATATACAAATTTTAAGAGAGACAAGTGTGAACAAACAAAAGGTGTATCATCAAATTCCCTAATAGTGATAAGCAAAGGAAATGCCAACATGCATTACGTTAAGATTTGATTACTGGCAGGTAGTTAACCCTTTAAAAATTAGTGATGCTGAAAAGTATGAGACTGGATTTCCTCATTTCCCTGCACAGTACATTCTGTTTGGTCTATCACAGGAAAATAGCCTTTGCTTTAGTCAACTTCAAAGTTTATTTTGGGGTAAAATTCCATTCAGATACAACAGTGTGACCATCTGACCTAAGCCATAATGTGGTAACACCTGCATACTACTATTTCTCCTCCAGCATCTGTTGCAATGTATGCTGTTCACATGCCAAAAGCTCTTTCACCAATAGACTGTTTATTGAGAAATGAGGCAAACTGGCCAACTATGTGTACCAATTAAAGGTAAAACACTGATAAAAAACAGTGAGAACAGACAAGCGGGGTTATAAGAGAAAGCAAGCTTGATGAAGAGAAGAGCAGGAAAAAAGATACAAATGTTCTCTGTAAATTAGAACCATTTGGTTTAACTAGCGTATGTATACATCATGTACTTACATGTACCATAATAATCATAAAGCCCATCCAGAAACAGTATCCCTGTATGAGCAGAGGCCCAAACAGTCCAACAGTTACATGCAGAGCTCTGCTGAGAAGACCAGCCAGGAAAGGTCTGACCTGAGACCCCTACCAGAACCCGCATGCAGTTTGTAACACACTCCCTGGCAGAGCCAAACACCTTACAAAGTGAGATGACAGCTGGGCATGGTTTTGTGGAGCCTAGCAAGGCCCACACAGGGCATATGTGTGCCTACGTCCCTTTGCAGACCTATCTGCAAGAATTTTACTCCAAGTTTACACAGACCATCTGTGTAACAGCCCAAGTGACAATGCTGGTGCACCACCACCCACTGCACCAGTGACTGAACAGCACCACTGTCTCGCTCTTTTCGGCCACCTTCTGCCATAGCTCTCTCCACTATAAGCCACTGATTTGGAAACAAAAATCCATGCAGGGCAATTTCTCATGGAAAGCAGAATTAAACATCCTGGGCAACAAGCTGTAAGGGACTGGGGTCTGAAAGGCAGATGCCCTAGCAGGAAAAAAACTGGTTCTGGTTTAGACAGCCACTGCCTCAAGTACATTTTGAAAAGCTTACATATTGCACGGTTCCTTAGCTACTCCCCACTGCGCTTCTGTACACTGCACTATATAATCTCCCAGTGCAGTAGGTGGGCTGGCTATTTTTAAAGTGCTTTGGATGAGTTTAGGCTGATTATCATGCCTCTGATTTTCCTCATTTTTGCAAAAGAGTCTGAGTTTTGACTCAGAAATAAATATGCCTGGCAAAAGAAAGTCAGTATAAAATTTACACTGAACATAAAATTAAGTCTAAGTACAAAACAAATCACTTCGATAAGTGGTTAATAAGTTAATAAAGATACTATTCATCAACTGCTGGAGTTGAATTTATAGTCATTTATAATCTGGAATGTATTTTACTGGTGTATTTATAACTGCTTATACCACATGGTCCTCACATGGCTAACAAGCTCTGCAGGAACTGTTTTGTTATTTAGGAAAGGCATGTTGATGAAATCTTAACATAAAGTGAGTGACCAGGCAATATATTGTAAGATACTATATTTTATAATCCATACATGAGCAAAAGCATTTACTAGACCATTCTTTAAGTAACTGTTAACATATTAAACCAGCAGCAGTGATTCATGCATATTAAATAAACAAGAAAGTAAAGGCTTCCAGTTGAAAACCCTCTATTGCTGTCAAAAGTGGAACCCAGTGAGCTGCAAAGTACACATAAATGCATGCTAATAAATCCATTCTCAGGTTAAAAGAACCTGAAGCTCTGCCTTAGAAAGTGTTTGAATAATAAAGTGTCTGATTAATTCTTCCTGGCAGAGCTAAGAGAAGGATGTTGTATGCACTATGTGTGTCCTTTATCGTGTAGCTGGCAACAATGCTGCTTTCTCCTAGGGCTCAGCCTGAGCAGCTAAGGAAGACCTCATCACTCCTCCCCAGGGCAGGCACTCAGTATTCAGATGGCACTGACAGCTGCTGCAAGAGAAGGGTTATGAACTCCTGCGCTTCCACAACTCAATTTCCAACAGACTTTCAGTGCCAAGAGTCTTGCACAAAACCTTGTTTACAGATTAGAAAAATGAATAGGAAAATAATGCAGTTGCTCCTGTGTCAAAATTCTGAACTCTGCATATATCCCCAAGGTCCTACAATTCACATCCTAATACAGAGCTAGACACATAGGAATAAGGCAATTTTAACACAAAGAGAATTTCTAGAAGAGCTTTGTTTGAGCTTTATTGACTGGTTAGAAAGACAAACTAAATGGACAACTTATCCTGGAAAGCCTCAGACCACTTTTCACAACTGACTGATCTCGTTAATAGGACAGAAGACTGGACTTGGTACATCTGTACTTCATATGCACTCTGGGTCTTACCTCAAGGCCTGGCCAAACAGACTCACCATTCCTGTGCACAAATTCATATACTTACCTTCCTCCCTGTCCCTCCCCCTCTTCTCTTGAGACCAAACACTAGCTGCATTAATACTTTTCCCTAGTTTCAGCTAGATGGCTTGACTGAACTGAGGCAGAGCAGAGAACACTTGTTAGCCCAGCAACCCCCAACCTTTACCCATTGCCTTTATGGCAACAATTAACAGCAACTTGTGTCACCACCTCTTTTCACTGAATAGAGATCCCTGAACAAACACACACCTTTGTGCTCTTCCCCAGGAAACCAGGAACCCTGGGAGGCTGCAGAATCATCAGTAAGAAAACCCACAGCCCGCAGTCTGACATGAACTGTGTGGACTGGCAATAAGTTATGACATAGGCCCAACCTAAATTTGCACAAAATGCAGCTACAGACAGCCCCTCCATTCTGTTTCCTGATCAGATAATTAGTTGTTTGTGATTTTGGACATTTTTGTTTCGTTGGTTTGCACCTCTTTCTGAGACCCTCTTTGTCTCACCTGCATGTACTCCCAAAAGTTGTATCTGGACCAGGGCTCTTTCTCCCTGTGAGTGCTACATCAGCATTTTAGTGCATTGGAGAGCTTCTTTTTAACTTCAAATTTGCCCTTGTACTTGTAGCCCTACAGCTTGTACTTCAGAGCATCACCGGTATGTGGAAAGCAGTTTTTCTCCTGGAGGACCCAAGGGTGATGTTGCCATCTAAAGCATTCAACTTGTGATGTGAATAGTCCAGCACTCCTTCCCCTCTACACACATAGTGCATCCCTAAGACCTGCAGGTACTGTAAAACCTTGCTGCTGGTAAAGGTGCAATGCTGACACACAGTCCTAGAATCATAAGGGATCATGCCTAGTCAAATCCTGGTCTTTCTCTCTTTGCATCACAAATAGGCTCTATATGTTTATACAATGCTTGGAGCATTTTTATATAATTCTGTATCATTCTGCAAAGTTGTAAAATCCTCCAGGACCACAGGAAAATCTCTGAAGAAGTAGAAGAAAAAAAAGAAAAGCAGGAATGGGAGGTAGGAAAATAGAAAAATTACTAGTGACAGTCTGTGAACTTTATGAACCTGCTACAGAAACCCCAGATGCAAAATGCAATACAGAGCTAAATTCCAGTACCCATTACTCACTCTGCTTTAACACCATGAGTAAGTCATGCATGAAATAAGACACTGTCCTGCATGAGACATCCAGTATAACCTGGACCACAATGCATGCAGTATTTTCTGTCCAAAAGACAAGAAAAAAATTAGCGAAAAAGAAAGCAGAAAAAGATGACTGTGAAAATTCTACATCAACATTTTATCAGGAAGACAAAGTATGAGTCGCAGTTACAGATATAAATATATATATATATATATACTGAACTCTGATTTCAGAGTAGATACACATACCATGGTTTTGTCAGGCATTTGCCTAAGGGTAGGTGATTTTGCTGGATATTAAGTACCTTCTGGGGAGGAGGAAGGAGGTCAGATTTATTTTTTTTAATTTTCTTTAAACTTACCGGAGTTTCTTTCCAAATTTGTTCCAGCTTACTTTTGTCCAAGATTCTCTCTAAGTGTACCCTACCCAATGCGTGGGGTAGACAGACTTCAGAAACAGAAAAAAAAACAAATGTTGAAATTGCCTCTTGCTTTTTCATTCTTTCCTTCCTTTTTCAATGTTTCATTGTTGCACATAGATTGCAAGTTGCATTCCCACTGAGAAATGCAGGGCATGTTAAGTAAGGAGTAATTCAACCAACCAACCATCTCTGAACACTGCTTTCTGCATGGTCAGTGGTCTAGCCTCTTCCTATCCCATCATCAGTCACTCTTCCGCAAGCCTCCTCTTTCCTGTCCTCCTTCTCTGCTCTCCAAATACCCTCTCCTTTCCCTTTTCCTCTGTAACTTGCTTCTTTTGCCCCTATATACGCAAGGACATACCTCTGCACAATCATATTTGATCTCTCAATAATAAAGCTGACATTAAAATGTTAAGTAACCATGACTAATGATAAACGAGGTAGGACTTCAGGAACAATGCACCAAGGAAGCAAAAATGTCTATACTGAGCTAATGTAATTGCTCTGTGGTGGCCAGAAGTGAACACTTATGAAAAAAATGTGAAAACACATTGTTTGGAGCACTCCCTAACCTGAGAATGTTTTAAGATTTCAATCAGTTAGTGGTCCGGGGATTTCCTGTGTGGCAGCCAGCATCCAGACTACCATTCTCTGCATCCATACATTAGCTTCCTCAGTTAATTTTTCAGTGCCCTCTCATTTTTGCATTTGTGAGAAACAGTGATTGTTGTTTGAATCTTTTTACAGAACTTATGTGGTGATTCAGCTAGCATCCTTTACAACTGCCTATGTGCTATATCCAGTCCATAAAGCCAGCAAGTTTTGTTTCACATCCAGTCAGTAATCACAAGCTGGTATTATCTTCCACAATAAAAACAAAGCAACTATCATTATATCACATCTGTTTTTCAGCTTAAAGCAAGTGTTTAAGGGCAGCTCTGGAACCAGACGCATTTTCTCAAAATACCTTTTCCAGTTTGTCCCTCTGTATTGCCAGCGGTCATACAGTGCAAATTAACTCGTATGTTTTTGGATGTAAGCTCGATGGTGAATGCCAGCCCCTGATTTTCTGCAGTCCAGGGTACACACATCCACAAATGCATGTAATACTTACAATAATGCTTTGTTAAGTGGCAAGTCTAAAAAGAGGGTAATGTTGCCTGTTGAAGATCAGATGAACAAGGTAGGCAGTGTAGTAGTTTTAGCCTACCTTTCAAGTGATATATTTACAAGCAGAACAGAGCTTGTACATATCTCAGGAAATGTGACTTTCAAGAAATTTCAACGAATTTGAATAAAAACCCTCAGGGTCCTTCCAGGTTTTGTTGACAATTTTTCAGGAATTTGTGTAGTTTCTGCAGCTGCATGTCATAGGATTTCCAGAACGGGTTGACTCAGTCACACCCATGTATTCTTGTAGTGTTCTGTTATTTACAAGGTGCTCTGTTAAAATGGACAGTTATGATTTGGCTATAGGCATAACTTCAATTGTCTTTACATACTGTCACATATCTTAACTTCCACATAACTTAAGACTTTATCCTTCAAAGAATTCATTAGCCCAAACCAAAGAGTCCCGCTGATCTCACTGTATTCTGGATCAGGTTAAACATACAGACCACCACCAAGAGAAACAGCAAAATCTAAACCTGAACTAGAGGGATAATATGGTCTTGTAATTTTCTGCAACAGTACTACCTTCACAGCAGGTGAAATTCTGGCCTCACTAACATCGCTGACTAAATTTCTATGGAAGATTTCACCAAAAAGGTTTCACTGATACATACGCTTTACAAGTTAATCCACTTAAGCTGTTATTTCTAATTTGAGAGCATGCTGCCTAGAAAATGGTCAGAATGTTTACTCCTTAAAAAATAATTCTGAAAAGAAAGATGCAAGGACTGGAGAATACTGAATACATAAACTCAAAACCCTAAGCAGTCAGCTCCAATTTTTGATATATCTGATGCAATTTTCTTAATTGTTGCAGCATAATTCTAAATTACTAACAGGACATTTTTCTTTTTTCATTTCTTTTCTTTCCTTCTGTTTTCTTTAAATTTGCAGCTGCAAATCAATGCAAACTCATTTAGCCATTACCCAGGAGAAAACTTCTATTTTGTAAAGTGAACACTGTGCTTTCAGGACCTCTCTGAAAACATTTAACAATGTTCCACCCTTGGGCCTTTCCATCATCCAATCCCTAGCTTGAAAGCTTGCATTCTCACTGGCCATCCTTTTAAATATGCTTTTGTAAAACTGCACTGAAGTGAAAACTGTTCACAAAGAACTCTGTTTTATTATTTTAAGTAGAAAAGGTAGCTCTTCTGCCTTGATCCTGGCATCTTACAGGTTATTTTTTTCTTAAAACTTTGGCCAAAAATAGCAATAAAATAGACCAATTCCCAGTTTCCTATGTTACAGCCAACAAACTGATTGCATTATTACTGGATAACATCACCCTTTTGGAATTAAGCTGCTAGCTGAGGTCTTATAACAGTGAATTCACACCGCCACGGTTAGCAATGTCAGCATTTCTATTATAATAGTCTCTTCCTCCTCCTACTCTCTTTTCTCAAAGGACTGAAATTTGGACTTAAAAATTAACTTAAGGTTGAAGCACTGACAACATAATCCCTTGTCCATAACTCCACGTCTTATCATTTGAGCATATTTATGACAAGTAGTTTTGAAGTATTTTCAAGTACAGGCCCAGGCATGCCTTCTTCCTACTTCCAAAACTTCAGCATGTATCCAGAGAACATAGGACTCATTCCCACTACCTTTGTGGCTTAAGTTTCTTAATAAGTTTTTAATCATCTCTTAATTTTAATAAGACACTGCTTTAAAACTGTTCATCCAACCTATACGGTGGACTGGAAGATGTATGTTGCTAGAGCTTCACTTCAAAAACCTGTTTCAGAACCAGGATGTCATGCAAAAAGCATGTTTCTCAAAAGCACTGCTGATGCTGAACTACACAACATAAAGAATATGAAAAGGGTCCACCTGGGATCCACGAGCATAAGCAGGAGACCTGTTGCATGCTCACCATGAAGACATCTGCAACACATTCTAGCTGGGACATGCCACCAGGACTCCGTGGCAACCACATGCATCTAAAACCCTGCAGTTTGCTTGCTAAACAGGGCAGACCGTCCATGGCGCATTACACCAATGCTCCCTGCCACTTTGACTCCGGACCCCTTTCCAGGTCTTAGTCCCCCCTTCCCTCCCCACCCCGCCATCCAGCTGGCTCTGGGCTGTGTTTGCGTTCACCCGGCCGAGTGCAGGCGGCACTCCCTGATGCAGACGGCCGGGGCGGGTGCGTGAGCCCCGCTGGGCCGAGGTCAAGACCCTGTCAAGAGGTGAGCACCAGCACCGGCCCCGGCCCTAGGCCGCTTGCCCAGACCAGCCTTAGGGTTTCACCCTTGGCGCCCGGGCGCACTCCCTCCGGCAGCATGCTGGGGCCGGGGACACGAGGGACAGCCACCCCCTCCCGGGCCCGACGGTCACTTACGTTGGGGGCGGGTGCCGCCGGGAGCGCTGCCGGCCGCAGGGCCGGACTCCGGCCCTGCCTCCGACGGGGGTGCCGGGCCGACAAGGAGGGAGGGGGAGAGGGTCGGGCTCCCTTTCGGTGTCGGAAGGGTGAATATGTGCCGGAAAACCGGGCGTTTATTCCACGCTGCAGAAGCAGAGGGGCAGCAAGGAGGGGGCTGTGTGAGGGGGGCGGCGGTGCCCAGGGAAGGGCCCGAGGACGGCCGCAATGTGCCCGCTCCCCGCGTAGCTGGTGGATCCGCTAACCGGCGGCTGCTGCGGGCCTCCATGAGTCACCCTCGGCCGCGGCAGCGTCAGCCTCGCCGCGGCGTTGGCAGCTAGACGAGCCGCGGCGCAGAGCCGCCGCTGTCCTCGGATGAACCCGTGGGGCTGCCAGCGCCAGCCGAGTGCGCGCAAGGCGAGAGCCGGGGCTCTGCCGGCGCGGCGGCGTGCGACACCCCTTCGGCGGGGATGGCGGAGACGGGGCGGGGGGCGGGAGCGGGGGGGGCGAGCCCCTCGGCGGCCGGGCCGGAAAGGTAAGCGTGGGACAAAGGAGGTGCGGCGGGGGCACGGTCACTAGAAGGGCACGGGGCGGGGGAAGAGGAGCTGCCCTCTCCGGGCCGCTCGTCCCTGGGGGGGGGCTGCGGCGGCTTGAGGGGGGTCGGCGCGGCCGGGAAGAGGGAGTGGGGGAGCGTGGAGAGACCCTGCGAGCCGGGCGGAGGTGGGGATCGCCCCCGACAGCGGGGATGCTCATCGGTGCGAATGGCAAACGCCTTTGGCCCTGTCCTGTTAAAACAATAAAACAACAGCATTCCCTGCCCCGCGGTGCAGAGATCCGGCTCCTCTTGGGCGCAAGGTGTATGGTTGCCCAACAGCCTTATCTCCCCGCTCCCGACCGCGGGCAACGGCAGGAACCCGGGGCAGCTGCTGGCAGCTGCCAACGATGTCTCGAAAGCCGCAGGCAGGGTCACGGCCGCCTCCGCTCCCCGCGGCGTGTCCCCGAGGTGGTGTAACTCGGTGGGGGCTCGGAGCCAGAGCTTGCTTCTGCTCCCACCTGTCATCTCTAGTTACTCTTTGCAGTCTGCCCCCCCCCTTCCCCGACAGCTGGAGCCGGCGAGTCTCTTAAGGACGAGGCAGGTTGCCCACGCGAAAGCGTGTAAAGTTGGAACCCAGGCAAGACACTTTCACCCCTCCAGCCGCGTCCCGGGCGGCCCCGGCGCCGCGCTGTTCCCGGGGCTTTCAGCGAGCGTTGGCTACCGGGCTGGCGCTTGCAGGGGTCTGCGGTGCACCCGCACCCCGCACCTCCTCCCCTCGACGAGCCGCGCTGGGAGGCGAACTGCCGCCGGGGAAGCGCTCCGCATGAGGGAGAGGCGACCTGGCAAAGGGCTTTTAAGGAAATTCTCCGAGGGAGGGGGAGGTCCTCTTTGCCCCCGGCGAGAGAGCCCGATCTGCACACGCAGATGTGTCGTCGCGGTGCAGCAGGTCCCTAAGAACAGCGCCCGAGATTTCCCAGAGACAGCACCTTAATAGCCGTAATAATTAAAACCAACAACAACAAAAACCCCCTTCTGCCTGGCCTTAATGATCCTTTACACACATTCCCCGCCCGCTCCCTCCCCCGTCCCCCCAGTGAAGGGCACTGATTATTCTCACTCCTCTGCTTGCCGGGAGCGCAGCCTGATGAAAGGACTTTATCCTCGAGTGACTCCATCGCTTGCTCCTCCCCCTTCTCTCCCCAGCCCGCCGACCGCCTCGCTTCGCTCTCAGCCCTAATTGGGCTCTTGCTAATATGATTAAAGCCCAGTTAAATGTTTCTTGATAAATCTTGTCAAGAGAGTATCCCCCCCTCCCCCTCCCCTCTGTTGGTTGTCAGAAGCCTGGTTTACAGATAGGACATGCCTGGCTCCTGCTGTTCATACTCTTGTGGGAAGTTGGCATTTCACAATTGTTCCTTTAACAGGGTTGTTTTGGAGCCGCTCCTGGAGATTGTTCGTCTTCAGACCGGGCTTGCTGATAAGAACCGCCCGTGGCTTTTATGTAACACGTTAGGATTTGATCCTGGTCCCAAAATCCCACTGTAGCTTCAGCTTTCACTTCACTGTCCCCGGCCCCCCGCTCCCGCTGCTGAGCTCTTAGAATCCTCTTCCCGGAAAAGCTCTTGCTCGATACGAGCTGTCGAGGGGCGACCGCCCCTGTCAAAACAGCGCAGGTCTCGGCGGGGCTGCGCGGGGACGCAAGGTGCGCGCCGAGGCGGCTGCCGCCGACAGCGGGCGGCGGGCAGCGCTGCGCACCGTGTCGGACCCCTGCCACCCCGGTCCCTGGCGCTAGCCCTTTTCTTTCGCCCCTCTCTCCGAGCCGGGAGCCCTCGGGAGAGTCTCTTCCGTTGCTGCCCGCACGTTTTGCGGCAGCGCTCATGGGAGCGAGGGAGTTCTCTCCCCTTCACCTGCATCTGTTTTCTTGTGGTTTCCCTGTAATTGGGCTAGAGTTAAACCCCATCTCGCACCCTCTATCACTTGAGCAATTTGGTTGAATTCGTAGGAATTAGGAACCACGTGGAGGACGAGACTAGTCCCCGGGAGCCGCGGCCCTGTGGCCGGTCGCGGGCTGGCAGCGCTGCTCCCGGGCGGGGCAGTGCAGTGCAGCGCAGTACGGCGCAGCCTGCCCCGCCGGTTCGGGGGTGCTCGTTGGTGGTGCTGTGGTTCTCTCGCTTTTTGATTTTCAGTTTTCTTTGGGGGTGCCGAGCTTCGGCCGGGGCTTTTCGAGGGCGTTTGGTGGTTGTTGCTTCATCCTGACTGGGCTTGAGGGCTGGGGGGCGGGGGGGGAGGGCTGTTTGCTCCCCCGTGAAGCCGAGTGTACCCACGGACTGGAAGCTGTCCTGTCCAAGGCTGGAGGTGGTATTTCCCGGTGGCCCACTGGCTCCAGCCCGCGCCCCTCCGCGGCAGCCCGTGCCCCGCGGGGAGGCAGAGAGCTGCTGCCGCGCCGCGTTTGCGAGGGGGACACGCACCGCCTTCACCCGTGGGAAAGGTGGGGGCAGAGGCCACCGAGGGACACGGACCGACTGCCTCTGAACCCCAGCCCGGAGAGGGCGAAGGGCCCCAGAATCTCTCCCGCTCGCCACTATTTCAACCCCGCAGGGTGCGGGGCTTCTTCGTGCCCGGGGCTCGGCCGGGGACAGGCGGCAGCCCGCTGCCCGCCCGCCCTCGGGGCCGCCGGTGGGGGAACAGGAAGGCCCGCGGGAGACAGCGGAGAACAAGGTCAAAACCAAACAAACGAAAAATGACCGCCAGCCCCGGGGAGCGCAGCTCCAGCAAAGGCGCCTGTTCCCTGGACAGGGGGAATCCCGAGCCAAGGGACAAAACGGAGATGCGCCCTCCCGCCGAGCCTTGCTGCAGCCTAGCAGTGGAAGCCCAGGGCAGGGGGCTGAGCCCCCCCGGGGCGGGCAGGGAAGGGGCAGAGACCCCCGAGGGGGGCAGGGAGGGGGCAGAGATCCCCCGAAGGGGGGCAGGGAGGGGGCAGAGTCCCCTCAAGGGGGCCGGGAGCGTGGAACACAGCCGAGCCAGCCGAGCAGCGACCAGCGTCCCGGAAGGTGGTTTCTCCTCGCTGGTTCTCCCCAGCTGAGCGTCGGACCCCTCGGGCGAGGTCTCAGACGAGGTTTGAGGATGGTTCCCTCTTCCACCTCCTTTTCTCCCCGCCCCCTCCACACATGTCTATCCCTCTCCCCCCCGCGGGGGTCTGGGTTTGTATGAGACCACGAGAGCTGCGGCCCCTTCGCCCGGGGCTGTTGATTTACCAGAGGAGAGTCCCAAATAAGCAGCTGTTTGTGCTCTAGCTGGAACGCTGGAGGCTTTCTAAGAATGGCGCTTTTCTTACTTTTTTTTTTTTTTAAGTTTAATTTTATTTTTATTGGTACATCGAACCAGCCTACAGCATTGCTGGCGTCCTTCCACCAGGTGTCTGGGGCTCAGAGGAAAATTCAGATTTATCTTAAAATTATGAGACAGTTTCCCTCCGCTCCTCCCAAATAAAATAATTATTACAGAAAGAATTGGTACGAACTGTCCAGGTGGGGATTCAAGCTGGAAACAGAAAAGCACCTTCACCCCACCAGAGTGGTGAGGACACAGAAAGGCCTTCTGCAGGCAGAAAGGAATCAAAGCAGCTGGAAGATGGAATTTGACTGGTTTGGGAACCAGCTTCTGAGATGTGGTTACCACCCAGCAAGGGACTTGACCCCGTGATCTAAAACATCCTTTCCAATCCTCTTCCTATAAAATAATAATTTGTCTTTCTATACACCAAAAGAATCTCCAAGTACTTTGCACACATTAAACTTTTCTGCTTCACAGCAGTCTTGTAGGTACAAGTCCATATTGCCACTCTACAGCAGTTAACTGGTTTGCTCCCGGGGTCACACTTGGAGCTGGAGGCACTCTCTCAGTAATGACACCTGGAGCTCACATCACCTCCCAGCTCTGCTCACTGAGGTCCCAAACGAGACCGATGCTGTTAGAAACTATGAGAAGGCTACCTGCAAATACAAGGGGCTGCTTTGCAAGATCCAGGAAATACCAGTTCTGGATGTTGTTTTAAAGCTAAGTACACAGTATGAGGAAACAAACCTGGAACTGGAGGTTTTGAGTTTTAGACTCTCAGTGTTTGACTATTATAATTATTTAACTAAGCTCCAGTTAGTTTTGTTAATTAGTCCCTGTTACTTTTACATGAACCTTTCTGAACTTACTGAAATATTTCCTGCTCACCTGATTAAAAAAACAATTGTTTTCTTTCTGAATAGATGGATGAGGACTGGTTTATCCTCATGCTTTCGATGTAGAGTGAAAAACCTAGACTCAAATCTGTTTGCTTTTCTTATGCAAATCTTCTCACAGGATTAGAAGGGAAAGTAAACAGCAGTCCAGCCTTAAGATCTTTTTCCTTTTAGAGACAGCCTGTTGTATAAATCTGAAACAGAAACTGTTTTCATTTGAAGATCAAATAGAAGTTATCTAGTGAAGCTGACAAATAGGGGCAGAATAATCTGTTTGCATTTTTGGGAAATGGATAGTTCTGGTTTTGTTTCAAGGCAAGTAACTTTTAAATAATATTTAACGAAATAATTGACCTTGATGTTTAAACTACAACTTCCTTCACGTCATTAAGCCCACTGTTTTTTAAAAAAAAAGTTTAGTATCTGAACTCTGGCATTCATTCTACTAATCTCATAATAACATTTGTTTTGTTGGAATTTTGTTTGGTGAACTCATTGGTGAAAGAGGAGAGAAGGAGTTCAGAACAACATGAGCTTTGCAGCTCTTCTTTTTTCTTTTTTTTTTTTTCTCCCTGAAAAATAGCAAAAAAAAAAAAAAAAAGGCAGAATGACCTTTCAGGAATAATTTTTCAGATGGAAGAAAAAGGAAGAAGCTTTGAACAGCTGAACCATAAGCCTTGGGACAAACTGTTTTCTTTTAACATATATTCTTTTAAAACACATTGCAATCGTTGACTAGAAAAAATGATTTTGTGAAGTCTGTCCTCATGATAATTAGGGGCTGAGTCTGCTTTTGAAATGTGAGAGAAATGGAACTAACTCTATAAAGTGTGTCTATCACATAAAGCTTTTAGGACAGCTTGATTCACACTATATCCTGCTCTTTGTTCAACTGACAGATTTCCAAGTGCAGAAAGAGGCACATATCTGGGGGCTGCTATTATCTAAGCTAAATATGTACATTTTGGATCAGTTCTATTTTATATGAATACTCACAACTTCTGCTTGGGGATCTTAAGCGTGAAAGGATTGCAGAGATATGCATTTTATTAGCTATCCATCAATCTTTGTACATGGACAAAGGTGCATAAATATACACATTTACTAGTTCCTCTGCTCTGTAAGAGTTCAGAAAATTACATGCAAAATTATTTCAAATAAAACCAAACAAGCAACCAAACAACATATGCATTGCCATACAAGAAAGCAGGCAAACAAACAAGGTGAGGGAGAATAAAAGTCATAAATGAACATGGAGGGGTTAGCTTAATTTTTATTTGTCTGTAAATGACAAATAGCATGGCAGCAGTGGATATTTTTTTGTTGTTTGTTTAAAGTTATGTGATCCTTGAATTACAAAACACTGGTACCTTCCTAAACACTGTTGTGTACCCTGCACATTATGTACTCATACACAGATGAAAGCTCTTCCTTTATCCCTGCTGACACGTATTATTTTTGATTTTCAATTATTTTCTATTTTCAATATGTGGATGTAGGAGGAATCAGGTTGCTTTACTCCCAACAAAGGACACGTAGCTAACATTTCCACTGATCAACAATATTTGAATTCCCTCTCCAGTGCACAAACAGTCAGCTCAATAATGATTGCAGGCAAGGGATCTAAAGAGCATCGCGGTGTTATGCAATTGGAGATGTGACATTATCTGGCTATCTGAGCAGGGTCACGGTGATCATGGGACAATACAAGTTCCATGTCAGGCGTCATGTTGATGCAGGTTGTCTCAACTTCACACAAATGTTAAACACAAATTAAGTGGCAGAGTCATCTCCCATCTCAGCTTTATCCTTTGCCTCTTCCTCCTTCACGGCAGAATTGGCATTTCAGAGCATCCCAGTGCAGTCCCTCAAGCTCCCGTCCCGCTCCTCAGCCCCACATACAGGACGCCAGCTGACTAGCTAACCAGCTATGTATGACACAGGGGCAGTACCCACATCAGGAGAGATGATGTGTATTTCTAGGAGGTATAGCTACTGGTCAGTTTATGTTACCCCCTTACTACAATCCCATGCTCTGGATCAAAACCAGCAAGTGAAGGGAGGAGGCATCCCCATCCCATGAGGCTACTGTGCAGTTCCCTTGTCCACAAAGGCTGCTTTCATGCCCATCAAGCTGTATTTTTGCCACTTAGTATATGTACTTATGCAACTACTGCTGTTCAGTTTCACGCAGAATCAGAACATGGCACCTGGGGATGGCAGTTCTTCACCTGAGGTGGTGCAGATGCTACATCAAGGTAGCAGTTGTCATTCACCTATAGATCCTTGCAGAAGCTGCTGGTCCTATTTTTACTTTTTTATTATTAGTATTATAAGCTACAAGGAAAACACAGTACAGTAACTCTTGCTGGTGAATTCAGTGCTGTCTCTGCTATGTCACATCAGACCTATGACCTGCCTGTTTTGCGATATGCAGCTGACTCCCAGCCAATAGGTCTTTTCCCGACAACCAAATGCAGCCTGCAACATACTGGCAGTGACAGGAGATGGCAATCCAGTCATACTGGGCAGACATGCTTGTACCATCTTCTGTTACTCTGGTGATGATTTGTGATGAACTCACCTGGCATATTGCCTCAACCCAGGGATTACAGTGCATCTCCTCAGCGCAGAGTTTAAGCAGGGAGCTGTGCAAAACCAGGCTTTGCTGTGAGACTGAATACACTGCTCTTCCCTGTTCCCCTGAGGATGAATTACCTTGAGATTGTGCTGGACCTTGGGAAATTCTCTCACCCCAATACTAATATCAACTCCCCTCACACCAGGGAGTGAGTGACAGTGACTATGCCCTAAATTTCATCAGTCTCCAGCTGTCTTACTTTAAAATCTGATGTCTCTTCTTATCAGGTATGGGTATTCTTTGTAACCTCTGCTGAACTGCTATGGAACATTTCTGCACACTGCAAAACAGCCACTGAATATTTCCCCCTGGGCATCTGTGCCAAATTCAGTGGTTCTTAGGGAGATCATGCCATTGAACTTGCAAAGCTTTCTGGGGAATGTAGGTGACATGTTATGTCAATGTCTCTGTCTACCCTTGCTTCCCTGAGCTTAAACAGTATCTGTCTGGATACATTTCTTTACCCTTTCCTCAAAACGTACCTCTGGCTCTGTCAGAGAGCCCTGGGGAAGCAGAAAACATGATGAAGGTGCTAGCAGTGTGAATACATACAGAATTAAGACTTCTAGCTGCTACAGCATGTCACTTCTGCCTGCAACTTACTAAAGCAGAAAAGTCTTGTGGCTCTACTTCACTGGGTTACATGACACATGCCAGAAAGCGTGACACATGCCACTCCCCATCTCCTTGTCATTATTAGGCCAGGGTAGGAAGCATACCCAAAGAACATGCACACAGCTTTGACAGGTTCTGCCTAATCCACCCACATGATGGCATTTCTTATGCTAAGTGCCAGAGCAGTGTAGGGAAACTACTGCCTCACCAGCTGCTGGCAAGTCAGAGTTAGTTTCATGGTTATGTTTAAGAGATAGCCTGACATTACATTAAGAAGTCTTTGTCTCCTTTGGTGCAGTGCTTAGAGAATGACATCAAAAGCCTTCCTAATTCACCCCCTAGGTCATGGCACAGAGCTGTGTGTACCCCAGGAGACTGTGAGTCACAGTGGCATCCATGACTAGCCTTATTCCACGGAAGGAAGTAATGTTCTTTGAGCATAAAACAACCAGGAGTAGATTACATCCCTTCTCATGCCAGCTTAGCCCTGCTAGCTGTTGGGACAGGCACTGGAGAGGCAGGAGCAGCCTCTAATTTCCCAGCCTTGCTCCTCCCCACCCCTACCTCAGGGAAGCTGTTCCTCTCCATGCTGGGACATGCCATGTGGGCAAACCACACAAGAAGGGTTTGCTCAACCAGGCAAGGAAGAGGATGTTCTGGCTCTCTTCTCTGATGTGGTACAGAATTATGTCACATAGTGAGACATCCATCTCTCCTTCAACAGGCTAGGCGTATCTGATCATGAGGATGCTGTGTGTTCTCCATCCCTTGGCATTTGTCCTTGTAATTAGTCTATCTGTTTCTGATTTATTCATTTTCAGGCAGTCTTCTGCACCCTCGCTCCCTCACTTGGGCACATGGGGCAAACCACAGACTTACCCTTAAACTACACAGAGAAATAAAATCAGAAACAGACAAACCACAAGAATCAATAGCAAGAAGCAGAAGGCACATGATTGGATGATGCAGTTCCCTTTGGAGATCCATCTGCCTTGAAATGTGATGTAACTAGGCTCACATACCATGTCTCTGAAGGGGGTAACATCCCTTTTCATAACCTGACTCACAGGGTAAAGCTATGCTAGCTCAGAGAAGCGAAGGCATGTTTAAAAAATCATTTCTAAAGAAAAAAAGGAAGTACAGTTTGTGTTCACAGAGCTAAAGTGATTGCTTTCAAGTCTGATGTGACTCCTGTTACTGTTATTGTTGCTTCCTAGAATTTAGGCTTGAATTTGGCAGAAGTTGAGAAGCAAGGGCATGCATAGAATCACTTGTGAGAATCAGTGTGTCTGTGTGCAAGGGCCAATTCTTTCTGGAATAAACACCAGTCTCTAGACTGCTGGTTAAAGTGGCAATATAAGATGGCAGTCAGACACATGTAGGCAAGGCAATTTACCTTTTTCCTACAAATAAACACCACTGGCTAATGAACAACACCTCCCAGTGCCATTAAAATTAATTCCATAGCTGTTCCTCTTTTGTCTCCAAAAAGTAACATCGTTGCCTGAAAGGGAGTATCAAGACATTAATCAAAAATAGATGATCAGTACAAGAAATGAAGGCCAAAGAGATGAGTATAAATATCTTCTTGCATATCCAGAATACAGGAGGTGTCTGAAAACATTGTAATTAGAGTTGATACACTCTATAAAGCCATACAGATAGTATGCACAGCTGTCATACCTATACTGAACATCTTTGATACCCTATGATTCTGTAGCCCTTCATCTGGTGAACTATGTGAAGTTGTTGTTCATGTGATAGATCAGGCAATGGAGAAACTCTCCAGACAGAAACATCTACTTGTTCCTCGCTAGGAAGAATAAACCTTTCCATTTTTTGGAATCCACAGAAATACAGATGCAAAAGCAGGACATGGATAAATGAGAGAAGATAAGGTATTGCTCCTACAAGCAGAACATCCTGTCTTCAAGATAGGTGAGTACTTCCAAGCTTTCCAAATGTTTCATTGCCCTCCAGATAGACAGTAGATCTGCACACCTCTCCTTCCCTAATATTCCAGCATTTTAAGCCATAATAGAACCAAGCAGAAAGCAGAAGTTAGTCTCGAAAAAAGACATGAGACAAATAAAAGGAAAAAAAAAAAAAAAAAACTAAGCAAAAAAGCCTGAGGACCCTAAATTCCATAGTCAGCCTCCTGGATATGGCCACAGAATTTTGCGCATCTCCACAAAGACGTGGCTGGTTCTCATTTCCCATTAGCAGAACTTGGTGCAGCTGTATAAACAGCACATTTCTACACCTACTGGCCTTCATTCATTTCCTCCAGCGAGGTTTTTAATTTGACTGGCAGCTAGCCTATCTGGACTGCTGATAAGAAAAAATCACCCTCCATTCTTTACATCTCCACTGCCTTTCCTCTGATTCTCACCACAGAAGTGTACAAAGAATTAAAGAGCGCTCCAAAGGTTCATAACCAACTATTTACCCTAAGTGAGGTAGATTATATTTGCTTACTGTGTCCATTGCCATGCTGGCACGTGTACAAGACTAACTCCTTGGGGTAATATTGAATACTTTGAGAAAACTTTTGTTTATAATAAACTGTTTGCCAGCGGGTGCACATTTGGTGTTGTCCAGGGTATACTAGTGCTTAAGCTCACAGGGCGTATGGGACAGCGCCTCGTCTAGCTTCACAAACACGGCTTCAGGGACGGTCCTGGGGTGTGATCGATTTACCTTAGTCTTTAGCAGGATTATTAAGAGTATTTTGAAATTCTCTCAGGCATTTCACCAAGAGAAAATGTAATTAAACAATGTACAGAGGAAACATTCTTTCAGGAAATACAACCTGGTCTTAATCAGCTTGCCTTTTTGAGAGTATACATATCTTGACAACGTTTTAAGTGGAGATAAATTAAAACAATATTTACATTCAATAATATTTAAAGCATTGTTTTCCATAAAGTGAAAACATTGAAGTTGTTCACTGTTGCATTTAATTTTGTTTTGAACTTTATAACATTCATGTATTTAATATTTTGCCTACTAAATTAAATATTTTATTGTCACTGCAACTTTTGGCTTTCTGCTGTGAGAATGATTTGACACTTATGGAACACTTCCATTATGTCAAATATATTTTCTCTGAATTTTTAATCCATGAAAACTTCAGCACCTTCACTTTTTTCCCAAATACTGGTATTTCTCATAGAATGGAGATTCTGTTTCCTGACCAGCTCTGCTAACATTTCTTGTTCTATCAAAAAGAAAGGGGGAAGGGTGTCACAAATGCACAACTGTAAACTTGTCAGGATACATTTCTTATTGTTGGCTCATATGTTGCCCTCTTTTGGTAGCTTTTGTACTGTACTACACATAAAAAATTTAACAAGTGCTGTAGCAACTCAGCATCCGAAGGGGACGAAGTGCTGAATGTTTAAACTAAGTAACTGTATGAGGAGAGGAGTGGGTTGCAATCTTGAACTAGCTTATAGAGACATCTTATCAAAAAAAAAGAAAAGCACTAGGGTGTGAATGAAGCAGTGCAGTATAAAACTGGACTATAAAGGTCAATTAGAAAGAAGAAAAAGAAGGATCTCTATATATTTGCTTATGTCAATAATTTAACTCCATCTCTTGACTTCCATCCTGTGATGACAAACATAGCTTTCAAGTATTTGTTCAATCAAGATTTGTAAAGGGAAGCTCTATCCTAATCATCGTGATCCCCGTTGCTTTTTTTATAATCTATGCAGGGGTTTTATTAAATTCTTATGAGCATTGACCCGTCAAAACCAGAAGAGTTCCCCCTAACTTTCCAAGATTAAATCCCTGCCAAAGTCAACACTTCTATTTTCACTATTAAATTTCTGAAAGATAAAATTAAATAATAGATGTTCTTTTTACACACTAATTTACTAATACTAATTATAAAATCGTGTGATATTTACTGCACTATAAGTCTAGAATAATTATTTAAGTGAAACACTGAAGTGTTGATTTTTTCCAGAGATAATTTTCTACTATTTCTGAGCAAAATTAAAAAAAAAAAAAAAAAAAAAAAAAAAAAAAAGAACAATCTCAGTCTATGGCAATGATTAAAAAAGTCTAAGGAGCTGGGTATTCACCTTGTCTTGACTTTCAAAAAGATCAAGTACTAACTCGCCCAAAATGCCATTCTTAGAGAATGAACTGCTCTCTACTTCAGATAATTCTCAGTTATAAGCACAATAAATGGTTACACAGAAGAGATATTCCCACCATATCTGTGATCCCAGTTCAGCATTTCACAGCCCTATTTAAAGATTAATTTTTCTTGGTTTGAAAATTAGCATCAGGAATTCAGCCTCACAGGAACTCTTTTATGAACAGTCACAGAGATGATTTCAGAGCTCAGAAAGGAGCTATGTGTCCCACCTTGAATTGTGGAGTTTTTGTGGCAACTCCATATGATCAGGAATTCTTGGAATAAGGAAGGACTCCCAGCCTTTCAAAGACATAAAGCTGTGCTTTATAGGCATTCTCCAGTGCTTTAGTCAAACCTATCTATCCCAAAGCCCCAGCAATATGAGCTCCCCTTGAAAGACCATCTGACTGTCTTCCAATTTTCACATTGAAAAAAATACACCCAGAAGGCTTGATTCCACTACCTTCCTCCCTTTTAGTTATATGATGCTGCCTAGTTTAAGCCTTTGCAGACCTCTGTTCTGCGCATAAGAAT
Organism: Lathamus discolor; assembly: GCF_037157495.1. Classification (NCBI taxonomy): domain Eukaryota; kingdom Metazoa; phylum Chordata; class Aves; order Psittaciformes; family Psittacidae; genus Lathamus; species Lathamus discolor. Next base: position 25,398,515 of record NC_088889.1, on the reverse strand, counting down.
GCAGCAGTCAAGCCTTATGGAAATATGACTGCCTGCTGATTTTGATGCAGCTAATACGAACCTTTCGGTGGCCAAGGGCTCAAAGACTTTTGTCGCATTTCCTCAGAGGTCTAACCAAGCCCCTTCTGCTCCAGTCTAACAAAGTGCTTAAACATGTGCACCCTTTAAGCTGATCTGTAGTTCCTTTGTTAAAGCCACCTAGCAGGGCTGTAAAGGGAGATGTAAATCAGCAGCACAGCTCATGCACTTTATGCTTAATGAGATGCTGGGTTTGAGCCTCAGTCTTTCCCCCCAAAGTGATTTTTCCAGCCTTTGAATCTTTGTGGGATTTTTTCCAACTCCTTCCAGTCAGTCAGTGGCTGGCAATATTCAACACAGATTTTAATGTAATGGCACAGAGCTTTACACACGAACTATAATGTCCCTGCTTTGTAACAGACATCGATATGTGCATAGCTTTTATCACTACACAAAATCATACCTCACTCCCATCTTTCTGTTTTACACTATACCTTGAAAGTCTATCAGCACTATTGGTGGCCAGGGCATACACATTCCAATATATCTTCTTTTCTCTGTGTGTGTGTGAGCTGTTTGGGGGGAATTTGTACGCAGCTTTCTAGCATCTGCCTGTCCTTTGATAGTATTTCTCTGCTGTCTCCTGTTTGCATTCCTTCCTGGTTTAGTATCATCAGCACATTTCACTATGTGAAATGTTTAGCTCTACTTTGAGATGAGCATAGAGATATTAAATAGAACAATGTCTGTCAAAATTCCCTGCCGTGACCCACAGGACATTTCTACAAGCTACGAGAACACTGCAATTGATCATTGCCCTTTGTTTGCATTCTTTCTCCCATCTCAGTCTACACGGCAGTGTTCCGTGCCAAAACAAGTTCTTTCTCTCAACATGAATACCTGAAACAGTAGCAAATTACATATTCAGTGCTCCCTATATCCACACTCCTGCATTCCCACCCAGTCTGTTTATCTCTTCACTCACTAGCTGTGCATGTTACCTTGCTTGGAGCACGCTGACCATGGTCCCCAAATCTATATGACCTAGGTCTATATGACCTAGGCCCCCAAATCTATAATGACCTTGGTCCCCAAATCTATAATATACAGAATGTATAAAGTTGCATATTAAGATGAAGGAAATGTTTAACATGCTTTATCGTATCTGTTGTGGTTGAAGCCCAGCCAGTGACTCAGAACCATGTAGCCACTCACTCACTCCCCCCCTCCCTTCGTCCCCCCAACTCCCAGAGGGATGGGAAGGAGAATTGAAAGAACGTAACTCCCACAGGTTGAGATAAAAGCAGTCCAGTAACTAAGGTATAACACAAATCACTACTGCTATCACCAATAATAATAATGATAAGGGAAATAACAAGGGAAGAGAGTACAACCACTCACCACCCGCCGACCAATACCCAGCCTGACCGAGCAGTGATCTAACCGTTCTGGGTAACTGCCCCCAGTTTATATACTGGGCATGATGTGCTGTGGTATGGAATACCTCTTTGGTTAGTTTGAGTCAGGTGTCCTGTCTCTGCTTCCTCCCAGCTTCCCCTCCTCCCTGGCAGAGCATGAGACTCACAAAGTCCTTGGTCAGAGTAAACATTACCGAGCAACAACTAAAAAAATCGGTGTTATCAGCACTGTTCCAGGCTGAAAGTCAAAAACACAGCACCGCGCCAGCTACTAAGAAGGAGAATAATGACTGCTACTGCTGAACCCAGGACAGTATCCAAGACTACACCACTTGCTCCTCCTGGTGATATTTGCCTCTATGTTTCCTCAGGATTAGTGGATGAAGAAGAGTTTGGCCTAAAATGTTTAAGAAATTTTCCTTGATTTATGACTTTTGAGGCCAGAAAGGGCCACTAACCCACCCTGTCTAACCTCTTCTGTGTCACAGGCTATAGCATTGCCCTATTCCCCATATACTAAGCCCAATGATTTCTGTTTGGCTGACACGTATTTTCCAGAAAGGGATCCAGTTTTGATATGTACACTAACACTTTCTTGGGCAGTTTGTTTCAGCAGTTCATCACAGTTATTGCTACAAATCCAAGTCTCATTGCTTGCCTAATTTGCTTGTCTTATACTTCCACCCACTGATTCTTGTAATATGTTCATCTGATGCAAGACAGTTTTTTCTTGGTGTGAAGGTAACTATACACTGTAATCCAGTCATTTTGGTAAGGGAAACAAAGCATATTTTCCAATCTGCAAGTGGTTCTTTTGCCTTTTATCTCACCCTTTTTAAGATTTTTAGCAGTCAAAACACGGTAACACACCACTGCCGTATAGGCAGCATTACACTCAACTCCTATGTCCCTGCTAATTCATTCAAAGACAACATTAATCCTCTTTCACACCATCAGACTGAGCCCTGTGTCCAGTTGCTTCCCCACAGTGATACCAAAGCCTTTTCAAGCACCACCCTCGGGATACAATTTCTAGTGCATCAGTAAAGCCACTGTTAGCACACAACTTAAAATTCATCATGTCTGCAGAGGTCTCGCTCACCAAATTTGGGCTGCTCCATCTTCATAATTTATTTTTCATTCCACCAATTTCAATTTCCTCCTTAATTTACTAAGCATTGTTTTATTAGGTATGTACTTGTCTCTCAACCATTAAGGACAACTCTGTAGCCTGCCAGGCATAACACCCATTTCTGCAAACTGACTCCAGAGCTTTCATTCAGAGCTGACAGATACTTTTTGACATCTATCAGTTAGTCAGTTCTTAATCTACTCAGCAGTCACTCAATATCTATTGTACAGCACTCATTTTTTCTAAGTGCCTAAACAGAGAAGGCAAACAAGTATATTTGAATGCTGAAAAAATAGACTTAGAACCTAAATCCTGCAAAGTGTTAAAGAGCCTAATCCCCACTGGTGCCTAAACACTTATTAGCATGCAGATTTATGGACTAGTTTTAGGTCTGCAGTTATGAAACCTCATGTTTTGTATATTTTTCTGTTGATATTAGATTCTCTTATCTGTGAAAGGCAAAACTTAGACATCACAGCTGTTGGATGGACCACACATTTTATTTTCTAGTTACACACACAGAGCGTTCCTTTTGTTTCGCTGCATCTCCACAGGTAACTGTTATTTTTCAAAAATAGTTGTAATGTCAGTGTAAATCTGTTAGATAATACTTGTAATAACGTTGGGTGTGTATTGTACTGCTATAGTGACTTTCATCCATATATTCAAAGATCCTAACTATTCCCTCATCTGTTTCTATCAATAGGATTTATTTATTTGTGTCATAGTGTTTCTTTCTTGTTAATTGCTTCAAGTTATTTTATGTAATTAAAGACAGATGGTAAAGCAAAGTTCAGTATCTCATCCATTTGTTAATCAGTGGCTTATGCAGCTCTATAAATGTAGCAGGGATGTTATGATTTTGGGGTTTTGTGTGCTGTGCTTTAAATTAAGTACTGGGACCAATTCCTAGTTATGCTGAAGCCAATGACAAAAACTGCCATTGACCAGGATCTCGCAGTGGGAGACCGTGGATGAGGAAAGCTGCAGCCAGCTCAGTGTGGTGTTTATGCTTTACAGAGGCGCATTGCTCACCAGCTCTTAGACCCAGGTCTTACTGTGGACCTTTGCATCAACAGCATCCATGGCATGCTGGTGGGAAATGAGGAGCCACGTCAGAGTGTCAGTGCTTGTTCTCCTGACTTTGTGGAAACCCATCCTTGGTCTCAGCATTCTTTGGGTTTATTCTATTTGGAGGATTTTTATTTTATTTTTTTCCCCATATGCAAGGGAGCAAAACATCTGTTTTCGTTAAGGACATCTTGTTCTTCAGATTAGAGAAAATCACCAAGAAAGGGAGAACAAATAAAAGTCTCCAGAGGAAAAAGAGGCCCACCATGTACTCCCCCTGGGTAGCCATCTTGAACTGATTCAGAGTGTTGTCCACAGCCGGCAGCCTGTGAGCAGGCTCTCTCCCTCCCACACAGGCCATGCACCACTCCATATCCAACCTATTCATGGGCTTATTTTGCACCAGCTATTTTTTATCTCCAGATCTGTCTGCAGAGTGCTCTCCTCACTATGAAATCCATCGGCAGGCTGCAGCATACTGTATTATTTTGATGCCTTCATCTTCTTTCATAAAGATTAGTCATGTTTTTGCTGGTGTGCCTGCCTGTTCCCTTTGCGCACAGACTGAGTGTACTGTTCGCACAGCCACACAGCCATCAGCAGCAGCAGTGGGTTTCTGACCAACTTGATTCTCATCTGCTTTTGCCTGTCTTTCAGTCCAACAAGCAATTTGACTTTATCTGTTTTGATTCAGTACTAGCCTACTCCTATTCTTTCTCACATTCTTGCATTTCCACCAGAGTATGTGACTGACAGAAATGCAATTCCCCAATTAGATTACAAGGGGTGTGCTGGGAATCGCAAGTCAGCCTAAGGATTTATGTGCTACACCAAATTATCGTAACTGACACAATACTTCCAGCAAGCTAGTTTGGAAATATCAGAATCTCCCCTATCCCCTCTCCACCCCCCTTCCTTTCGGAAGGCCACATTAGAGAGAAGAAGGATTTCTCATCGCTACCGTGAGTCATGCTCACACTGAGCACATGGTTGGTGAGGTCAGCGACAAGGGTTACTGGGCTTGGACTATAGAAAAAATGGATTCTGCTAAGTGACAGCACAGTCAGAGCAACATGAAAGAAGAAGAGGAATGCAGAAGCCACCAAGGCCCCTAAACCACAGGCAGAACGGAGGAGGAGACAGACTCATGCTTCTTGGAAGAATGAGCAGAGACAGGTGGCATGAGACACTGTGCTCTTTTATTCACCTACCCTTTTGGCCTTTAACATAAGCTTTTATTTTTCCCCCATGAATGTCCACGAATGGGGGAAATTCACCTATTTTACTCAGCCTAGGATGGGATTTTTAAAATCACAAACACACTTCTTGTTCTCAGGAACATGCAGTGAGGCATATTTGAAAATAAATGGGTAACTTCTGCCAAGTAGGTGTCATGCGTAATCACTATTTAAAATGCAGATATTCAACTTTAAGCACATGCTTAAGTCTCAATAAAGACAATGTAATTTAAGCAAAGTGTAATACAACACGTGCTTGGTTGAGTACTTGAATCAGATCACAGGCAATGAAGGATTACCCAGAAGTCCAGCAGTGGCTTGTAGGATGGTACTTAGATTGTGTATGTGTGTGTGTTCCTGTGAAACAAGTTTCATCCTTCAGGAAACCAGCTGTATTTGCTACCTATTGTAAAAAATGGCAGTTGAAAATTCCGAACTGCTTTAGCACAGAAATAAAAATTCTCTAATGTTGATGTTGAAATACAGTTTTCAGTTTTAAAGGTTGATAGTTTTTTGTTAGTTAGTTAGTTTGTTTGTTTGTTTGTTTTAATTCTTAAATGCTACAGCAGCAAGCAGACACACTTTACAATCTATTGCATCGAGCTATTTTTTGGTAGTTTGGCTCCTGCCAACAGCAGGTTCAGAACTACCAGTTCTAATAACTTTATTTTAAAGATATCTTTCACAGTTTATTCATGGCACTCTGAGAAATTTAAATTGCTGGATTGAGTAAATGGATACAGTTTCTTTTCTATTGATTCCCAAGTAATGGATTTAATTAACTGTTTCAGCAATTCCTGAGTGATCTACTATAGCTGTTGAAATAAATTTCTTCTTCGAGACAGGTCACCTAGAGTGGACTCCCTGAGTTGTGCCTATTTTTTTGCTCAGGGTTTAACTGAATTTTATTTTCCTTTGTAATTTTGTATTGCATCAGTCTAAAAACGGCCAAAGATTATTCTCGCCTCAAGAATTCCAGTGACAAATTCTTTTACTAGTCCCAGTTGTAATGGACAGTCAATTGCCATCATAAACTCTGTATAAGTATCATTATGAAATCTGTGATTTATAAGCATTTTCCATAGCAAAAAATATTTTGATAACCCATGCTTCTCCCTGCTGTGGCCAGCAAGAAAATGCAAGTGAAAGAGTTTTCTGCCTTCTAGATTTAGTGGGAAAATAGCGCCTTCAACAGCAGTCTTTTCTGAACACCAGCTCTAGAAATGTCACACATATGGGTGGCTAAACTTTACTTTGAGTTATTTCTCTGCCATCTAAGGCACACACTGAATGGAGTTTCAAAGGACCAAAATGTAGCCTTTTAAATTCATCCTGTGTTTACAGTTATTAACCAAAGAGCATGTATTATACTACTATAACTGGCACTTGTTATCTTGTATACTTTATAAGCTTTTCAGCTGAAAAATAGACTGGGTATTCTATTAAGTGGTGAAATAATAGATCATGTCTTGATTTTATTATTTGATTATTCAAGGTTAGAGAAACATAGTTTTACTTGTCCTCTTCAGTATGCTGATCATTAGCTATTTTAGGGCATATTACCAGCAGCAAGTCTTCTGAATAACCTGTATAGTGACAGTACCACATCAGAAAAAGCCCTTACAATTCATTAGAGCCCTATCTGCATGCTCACAATATTACTGAGTGACTTCACTAAGTGGCAGAGGTGTATCTTCACTAAGTGACTGAGATACACCTCACTCAGTGAAGTCAGATGTTTGCATTTACCAACAAGTTTTAAAGCATGACATTGGGTACAGATTCCTGAAGAGTTTCCAAATACAGACAGCATCTTCATAAATTTTGTCATTGAGACTCACCCCTGCCTCCTGGTTTTGGTGGCTGAATAACAGCCCTGAGGCAAGTACAACTGTTAACATTTAAAAGTGCTAGCTGAGAAATATTTAATGCATTTTTAGCTACTTGTAACACCATTAAATTGTAGCAGGAAAAAAAAACCAAACAACAAAGTCAATCCTCTCTGACCAGCCAGCTCCTCTACAGACCTCCAGCAGACACTCCTCAGGTCTTTGGTGGTCTGCAAACCTCAGTTTGAAATCCACTGCAGTGTAGAAATGACCTCACACTTAGAGCAGATGAGAGTTCTTCACACCTGTATTTTATTTAATTTTTTTTACAGTAAGAGATGGATCTGGCTTCAATTGCATGATAAAGACAGATAATTTTGACTAAGAGACATGTAACTAAACCACCAATATATTCTCTTAATTCAAAGCAGGAATAAGGGGAACATTTCCAAATCCAAAGAATGTATTATATCATCAGCTCCTTGGTTTTAAGTGGTTCCAAATCATCACAAAGATTGTGTAAGAGCAGCTAATTCCCAATATAGATATCCTTTTCTTGGGCACTAAGTCATGCCAAGACCCTGGCTGAAATTTTACAAGGAGCGTCTCAGATTGTACTTTAAATAATAGTTATTAGTCATAAGGATTGGCTACCTTTCTTTTCTTTGAAAAGAAGCTATAAATGTACCATCGTTTATTCATTTCTGAAATCATCGCATTGTCCTCCCAGTGTTGGCTTAAATTTACAAAGTTTAAGAGTATATGTTGTGGGGTATATGTTTTGGGTGCCCCTACTCTTTGAACTCAAGTTTAAGAGTTTGTGTCCCATCTGCTGTAAATTCTATCAAAAGTGTGTTCAGCTAGCAGTAACCACTTGAGTCTTTTCTGCAAATTTCTAAAGGTGGGATTTACTCCTTTAAATAAATTTAAAACAATTTCTATATTCAATAAAAATAATCTGATAATTACTTTTAGTCTTACACTGGTGTACCAGTTTCAAGGTCCAGTCATTAACTAGGACTCCAAGTTAATAAGTGGTGTACGGACAGAGAGGAAGAAAAATTTCCCTACCCCAAAGGGTTTGTAATGTAAACTCCTAATTTAAAATTCATTATTTTTACACATCACCTTACATAATAATCACAATGCCATAAAAGACTGAACACATGCTTGTAATTAAAGTGATGGCAGTCTCATCCCATTGTATGAAAAATAGCTCTATCATAATGGTCCTGACTTCATGCCAGAATAGCAGCTAATCATGGGAGAAAGATGATCTAACGCTTACAGAACATGAAAATAGAATGAAACGTTGTGGTTCCAGCCTATTTTCTCTAGACTTGCTGGGTGATCTTGTGCGTGCTACTTAAGCTTTCAGTCCTTCAATTTACCCATCTGCACAACAGCAATAACAGTATTTATCTGACTCAGAAAAGTTTTTGTAAGGATAAATCCATAAATCAAGTCTCTTACATACTCTCAACAAACCTTCTACGCAGCACCCGTCATAGATACTCTCAAGAGCCACACATGGACTACTGATTTTAGCCACATAATGTGTCTAAAAAGTAGAGTTCAGGAAATATGTGGCAGGAGCAAAAAGATCCATTATAGTCAAATAATTTCTATTCCTGTGCTATTTGTATGTCATCTCTAATATGCAATAAGTTTAAATTCTTTGTAAATGAACAGGATCACAATAAAATCTTACAGGGAGAGAAATTCTGGTAAATGCTACCGTGGATAACTTTTCATCTGAAAAGAATGCAGGAATAATTCTCAGTAGTCACAGCATCACTGTGTGCTTGTACCTAGCAGGAAATACTGATACCAGATCATCAAGGTCAGTAGTCCCATTCATTGACAAAACCATTCATGATATGAGAATGAATGAAGTGTCTTGAAAGTTAGCAGTGTCTGATTCTCTGAACAAGTTTCACAGTTCAGGACAGAACCAGTCTATCGGTGGCATACTTTCAGCATGTAATCGTCTGTAAAGTCACGTCCCAACAGAGATAATGAGGTCCCATTCATTATTTGCCAAAGAAGTGCAGCAGGCTTAGACTGCTGCACTTCTGCTGGAAAATTAGGTGTTTGAAATTTGGACCTGATTCTACCTTCACTGAAGTCAATGATAAGACACCACCTGATTTCAAGGGAGCAGCAGCAGACTTTTTGTAATGCAGAGATGGCATTAAATTCACTTATGCCTCTCTCACAGAGTGGAAAGCAGGTCATGGGTCTGATGTTTGCAGCAATAATGAGGAGGCTTTAGAAACTAAATGGGATGTAGCTGATTATTTTAGCACAAACTGAACTGTAAATACTAATGACTTACCAAGCATCATTCTCACCTGTTGCACAACCAGCACACGATGATGTCCAGAAATAGTGTAACATCATACTTTGGTAAAAGGCTCAAGGGCTGGTACTCTGTTCACTCACACCAACATGAATCAGGAGGCAACTTCACTGGAGTAATTCAATTATGTAAGACAAAAATTAGCAAGAGGAGAGTTAGGCTTAAAAAAGACCTCGACAAGCAGTGAAAGGGAAGAAGGTGTCACCTGCCCTCCACACTGTCCATCTGAGGTAAAGGCAGCCCAGATCACCTGTGCTTGTAGGGAGCCCAGCACCAGAAGCGTCCCCAGCAGCCCTCCTGTCACATAACCTGTGGCAGCTTTGTTCAGGATGAAAAAATCTGGGAGGGTTGGGATGAGAGACAAATCAAGCAAATGGAGCCACCCCAAAGAAACCCACAGGGAAGATCAGGCCCTTGAATTTTACAGTGACACCAACTCACCTTCGACAGTCCCAGGCTAAGGTACAGGGTTGCTCTCAGCCAGTTTTTCTGTCCAGGGGGCTGGCACATGGGTTGTAGTGAATATCCTGGAGATACGGTCTGGTTTTGACACTTGTCCTATCTCCCTGATAAACATAGCTGCCCTCAGCAGAAGGGCATTTGCTGCTTCCGGCATCGGGTCCAAATTCCCTGTATTCAGTGCAGGGTATTCAGACAAGCTTATCTTCAGTGTGTTACCACAGGTTACTCACATATATTATTTAACTTCGGTGAAAATGCAAATTTCTTGGTCCATTATCAGCTCCACTCCTGTTTATGCATCTCACATTCCCCGATACATGGTGAAATGCTCAGCATGTGCACTGCCCTGCAGTAATTCCTTATTGCCCACCAGCTCCTGCCCCCAGTTGCAGGGCAGGACAGGGCACTGCCACGAGTCACCAGCTGTTCATACAGGAGTGCACAGCCGCTCATAACAGCATCCTGTTGTGAGCAGCCGCACAACACCAGGCAAGGCTACATGTGAGTGCACAAGGTCCCCGCCAGGACATCATCTGACACTTAGAGAGGATTGGTCTAGCACCAGGAACTGAAAACTGATCTTTGAGTCAGAGTCTGAGGCCAACGGGGCTATGTCCTACCCAATAAGCGCTTCTATTTTCTGAGCTCAGAGAAACTAGAAGTATCATTATACAGCCCTTTTATATATTTTTACGTAGACCCAGTATGTCGTTCTGTCGAGACAGCCACAGCATTTGAAAATCAGAAGCAGAAGACCCTTAACTCATTCTTTCCCTTATACATAGCAAACACTGGTACTTTAACAGCTGTGGGCATCCCCTACTGTGTACAAAAAGCTAAAATTAAGATGAACAGTTCCTGTGCAAAAATTTAGCATTCATTATAATAAACAACTCTAGCTTGTAAAGTTAAGGGGTCTTTTACATCATTACACTCTTCATTAGTACTATATTTTGAGCAGTATTTTAACTATTTCATAACTATCTGTGAAACAACATTTTCCATGTCTCAGAACAATCAACTAAATCAAAGATTTAAACTAAATCAGTGCTCAACACAACTGCAGCCTTATTTTTGAATGCTGAACCAAATTACAGAAAGCTTTGTTAGAAAGCAAACTAATGCTATTTTTCAGCTAGAACATGTGCATACATATAAAGGCAAAACATTATTCAAAGATAAAGTTGCAGATGAAATACAAGATTATGAATACTGAAAATGTCATATGGTACTTTAGATTAGGAAGAATAACCTTTGCATTTTTCTATGGTACCTTACACCTGAGAAGTTCTAAATGCATTACAATAATGAAGTCTGAAACATCACTGTGATATATGTCCCCATTTACAGATGGGTAAGCTGAGACTGTAAATGGTTCTTTATGCCAATTTGTGCCTTACACAATCAATCAAAGAACAAAACAGCACAGAACTTATAATGTCCTGGCTTCCACTTCACTGGTCAAACTTTCACCAGATCATGTCTCATGCCAAGAGGACCTCATGCTAACAACCTCATTGTATTTGAGAGAGGGACCCGGAACTTTCAATTCCATTATTGCAATAACACTTCATCACTTGTATTCCTGCCTATTAGTTTAGCATATACAATTATTTTTACAGCCAAATAAAATAAGTTCAGGAATTCACATATTTTTATTTTAATTATGAATCGTATTATTTTCCAAGCACTTCAATTAAAATATCATTGAAAGTCTTTCTCTCATTTGTCAAAAGTCCCAGTACATTTATTCTCCTTTTATGTGGTATTGGATTATTTACTCTTCATTTTCGACATAGAACAAGCCCTGACGAGTAACTAGATGGCAGACATGACACGTCCAAATCCCAGAAACCTGGGCTCGTCTGACTTCATTGGTCTGTTGAGGGTTTGGCTTTTTTCCTGATCTTGCACATGTTAGCTCCATCTTTCTGCAAATGCATCAGCCAGCCTGCCTGAGCTGGTCACAGGCAGATTAGTAAAATTAGGCATCTGCAGATGTTAGGCTACCGAAAATGAATGCCAATGCTGTGAAAAATATTTCAGGGGATTTCATTCTGTGAGGGACTATGGGATTTGTCAAGGTGGAAGGCCTTCTGCCCCCGCTCCAGTGCAGATGCTGCCTTTTAAGACCCTTCTTTTTTCTCAGAGCTGCTGGGGCAGTTTCTGAGCCAGAACTGGGTCTGAAGCTCAGATGTGAGGTGCCAAGGTATCAGCAACGCCTAAGTATTGGCATACTCCTGCAGGATAACATATCTGCATGAAAAGCAGTTGCATAGTTTATAAGAGTTAGCAGGCAGCACGGCTAACAAGGACAGAGCAGCGCGATCCACGGAAGTGTTGAGCAACCACAACTCCCATTTACTTCAGCACTTTTGCAGATCAGACCTTCAGGATTATTTGCTTTTTGAAATAAGCCAGTTGTGGTCTACATCAGTCTGCCCTCTTGGCAGTGATGGCCCAAGCCATTCCTTGCTGGCTTTGACCAGCCATGATCAGCACAGCTTCTGATCATAGACCATGTAACATGGCTATTTTTAGCATATCAAATACACTGAGAGACGAAGGGCCCATTTTTTGCGAAGTGATTGAAATGCCTGTTTCCTCTCACTGAAAGTATTTCTCTCTCCAGGCTCAGCAAAATATTGTTTTTTGACAAACTGTGAGTCCCTATCATGCCACTGGGCAGACTGCTTGGGAGAAAAGAATCAGTTAGATTATAAAAGCTTTAGATGATTCGTTTATTATATCACTTCGTTTATCTTTTCAGTATCATTGTTCTGTCAAGTAATCGAGAAGAATAAGGGCTACATCACAATTACACTTTGCTTTGACTCACACAAACCAAGAAAGACGGATCAATGGTGGCTGTCATGCACTGCACCCGCTCCCTCTGCTGTCCCTTGGAAGGAGCTTTCGTTCACTTTTCATTTCTGGCTTCTCACTAGGAAGAGCCAATGAAGTGGGAATCTTCTTCAAGGTGATCTTCTGCATTGTTTACTCTTTTGCATCAGTAGGAAAGAAAAGTAACTAAGCAACACAATACAGGGTTTTTTGACTCTGACTTACAAAATTCTAAGGGTTTTTTCCAGAGTCTTTCCTGCTGCCCTATATCACTGCCATTGATTTATCTGTTCCATTGCGAAAAGCTTATCCTCTGCTAGCCTGATTCACTGCTATATCATGTAGACATCATTCATACACTCTCCCAAAAAGTTTACTTGCAGGGCTTCCTAAGATGAGAAAATAACCTGGCTAAGACAGCTGTAATTGGATTGATCTTAAAAAAAAAAAAAAAAAAAGTTTTCTAAAATGTTTTCCTGAGACTCATTGTGATGAGTTTTAATTTTTCTACAAAATATCTGAGGAACACAGAGGGACCTACCCAACCAAATCCAATTGCATTGCAACTTCGCTACCCACCTGGGTACAAATCCCTTCTTTGTCTGATTTAGAATATAGATGTAGGCATGGAGCTGCCACATGACTCCTTTAGTTGCTGGTTGCTTTGCAGAATTTCTCCGCCTCTCTCTAGCCCTCTTTCTCCATTTTCTGCCAATCTGTACTCTCCCTGCTGTCATCTCCTCCCCTGGTCTACCTCTAAAAATGTAGCTCTTAAAATATCCTGACCAGCTCTGTGGACCTGAGCAGCAACAAGGAAGACCTGGCTATCAGACAACTATTTGTCACACACACTGAGACTCATTAGTTCTTCATACACCCTTCAAGAGTATTTGTTTAGGATGGGCTGTGAACCTATCTCAATCAAGAGCATCTCCCATTCTCTGAGAGATGCAGGAGGCTCTGCCAGTAAAATTACTGGGTTCAGAAACACAACATAGCTTGTCATAACAAGTTGCTCTGGCAACATCTGTTAACAGCCCACAGAACTATGTAGCACTTAAGCCAGATATAGACATAATGTAGTTTTTTGCACTGAGCTGTAGTTATTTGTACCTTTCCCAGACAGCAACATATATTTTTTGCTCCTGGCCTCAGAAAACCCCACCATTTTTTCAGGAATCATTTGCAATTCTCTGGCATTAGGCTGCAATGCCCTGCCAGGTGCATCTCAGGAATAGCCTTTTTTTGAGACATCAAGCTCAGAATTACATCAAATTCTGTCAGACGCTCCTGTCAACGCTCAGCCAGCAGCACAGTCTGGTCCAGACATCATTGCTTCTCATTTCAGTGTTGCTCCCAGATTCACCATCACTCCAAATCCTTAACAACATAGCATCCAGTTTCATACACTCTATCCAGAACTGGAAAAGCTGGCCTGGCACCTCCATGCAAGACTGTAGAAAAGCAGTTTCGTCTTTTTTGTTCATCAGTATGACCATTCTGGTGTCTTACACTCATGGATTTGCACAGACCAATCCAGTCTCCTACAAGCAGTGAGGTCATATCAACATGACTACTCTACCACAAGTGTTGTCTATAAAGAGGGGTAGGTGATTGATAAGCAACAAGACAAGGACTCCTGTTTTCTTATGCACATCCTGTTGTGCATCAGCATCCTGTTGCAAGTCACAATTCTTCTATGCTTTTATCATTTTGCATGAGCAATGCATGAAGGAGGTGAGTGCAGTGACAAATTCCAGAGTTAAAATTACTTTCTTTTGGGCTAAGGGAGTCTTTCTGAGCGACTATAGAGACAAAAGTCAAAAGAGGTTAATGCATGCCACAGCTATGCCATGCCCTTCCTCTAGCTCTAGTAAGCCTGGTGGGTTTTTCCACTGAAACAGCAAGGGATTTTCCTATCAGAAGGCACTTGGTATCAGCAGATCTTCCAGCTTATCTAGATGTCACATCTCTTCCAATTTAAATGCTACATCAGTGGTTATTAAGACTGTATTGCAAAGAAATAAAAGTAAGGAAAACATTCTGGAGGTGCTCTGGATTCTATTAAGGGATTGAATTTCTCCCTATATTACACTTTTTCCATATGGCTGAAACCTGGAGCTGCATAATACTCTGAATATGCTCGTATACTCTTAGTGGTATAATCCCAGACAGTGACAAATGACCTCATTCCAAGAGCAGTGTATACATCTTTATGACACCAACGCTCAGCCATGCTCTTGGGATATTCTCTCCAAACAATGACTGGCAGATAACATAAGGTTTAACTTCTGCCTTCGCTTTTGTACTTGCTTTATGTCTAGCACTGCAGAGCTACTTGTTTGTTAAGCACTCAGCCTTGTAACAGTATAGAGATGACATGAGATATTCCCTTAGCTGCCACCGAAGGATCTCCTTTGGTCTGTGAAGGTCAACTGTGGTGCACAGTGTGTCACGATCTGTGTGTAAAGATATGCTCTGGCATGCTAGAAGTGAGTTGATAACGTCTTACCCCTGCTTGGGCCCTTCAGCTGCCTCTTGGGGAACTGCGAAAGGCTGCCAAGCTCAAGATGTGCTGCATCCTGCAGTTTGGCTTTCCCGAGAAGAACAACCCCTCCCCCCAAACTCACCCACGCAGTTCTTTACCCCAAGAAGAGGTCATCACACAAAAAGTAGATAGGAGGGAAAGAGACTGCTCACTTGACTATAACTGCAAAAGAAGGAGTCCAGAGTCCTCTTGAGATGTTGTGTAAAGAGAAAGCAATCTGGGCTGTCTCCATTTTTACAGAAAGACCTCTGTGCTTTTGTGGACTTCATGGCCTGCCAGATGGAAACGGCTCCAAGTAACACTGCCGCAGAAAACCAGGGAGAACTATAGCCCTAAGTACTGCAGGTGTAGGAGGGAATACTTGCTCAGATGATGATTCATGTCAGCATCTGAACAAATAAGGTCAGACAGCCAGAGATTATTCCAGTGAAGGGGAGTTGATTTGTTTGGGGGGCAGAAAGGAGGGGCTGTTTGTTTGTTTCGTATCATTATACTGAAACCTGGCCCTGCTCTTGAGTTTTTTTCCCAAGAATTAGTTCTCATTTATTTTAATTAAGACCTCTGTTCAGTAAAACATAAAACTCGGTGTAGCCTACCTGAACCAGAATAGCTGTATCGAAAGCAGAAAACCTAAGGTTGACATACACCGTACAGTCAGTATTATGTAGCCTTTATAAACATATCTGCAACACGTTTAAGGAAACCAACTCTGCTACAGAGCATTAAAAATAAAAAACTACTTGCCTCAAAGGGGTGAGAAAGGATTAATTAGTTAGTGCTCGTGCAGGACTGTGTAGATACAAATTGTCAGGCTGTGTTATTAGTAAGCAGAAGATGCCAACAAGAAGTAGCATTGTTAAAGGCACGAGGACTAACCATGATTTTGTTCTCACATTTCTAAACGATTCTTCTGCTATTGAAAGGTGTTGGCCTTTCAGCCTAGGAGACTGAAATCCTTTTTCTTCACCCAAAAGAGCCTTCATGGGCTGTGCATACTTTCTCACACTCCCTCACCAGTGTTCTTCACTATTAGCTTATAGATGCTAAACAGTAGTCCATTCTCCATAGCCCTTTTATTTCTTAGACTCTGCTTCAGCTGCCAAAAAAGGTGCCATTTAGACTCCACTGTTACAGTAGCTCTTATGATCTAGACATGGTGTCTAGGATCTAAGACTTCCTAGCAATTTCACATATGCTGCTGTGCTGCATCAGAAGAGAAGGGCTCCCAGTTGCCAAAAATGTGTGCAGAATTCAAAGCAGTGACCTACAGATGAAAGACACCCCATCCCAAAATAGGCCAGCTAAGCCATCCAGTCCCCAAAAGTCAGCTCTTCACTGAATGAAAGTGTATTGTCATGGGGTGCTGAGAAGGGGAAAAAAAAATTTAAAAAATTAAAAAAAAAGCAGGTTTAAAATATCTGTGGACAATGGCTGTCTAGAGCTGCGGCTGCCGGCATTCAGACCTTGCTTACGTAATATTTCTATCATTCACCATCCTCCCATCCAACTCCTCAACCCGTGCCAAGGTGCTGGAGGGAGGTCTTGTTCTTATTTATGCAGCATGAATACAAAATCAGAGAGGGTGGCAGAAACTTCCCACAGAAAGGTATGGTGCCTTTGGCATGCTGAGGAAAATAGCAGAGCAAGAGCAACTTGTAAGTTAGGGGGAAGAGAAAGATTAAAGAAATTGGAATAATCATATCCAAGCATTTTCTCAAGACACAGGATGACTGCAGCCCTTTAAACCCAAGACTCACACAGCAAAATACGCCATAGCAGAGCAAAGCATCTTTTCTCCCTATGTTTAATATATTGCTCACTTTGACAAGCAAAATCCATTTTTCCCCCATTGTCCTGCCACACATACAACCCCTGCCCTCCCTCCTCACCAGATGAAGATCAGTCAAGGAAGGTGATTTTGTCACCTGGAGTTAATTTATGCTGGTCTCCATTGTGTGGTACGGTTGTGCTGGGGTGGGACCTTTTCAGATGTTGGGATGATAGGAGAAAGAACAATGAAGCAGCAGAGTATGTGGCGGGTGGCCGAGTCATCCTATCACCATGTATTTGTGTAGTTTCTTTTAGTGCCATCCAATCTTTCCTTCTGTCCCTAAATGGCCTGTGTTGAAAATGTCCCTGCTTACAGTTGCTCAACTGGAATGAGGACAAACTGTTTGCAGTGGCCCCCTTCCAAATGCTTGTGCTGTAACTTTTTGTCTTGACTAGTCTCTGGAGATATCTCTAAAGTGAATTTCCTATGACTCGTTTGCAGTACCCTGAAGTCATGCCGGATTTTCTTCCTCTACACCTTCACCTTTGTAGCAGGGATCTTGTTTAAAACATCCCCATCACAGAAAAAGCCAGAGGACGCAGAGCCTTTATGCTGTTATGTCACAAGTTCCCCAGTGAATTAAAAGTGAGGGGGTTGGGTCTCAAGGGTGCCTGAGTTTACAAAGAGGTGCTAGCAGGAGAGCAGACCCACAAGCAGAAAAGGTATGGCCACACCAAGCAGTGTGGTTATTAAGTACCAGTGTTGTTACGAATGCATTGCCCTCTACCCTAATACATCACCCACTTCTGTAGGTAGAAATGCCTAGCGTCTTGGCCCTCCAGACTGCTTCAGTCCAGCACTGAAGGGGTGGTGAAGGTACTCTTCCCCCTCACACTCACGTGTGAATCAGTCCAGGATGAGACAGCAGCTAAAAAAAAAAAAAAAAAAAGTATAACAAAACCCAAAAAAACAGAATTAGCAGAACCTAAAGAACTAAGCCAAGAAAGGAAAGGTTTATAGTTCCAAAAACCATTGGATGAAGTTTTGCACGTAGACTCATTAACAGACATTACAGAAGAAAAAGTTCACTCCCCCCCACTTAGATGCATTACCTATTAGACATGTAAGTATCAATAATACCTGCCAAGGATAACTAAATTTGAAGACTGTTGTCTGCTTATTTTTAATGGATGTTAATTATTAGTTGTTCATCAAAAGTGCAATCTGCTTTTAGAAAAGAAGTACAGAGTTAATGCTATAAAATGGAGTCTTTTGAGTCCGCAAGAGCAGAAAAACAGGCCTGTGTAAAACATCCCCCCTTTCAACACTTTGCTGAAGATGATCTGAGGAGTCTGAGTGAAGGAGTGAAGTGTGGAAATAGGACGCACATGGCTCCTCCTGGAGCCCCTGGATATACAAGGGCCATCTTCCTGCTGTATGGCTGGAAGTAACCTGCCAGCACACACCCACAGCAGCTCCCCCAGAGGGGACTTTTCCCAGCTCAGCCTTTCCAGGGCTCCCAAGTCACAGGGGAGCCCTCCTATGCAGCTCCCCTCAAAGCATGCCAGCATCTTTCGCCTTATATCAAGAGAAACAGGAGTGGGAGAAAAAAAGAGCAATGAATCTTAGTGAAGGCATCTCATGGTTATTATGGTCATGGGGTTGTTTAGTTTGCTCACCACTTTAGGTCGTGCATCACTTTGCAATGGCACCTCCTACCCTGTGACTGTTTTCTAGTCTCTTGATTTGTCAAAGAGAATTCATCTTTAACACATATCCTTGTGTTTTTGAGATGATGTTACTGACTAGAAGTGGACACAGCACAGCTGGACAGGGCATTCCAGACACCTTGGGGTTGCTCAGTGTTTTCAGGCTTAGCAAATGTAAGGAATTTTTTATGACTTTGCCATTATTCTGGGGATTTAAAATCATTGCCTCTAGTGCTCTTTTTTTTTTTTCTTTTTTTTTTTTTTAACCCAAGCGGTGTCATATGATTCTATGATTCTATGATACTGTGCCTCTGCCTTCCAGTTAGTCAGCCAAATGATCACTTGCATTCAGGATCTCACAAAACACCAAGACTACTTTGTTTTTCATTAGCACCAGAGGGGAAAAATAAACAGGCTGGGCTCATGGTTTATAATTGCATATGTAATTACCACTTTAAGACCAGTGTTAGCAATACAAATTAGCTCACTGCCCTTTGTATCATCTCTGCAGAGCCTCTCAAAGTGCACGTAAGCCATCCCATTTTTGTCCATCAGGCAGCCAGATTCTAATCTCAGATGTGCCGAAAACTGTGATGTACCTCTAAAACTGATCTGCTCTGCTTGCAAACACAGCACCCAATATTTGGAGCCATCCCTTGACATTCACCATGCAGTTGGAAACAGAACCTGTCCAGACCAATCTTTGGGCCAAATCCAGCTGGCAACATTGTGTACCAAAGCACCTTTTTGTGGAGTTACCTCTGATTTGCTTTGTTTTCAGCATCTCAAAGAATCTATGGGAAGAGGTCTGCTGACATAGGAAAGGCAGAGTTTGCACTTGACATGATCAGTTTCTTCCATATAAGTAGTGGGGAAGATGAGGAGCATGTTGTCAATAAAACACAGAAGTTATTTACAATTCAACTTGAGCTTCTATAAAGTAGTGAATAGCAATGAACAAGTCCAAAACCATTCTGTTCTGGTTTGATTACTATTTTATTCTCCCAGAGCTCATATTTTAAAAGCGACAAAGCAGAGACACCCAGAGGAAGGGAAGTTTGATTCTAAGAAGCTGTAAAAAGAAATGCATAGCCACAGATCAGGGGATAATTTTATGTCTCACATGTTTTCTGACCCTGAGGAGCAGCTTTAAACTGTTGCTGTCCTACTTGATTTTAGCAGAGGCTGAAGCAGACTCCACAGTTTACAAAATAGGGGGTGAGTGTGAAACCTGAAAATGTAGATCCATAACAATATCTTGGTCACTGAGGCCAGAAGGACCCCTTGTCCACCCCTCTGCCTGTGGCAGGATTGATCTAATTATTCTATAACTATTCCTGTAGATGGGTGTCTGGCCTTGAATAACTCCAACAGTGGTGATTGTCCAATGGCTCTTGGCAGCTTGTCCAACTTCCAAACAGTTCTTCCACAGTTTTGCCTAATATTTAACCTAAAACTTCCTTTCTGCTTCAGCCAATTATTATTTGTCTCATCCTTGTTGACTAATGAGAATAATTGATCCTTGTCCTCTTTAAAACATTCCTTTATGTCTCCCGTTATTATGTTCCCCACACTCTTCTTTTGCCTTTAGGCTACAGGTGCCAAGTTATCTTAACCTTTCCTCTTAGATCTGAATGCCAAACTTCTTAC